>NC_044312.2:114072525-114372525 GCF_007474595.2 Lynx canadensis | reverse complement strand
CCCTCACTCTAGGGAGGGACCCGCATCCTGAGCTCTGTCCTCCCCTTGCCAACCTGCCAGGACCTGCAGGCCCAGGAGGGAGGAAAGACTGGAGACGCGTCTCTCCGGGGACAGAAGCTATCGGCTGCTCTGGGCAGGGCGTGGGCCTCACGCTCCTTCTGCCTTCAGGATTATCAAGCCAGAGAGCCGAGGGGAAAGCATGCCCGGTGGTACATTTCGTTAGTAAGAAGTACAAGACCTCAAGCCAGTTCTGACATGTAAATAATCAGCGGGACCCTGGGAGGTGATGGAAAGAGGAAATAGGATCCACGGGAGACCCTTGTAGAGTCAGACGCGTGGGTTCACAGACAGGCATGTGTCCTGTCGCCCGCTGGGCTTGCCTGCTGCGGGGTCAGGGGGAGGCATCCAGTGGCACTCAATAAATGTGTGTTGCCAGGCTCACTGACAGGTAACCCACTGAAGGAGTGTGTGCATTCGGGAGTGTTTCCAAGTCCCAGGCTGCTGTGGCACCTACACTTTTCCCGACCAAACACGTCCTGCTTCCTTACCCTCAGGAGCTCCAGGCCCCTGTCACTCTCTGCTCTCGTCCCAGGTGGACTTTTTTATTGTTGTTTCTGTGTGTGTGTGAGTGTTGATCCGGGTTCTGCAGAGACACGGGGCCAACAGGGTGTGGGTGTCCCATTGGCCCGTGCACTCTCTCTCTCCTTCTGTCTACTTCAAGGCTTTAGCTCCCAAGGTCGTGTGGGATCGAGGGAGCAAACCCGAAACCCGGAGGGGACATTGGATTTCTTGATCCCGGACCCAAGCCGCACCGGCAGCTGGCGGAAGGGACTCTGGCACCGTCCGGGCGACAGCGGACACAAGGCACCCAGGACCCCTCTCTCCTCGCCAGACACCCTCTCCGGCAGCCGAGGACAGAACTGCCTCCTGAGAAGCCATAGGGGTGTTTCTGAATTCCCTGCTTGCCTGGGACGCGGTTCCCTTGACCTGGAGAGTGGGACGCCGTGGGTCAACAGCGTCACCATGACTGGCCTTTTAGCAGAACCTCGGAGGGTGATGGCTTAAAGCATAGACTCTGTTGGCTGTTGAGACACGTGTGCACACGTAAGAAACTTCGTATGAGCACAGGTGCACCCCAGCCACGTTTGCAGAGTCCTCTGAGGGGCTTTGACCTCTTACTGTTGGACTCGACGTGGGCACCCGAATTTGGCTCGGAGACGGAAAAAAACAAAACCACTTTGTAAAAAACAGGGTCCTGTGTTCCGAAATTCTCTTTTCAGACAGGGAAAGGAATGGCGTCGGTGCAGAGGCGGCCACCAGATGGCACTGTTGTCCAGCAAAAGAAACAGGCGCAGGGCCGGCTTGGTGGCCGCAGGGGAGTGACTGCCTGGGGAGGCCCGCCCAGCCCCCCTGTAGTGGGAGGGTCTGGTCAGAGTCCGGGGAGGGGGAGGGCAGTTGGGGGTGGGGGTCAGGGTTGCGGGAGACCGGGCACCGTGAACTCTTTGGTTTTCCTGTAAGACCCCAGGTCCCAGATGTCCCCTTTGAAGCCAGCAGACCAGAGGAATGCTTGGGCTTTCAGTGATACGTGGAATTTGAGAAACACAACAGATAAACACAGGGGTGGGGGAGGGAAGGAAAAGTGAGATAACAGAGAGGGAGCAAACCATAGGAGACTCTTACATACAAAGAACAAACTGAGGGCTGATGGAGGAGGTGGGTTGGGGCGGGGGGGGGGGGGGGGGGGGGGGTGGGCTGGATGGGGGAGGGGCACCAAGGAGGGCACTTGCTGGGAGGAGCCCTGGGTGTTATATGTCGGGGGTGAATCACAGGATTCCACTGCTGAAACCATTACTACACTCTATGTTAACTAACTTGGGTTTACACAGGTTTTAAAAATTAAAAATAAATAAAACATAAAAAACCAAAGGGCCAGGGGTCTCCTGGAGGTTCGTCATTTGCATTCTGTCGCTAGCCCGCCCGCCCAGACCCTCCCTGCCCCCGAATGCCCGGCTGTGGGCTGTGCCAGGGTGTCCCAGCTCCCTTCCCCTGCTCCCCCTGCACTGTTCCTTTCCACCTGCTCTGTCTGCCCTCAGCTGTCAGCAGGGAGCCATTGTCCTGAACGCTGACCTCTGAGCACGTGACCACTGAACACTTTGGCAAGATAAGCCTAAGTGTGGACGCCTGGGCCCGCACACCCCCGCCTGCCCCGCCCGGAGGGCCGATGTGCAGGCATCTGGGCCACAGGTCCCTAGGGGCTGTGATAGCCCTTATCTGCTCATCCGCTTGCCTGTCTTGAGTCAGGTGGCCTGGGACCCCGCGCGACACAGCTCGAATCTGGTCCCCCGTTCTGGCAAGAGGGTGGAACCAGATTCGGTCTTTCGTTGGTTCTTGTGACGCCGAAAAGGAGGCAAATGCGTGAAAATCAAATGCGGGGGCTCTTCTTCTGTGTCTCTGTCACACAACAGGACTCTGACGGCCAGGCCCTCCCCACCCCCCCCCCCCGCCCCGGGACAGCTCCGGGACTCCTGTCCTGCTGTGTGTCCAGTGACCTACGAGCCCGGGCAGCCAGGTGGGACTCTAGCTTCGGATCCGGCACGTCCAGCCGGTCTCTGGTGGACCCTTCCTTGGCACCGAACCGCGAGCCCCACGTGGACCAAACCCCAGGGGAGGGAGTGAGCCGTGTCGGGACAAGCACCCACAGCCGGCCTCCGGTCACGGCCCCCTTGGCTGCTTACTTCTTCACTCCAGGCTGAGATCCCTTAGCTCCAAAGCCCACCGGCGCCAAACTCAAATTTTTATACCTTTGTGATTTTGCGAAACAGCCCAAACAAGCATATTCGTCGCTCGTTTAGAGCCAGCCTGCTTTGCACAGCTTTACGCGCGCTGGGAAACCTCACCTCGCAGCTGTTGCCCGTTGCGAACCCCTCCCGCCCTTTGGTCCGTGCTCTGTCTTCCTCCGTCTCTGTCTCTCTGTCTCTCGTATACGAATGGAAGTGATGGACTCCTGATGGCCAGGGCACGTGGAGGCAGGCGCTGAGCTCCTTGAGTCTCTGCCTGGAGGAGACCCTCCTCGCAGCCCCTGCCCACACAGCCGACCCAGCCCGTGCCCCGTCCCAAGGTGCAGACCGGCAGCACAGCCAGGATCCCGGGTGTCGGTGGCGTTCATGGAAAGACAGCCTGCTTCTGACGACTGGTCTGTGTGGATAGACACAAGCACCGGCCAGCCCTCAGCTCTGCCGCGGGTGCCAGAGCCACAGTGACCAGCTCCAGGAGGGACATGGCCCTGGGACAGTGGCTGGTGGCAGAGGCCGACCTGACTGCACTGTCACTCTCGGCACCAGAGCTGGGACACTGCTGTCAGGGCCAGAGGGCCGAATGGAATGGCCTCAGTCCCTGGGGATGAGCTGGCTCCTGCAATTGCCTGGAAAGGGGGCGTCGTGCCCACATGCTTCTCAGTAGGACAGAGGGCTACACTCGCCCCTCCTCTTGCTGGTGGCCCTGCAACTGAGGCAGGGACTGTGGGACCCAAGCTGGGCCTGCCCTGAGCCGGGTGTGGGTTGGCTCTGACCAGTGCGTGGCCCTGGTGTGCTTTGTCCCCGTGTCCCCAGCTGCCCACAGGAAGGATCTGTCTCCTTTGCCTTTAGTGGTGGGCAGAAACTATTGCCCCCCACAAACAGTACACGCCCGGGGGACGTCCCCTCAGAGGAACGAGGGAAAGACGGCTGGTTGCTGGAAAATCAAATGAAGTAACAAATACTCTCTCCACATGCCCCAGAGGCACTTGATAAAACTCAGCAGCCACCTACAACAAACCCCAGTGTCAAACAAGGGTGGAAAGAAACTGCTTACACGTGAAAAATATTTTTCAAAAGCCAATGGGGACATAACTTAAAAATATGAAACTCCAAGCCATTGTCACTAAAATGAGGATTAAGTTAGAGATTCCCCTGTCACCACCTCTATTCATCATGGTGCTGATGGTGGTGGTGATGGTGTGAAAGGAGAATGCAGTCTGCCCACGTTGGTACGACGACGTAGAGCGCATTCGGTGCTAACTTCTTGTCTGCCTATGACAAATCACCGGGTGGAGGTTGGAACTCACTCCAGCCATTTGGGTTGCCTGGTCTGCTACGGTCTGACGGGTTTCTGGATGCGGGACTCTGTGTGCAAACGCCAGAGGAGCACTCGGCCACCTGGGACGCACTGGTCGCCCTCCTGGCCGTGACTGATGGGTCCCTGCCTGCGTCCCTGTCAACCCGGGATGAATGAGCTCATTCGCGGTCTCCCTTTGCATCTGTACGACCCTCCCGATTTTGTCCTATGTGCACCGGCCATCAATATTTCTTCTTACACATGAATTTCCCATTTACATGACTTGTCCATATTTCTACTAGTCTTTTTGTTTTCATCTTTTTAATTTGAATTGCAGATATCCTGGGGCTCTCCGGCTCATTCTGGATCTCAGTCGTAACTGAAGCGTGTCAGCATGAAGATATTCACAAACAAGGGTGTCTCTCGCTGCATTATGTGTCATGGAAACAGCAAAACAATACAAAACAGATGATCTGGAAATAATGTGATTTTCCACCGACGGGGTAACTGTTTAACGCACGGTGATACACCTACACGATGTGCATCTGGGGGGCAGAATGAACCACGTCTACACCCGTGACCCCAAAAGACTCCCGTTTGGGAGAAAAACAAGGTACGTGCACAATGTCCACGTTCGTGCACGGAGCTGGGTGAGAGTTCGTACCAACGATGCACTAATATCGCTGTGCAAGGTTGGGCTTCGGGGAAGCTGGGAGAAGACCTCACTTCAAACCCATTTATCACCATATTGTTGGCCTCGGACGGCGACTGGGGAGTCCCTCCATAAGGAGCACAGTGGACAGTGTAAGGGCATCTTGTCAGGTCCCTTCTCGTTTAGTTACACGCCATCCACGGAGGAACTAGAGACAAAGTTTGTGACTTCATCAAATGAAAAAGGAAAAAGAAGGGAGACGGAGTGAGGCGTAAATGAAAGGGAAAGAAAAGAAAGAGAAAAGCCCAGCAGACCTGACCGAACTGAAAGCTGGTGTTTGCTCCTCGAGGTCGCGGCCCCTGCCTGGACACGGCCCTTTGCCACCTGGACCAGCGCGTGGTTGACACGCGCCGTGGCAGCTGGGACAAGGAAAATACACAGACCCCATGGTTGCACCTGACATCGCCAATGACACAGGTGGGCAAAGTATGGATGGGTCAGAAATGTGCTACCCAAAAAACATGTCGATCCTCAGGCTGTAAGCTAATCACTGAATTAACTAACTTTACTTGCTACCATAATATCGGGAGGAACAGACAGCCCGCCACGAATCGTCCTGGGAGACGTGACATCTCGAGGCCGTCACCCCCGCCCCCTGCACGTAATCCCAGGCCCCAGAGAAGACCCACGTCACAGCAGTGGTTCTGCCTCTGCAGACGCTTTTAGCTTTTATTCTAGGTACAGCGGGAAGCCACCAACGCTTTGAAGAGGGGAGGGCTGGGCGCTGGCTTGTGTTTGTGGAGGCCCCTGTGGCTGCCCTGCATAGACGGGCTGTCAGAGGAGGAAGAATGGGGGCCACGGGCCGAGTCCCCGGGCATCCTACAGGTGACGGCGGCCGTGACGGCCGGAGGGCCTGCCAGCCATGAATCTGAGATGCGCAGTTCGGAGCGGGAATGACAGGGCCTGCTGACGGATGACAGGCTTCTCACCAGGGGCTCGTGGCACCAGCTCCCACATTGGGGCGGTGGCTGGAGTGCGTGTGGGGATGCAGGTGTCTGAGCGTGCCCTGAGTGCCAGGCACAGAGTGCGTTGTGAGCACACTGGGGGCTGGGCAGGGGGCTGGGGTCTCCTGCATACAATGGACAAAGACGGAGGAACAGGGCGAGGGCTGCGGTGGGGGCGGGGGGGGGGGGGGAGAGGGATGGGGGGAGGAGGACGAGGAGGAGGAAGAGGGGAGAGGAGAGGCCGTGGGGGGAGGAGGACGAGGAGGAGGAAGAGGGGAGAGGAGAGGCCGGGGGGGGAGGAGGACGAGGAGGAGGAAGAGGGGAGAGGAGAGGCCGTGGGGGGAGGAGGACGAGGAGGAGGAAGAGGGGAGAGGAGAGGCCGTGGGGGGAGGAGGACGAGGAGGAGGAAGAGGGGAGAGGAGAGGCCGTGGGGGGGGGGGACGAGGAGGAGGAAGAGGGGAGAGGAGAGGCCGTGGGGGGAGGGGGACGAGGAGGAGGAAGAGGGGAGAGGAGAGGCCGTGGGGGGAGGAGGACGAGGAGGAGGAAGAGGGGAGAGGAGAGGCCGTGGGGGGAGGAGGACGAGGAGGAGGAAGAGGGGAGAGGAGAGGCCGTGGGGGGAGGAGGACGAGGAGGAGGAAGAGGGGAGAGGAGAGGCCATGAGGAACTCAGCACCTAACAGACCAGGAGAAGGTGCTGAGAGACGACTGGCAGAGCTGGGGGTGGGGGGGAGCGTCGGCTGTGGACGCTGATGGAGAGGGGCTGAAAAGGATCTTCAGTGGTTTGGGGGATGCCGACAGCCCACACCTGCGCCTGGATACCCCCCCCCCGACACACACACTCAGAGGCTGACAAGTAACCACACCTGCCACCACCCACAACCTCCCGCTGCCAGTGAAACCAGGTGTTGCGGCGTCCCTCCAAAGGACTCCGCTCCGGGCACTGCCAGGTTGAAGGGCCCGGCACACTGGCACCCCTGCCCCCGGGTGCCCAGCAAGGATGGGGACACGACCACAACAGCCCGGATGACGAGTGCACAGCCAGCAGTACGGTAGCAGGTAGCCAACACTGGGGCTGAGCACACGTCGTGCCGTGTGTCCAGACCTGCAGGGGGACGCCAGGGTGCAGTGAGCAGGGACCCTGGGGTGTGCAGTGACCCTGGAGTGAGCAGTGACCCCACAGTGAGCAGGGATCCCACAGTGAGAGTGACCCTGGGGTGAGCAGTGACCCCGGAGTGAGCAATGACCCAAGAGTCAGCAGTGACCCCACGGTGAGAGTGACCCCACAGTGAGCAGGGACCCTGGGTTGAGCAGGGACCCTGCAGGGAGAGTGACCCCACAGTGAGCAGGGACCCTGGGTTGAGCAGGGACCCTGCAGGGAGAGTGACCCCACAGTGAGCAGGGACCCTGGGTTGAGTAGGGACCCTGCAGGGAGAGTGACCCTGGGGTGAGCAGTGACCCCTCAGTGAGCAGGGACCCCGCAGTGAGCAGTGACCCAAGAGTCAGCAGTGACCCCACGGTGACAGTGACCCACAGTGAGCAGCGACCCCACTGCGGGTGGGGTGTCATTGTGGACCGTGCGGCCGGCCCAACATGCCGCCCCGACCTGGCTCGTGGGGGCGCCCGACAGAGGACGTTCCTGCAGGGCAAGGGGTCCTTCAAGGATGATCACACGGCAGGGGGCTGCAGCTCAGACAGGTTTGGGGGGGGGTGCTGACTCAGTCCGGCCACATCTGGGTGTCACAGCCGGTGCTCAGGAGGACCGTGGGTCTGCAGCCAAGTTGGAGGTCACCCCTGGGTGCATGGGACCGTCTGGGGTGGCCAGCGGTCCAGGACGGAGACCCCTGGACGTCATGCTGGGCAGCGTGTGGGGTTGGAGGGCTCACTCGCCCCAGAGTGGGTGTTGGTGGGGGCTGCACGGGCTCCCGGGAGTTTGAGGAGGGCGCCGGCCTCCGTGAGCCCCGGGGTCCAGGCCCGCGCACTGGTGCTTCCTGGAGTCCGAGGGCGGGAGGTACCGGAGGCCCAGGGGACACGGCACAGCCGAGGGTCCCCGGCCAGGAAGGGCGAGAAGGTCCTGAGGACAACAGGACCAGCAAACCCGGGAGGGGCAGCTCTCCAGAATGATGGGAGGACATGGGCAGTTGCCACAAGGGGAAGGGACAGTGGCAGGACGCGGGACTGGAGCTAGAGGCTCGGTCAAACCCTGTGGAGAAGGAGGACCGAGGCCGGCCTCTGGGAAGGGGGTGCAGCCGGGCGATGGCCGGCCCGCGGTGGGCAACGGGGCTCTGGGGACGCCGGCGGGGGTTCTGTCGCTGCACGGGCGGGGCCGTGGCCCCGGAGCAGCCCCGTAACCGTGGCTCCTGCGGCTTGAGGCTGGAGACGGGTCCAGGGGCCCCTCGTCCCCGCTGTGGTTGGGCTGTTCCAGGGCCCCGTGTGGGACCCCGGGCAGCTCCTCCTGTGCCGTCCTGACCCCCCGCCCCCCACACCCCTGCGGCCCCTCGAACGGGTGCGGACGCCGGGTCCCCCGGGCAGCGGGGCGTCTCTCGGGCTGTGGAGCGCCCCAGGTCCCGCTGCCCACTCACAGCCTCGGGGGGGCGCCGGCCATCCCGTGCACTGGCCTGCGGGGACTGGGGGTCTGGCGGAGGCCCCCCTGTCCTGCACGTGGGGCGCCGCTGCCCAGGCTGACGTGGCTCGGCCCGCTCCCCACCTGCGCTGCCTGCGCGGGCTCCGGCTGACCACGCGGGTGGCCGGGCCACGGGCCGACGCGTCCCCCGGATGGGGCCGCCTGGACGTGGCGAGCCTGGCGCGATGGCGCAGACGGTCCCGGGGGACCCGAGAGACCTGCAGAACGTTACCGCCGGTGAAAGGGGGGCAGAGGGAGACACAGACGCGGCGTGCTGTAAACAGTCTGATTCCTCGATGTAAACCAGATTCTGCCCCGGGACGTCAGGTAAACATCTGTGCCGGAGCCCGGGCCCCCCACCTCCGGGGAGGCCCAGGGGTCTGCATCGCCTACTCTGGGACGCGTCAGAGGGACCGCCCAGACGTTCCGTAATTAGGCAAAATTGGCCTCGCGTTCCTTCGCTAAGTCCCCGAGATCTCTGCAATTTTCGGTCTTCTCAAAAACGAAAACACTTGGTAATTCAATGACACAGGCGAAAACAGCCCGGGATGTTCTCTCAACTGGAAAATACCAATTAAGGCAGCGATTCTGGGTTTCCAGCCCGCTCGGGCTGAGCCGGGGGCTTATCTCCGGGGAGAGGAATCCGCGGGCACCGGGGCCCCGCGAGGGCCGAGGCCCGGGCTGCTTCCCGCAGCCTCGCCCGCCGGCGCTGCCCCGGGGCCCGGCTCCGAGGGCCGGGGGCTGCCGCGGGGGTCCCGGGGCTGGGTGACCCTTGGGGACGGAGCCCCGGTCCTGCATGCAGCTGTGTGCCAGCACCAAGGACAGTGCCTGGACAGCTGGTGTCCCTGCTGGGTCTCCCTGCAGGCGGCTGAGTCCCCCCACCTGGTGGTGGCTCCCGCCTGAACCTCAGGCCACATTGTGGGGGGGGGGGCAGTTCGTGCCATCAGTGACGCCCCCACCTTCTGGCCTCAGGAGCTTCCTCCCTCTGGTCACCCAGCTCAGCTCACGGTGGGTCCTGTCCAGTCTCCTCCCATGTCTCACGTTTGCATGGAGCCTGTCCGGGGTCAGCGCTGCTAACTCAGTGTTTCCGAATCTCTCACTGCTGAGAAGCCAGTGGTCCTTGTCATTCCGTCTGCTGGAGAACCTCCCCCCACTGTCCAGGGACTCGTCTGCAGGGAAGGCGTCCCTCTGTGTCCCATGTGCCTCTGACCTCCAGGCCTGGGTTTGAGGCCACATCCTGCTTCCCCTTGCCCCTGAACAGCCCACAAGCTCAGGATCATTTTTACATTTGAAATCACTGAGTGAAAACCAAAAGAATAGCACTTTGTGACACGTGAAAACTGTAGAAGTTGCGATTTCTGTGCCCGTAAATAACGCTTTACTGGAGCACAGCCCCCACCACGTCCAGACTGTTCGCGGCCACTTTCCTGCTATGAAGGCCGAGCTGAATTTTCCCTGTTCATGCGAGATGAAATAGCCTTTCAGAATTCCTTTTTTTAAAAAAGGGAGAGAGTTTTATTCGAGCCCCAGTGAGGACCACCGGCCGGTTTACACAATCTGCACCAAGAAGCGAGAGGACTGGGGAAGGAGAGCGTCACTCGGGGCCTGTGTGTTCTTTCTTACGGGAGCACTTAGGAGTCACGGCGAGGGCAGCCCGGAAAATCACAGACTTTACCTTATGCTTCTCGTGTGCAAGGCCCCCGGCTCCGGAGGGGTGGGAACGGAACTCAGGGATATTTTTACTCTTATCTTTAGTTTGAAATGTTTCTT
Source organism: Lynx canadensis (assembly GCF_007474595.2). Taxonomy (NCBI): domain Eukaryota; kingdom Metazoa; phylum Chordata; class Mammalia; order Carnivora; family Felidae; genus Lynx; species Lynx canadensis. The sequence goes on along the minus strand of NC_044312.2, from coordinate 114,362,388 downwards.
TCAGGCTATTTGCTGACGAAGCAGATGTCACGGTGTGTGATCGGGGCAGAAATAGAGCCCCCGCTCTGGGGTCTGGTGAGGTCACTGTGACCTTGGTCCAAGTTAATGTATGGCATCCCTGGGGGCCTGGGAGCAGGGCCCACTCACATTCGGAGCTGAAAATTCCCTTCATCGCCCCAGAGACCGTGTGGCCTGCAGAGCCTAAAATATCTCCTTCCTGGCACTGCAGAGGCCTGGGCTAGGTCCACACGCAGAAGCTTCCCTGGTTCTGAACAGCCCTTGTGTCCACCTCCCGAAAGCCTCCGTCACATGTTTCCAGAACATCCACTCACGACGGGTTATCAGGTGGGCAGCCCAGAGATACAGAAGTCAGGTCACACGGAGGCTGGTTTGAGCTGGACACTAGGCTGGGATGCCCAGAAGGCTCTAGAGCTCCAGGCCCCTCAGAGGAGTGACCGCGAACACGTTTTCTAACCTCTCTGAGCACTGGGTCCCATCTTTCAAATGATCTGATTACAAACCAATGGGCAGATGCGACGGGTCTGCTGCTTTTTTTTTTTTTAAGAGGTAATTGCTAGGTTCTGTGCAGTGGCTAGCACCGTGTCACAACCACATACACACACACACACACACACGGGTCTGGGCAGGGAAACACCGCCGCGTGGTGAGCAATGGCGTGCTTTTGTGTGAACATATGGCTGGGCCAGAAGCGGGGGTATGCTCTGGTCGCTCTCGGGAACCCCCAGGTCTACACTGCTGATGCCCCAGACGTCACAAGAAGGTAGGAGAGGACTGGCACTTATGTCACTGGCTTCTGGGGAGGGCGGGGTGGCTCTGGGAAGGGAGCCGGCAGGGGCTCTAATTTGGGGCGGGGGTCCCTTGCACGGGCAGAGGGCCGCAGCCTGTGTGCTCATCTGTGCCGTCCCATGTAACCCTGGCTGCCCGAGCGGCCTCCCGACACAGGCATATCGCTGCCCGCGACCTCCGTGTGCCCGGCAGTCTTTGCGACGAGCCTGAGGCCCGCGTCCGCACCCCCTTCCCCGTTTCGCATCGGAGCTCCCAGAAATCAGTTCACCAGCCCCGGGTCACACACATTGAGGGGCCAAGGCCCAGCACCTCAAACAGCTCTGATTGCTTCAGACTGTGTCCGAACATCAGTAACGGAGCGGAATGATGTCATATCCCCTCAGAGCCAAGTACATTTTCTTCTGGCAGCAGGAAGAGAACAACGGGTCACGGCGGTTCGGTCAAGGCCAGTGTGCTGCTCGCTCACTCCCCGTGTAGCCCCTTCCCAGGTCTCAGCTGACAGCCGGGGCCCCTCACGTTGGCTGGCCTTCCCGGCCGTCATTTGCTGAAATCTCTCCCTGGAAATCTGTTTCCTGCCTGGTTTCTCACGCCACGCATACACGGTTCATTGTCAGAAATCCCTCGAGGAATGTCACATATGTGGGCTCCCTTTTCCCTGGGAACGTGGTCCTCCGAGTCCCGCTTTCCTCGGGACTTGGGTTAGGCACGCTTCTCCAGAGACACAGAGTCGAGAAACACATATGCAAATATATACATGAAGTTACGGGTTGTAAGGAGTTGCCTTATACGAAGGCCGTGAGTCCAGAATCTGCAGCTCAGGCTGAAGACCCGGGACCACTGAGGGTGCGGGAGGAGTCAGAGGGCCGTCTGCTGGGGTTTCCTCTTGCTTGGGGAGGTCAGTCTCTGGTTCTATCCACGCCTTCAACTGATTGGATGAGGCCCACCCACGTTATGGAGGGCAACATGCTTCCTCAGAGTCCACCCCCTGGAGTGTTAATCTCACCCCCACCCGCCCTCCAAGCTGACACACACAATTAGCCATTGCAGAGCAGTTAACATGTATCTCGTGACGTTCCGAGTAAAGATTTTTCAACAAGACCCTCGGCTTGAAAGGCTGGGTGAGAGAGACAAAGAATATCAGACTATCGAGAATCACATTCATCGATTCTGGCGCAGACGGGCCCTGAGCATGTTTGGGAAGGAGGAGAATACAGCTCCGAAGACGGAAGGGAAGAGCCTCCCCGTGTGCCTGGCGGTAGGACCGGGCGCATCAGGGTGCGGGAGGCAGACGAGGCCTCTCCCGTGATTAGACTGGAGCGGGACAGGGGTGCGGCTGCAGGAGGCCGAGCTTCCAGCCGCTGCGCTGCGCACACACTCGGAAGGGGCTGGGAGAGTACGCGTTGCTACCTGTATTTTAACACAATAAGGAAGCGTATCAGGAGAAGCTTTCCTGAGTCTGCACGGGTGTGATAAACTGCACACATCGAAAGTGTGTAATTTTATAAATGCTGACATGTACCCGCCCATGACACCGTCAGCACAACCAGGAGAGGAAGCGCCTTCACCCCGAAGGTCTGCCACACGCTCGGGGCCCCCTCCCTGCACCGCTGCGCCCGCCCTCCCCGCACCGCCGGGGACCTGCTGTCATCATATGTTTTCTGAATGTTCCAGAGAATGTCTGGCCTTTGCACTCAGCACGGTCACCTCGAGACTCGTCCAGGTCGTTGCTGTACCCCCGGACCACTCCTCGGTTGCCCCGCGGACCGTCTCAGGGAAACGGCACCGGGCGTGTGTCCCTGCACCTGTCGGGGGCCCTGGCGCTGTGTCGGGTTTGGGCCTCCGGGCACAGAGCAGGCACGTGAGCCTCTGTGTGGTCGTACCCTCCGTTGTCCCCAGTAGGCACCGAGGGCCGAAGTCTCCGTCCCACTGAAGGAGTCTGCTCGCCTGGTGACGAAACCGCCAACCCGTCCTCCAAAGCGGGGCCCCGCCTGCTCGCCCCTCGCTGGAGCCCGCGGTATAATTGCAGCCTTCTGTAGCCGAGTGATGAGGGCACCGCGGTTCTGACTCCCAGTGACTCACCATCTCTCCACGTGTTCGCTTCCCATCTGTGCATTTCAGGGAAGGGACTGTTCCATTTCTGCCCGTTTGTAAATTGGGATGCTTGTTTTCCCCTCACTGGAGATGTGGGAGTTATTTCTGTACTGGGGACGCGCGCCCTCTCTCAGGTGGCTTGCACACGTCCCCCCATCTGTGCGTGCCGTGTCCTTCTCCCGACTCGTCGTTCAAAGAGCTGAAGCAGCAGTTTTTAATCCTGGCGAAGTCTGATGGAGCAGCTTGTTCTCTTACAGACCGTGCCTCTGGCGCTGCACCTAGCGGTCTTTGACCAGCACGTGCACGGAGGCCCCTCCAGGAGCTCCTGGCGGTTTTATGCTCTCACGCCACTCTAGATCCGTGACACCCGTTCGTCTCTGTGGCAAATGAATATCGAGTTGTTGGGCCGCTGGGTGCCAGCCGGCATCGAACGCGAGGTCCTCCCCCCACCGGGCTGACGTGCAGCTTTGCTGAGCCCAGTTGTCCATAGTGGGGTCTCTTCTGCGCCCCGCGCTCAGCCTTCCGATCTGCTCTCCTCTCCCGTTGTCGGCACCGCACGGTCCGGGTTCCCGCAGTCGGTAACGAGTCTAGAGCTCACGTGGACTGGCCCCTCCGTCTTCTTTCTCCTTCTCCTCAGAGTTCTTTTGGTTTTTCCCACATCCTCTCGTTGCCACAATCGGCATGAATTTTGTAATCGCCGCAATGAGTTCTGTTAAGAGAAGGAGTTCCTGAGGTTTAGATCTGCTGGGCACTGCGTCCAGAGGCCAACTTAGGAAGAGCCGTCCGCTGACCGGCGTCGGGATCTCGACCCCTTGACAAGATACGCACCTCAGGGCACCTGAGTGGCTCAGTCGGTGAAGCGTCTGACTTCGGCTCAGGTCACGACCTCACGGTTCGTGAGTTCGAGCCCCGCGTCAGTCTCTGTGCTGACGGCTCAGAACCTGGAGTCTGCTTCAGATTCTGTGTCTCCCTCTCTCTCTGCCCCTCTGCCACTTATGCTCTCTCTCTCTCTCTCTCTCTCTCAAAAATAAATATTAAAAAAAATTAAAAAGGGGCACCTGGGTGGCTCAGTCGGTTGAGCGTCTGACTTTGGCTCAGGTCACAATCTCACAGTTCGTGAGTTCAAGCCCCGCATCGGGCTCTGTGCTGACGGCTCGGAACCTGGAGCCTGCTTCAGATTCTCTGTCTCCCTCTCTCTGCCCCTCCCTGACTAGTGCTCTGTCTCCCTCTGTCTCTCAAAAATAAATAAATGTAAAACAAAATTAAAAAAAAAGATACGCGCCTCAGTTTATTTGATTCGACTTTGCTTTCTATCAGCAGCACATTGTACTCCTAACTGTATGGGTCTTGCACACTTTTGTCTGATTTACTCCTAACTTTAAATGTTTTCTCCAATATCTCAGTTGTTAATGGCTGGGATAGAGAAACAGCTCTGGTGACATACAATTCACACACCACACAATTCGGCCACTGGCCGCGTGCAATCCAACTGTTTTTCGTGTGTTCACAGGTGGTACAACTATCCCCACCATCTAACCACACGCGATGCGATTCTAGAACATTCCCATCACCCCAGAAACAAGCCCCATACCCCTCAGTCATCACTACTCATTCCTCCCAGCCCACGACGCCTCGGGCTCACGCGACCACAAACCTCCCATCCCCGCCCGCTCCGGACACTGAGCGTGATGGGAAACTTGCACCGTGTGGACTTCTGTGCCCGGCGCCTGTCACTGAGTGTGAGGACTTCAGGGTCCCTCACGTTGCCACACCAGGATCAGTGCTTTGCTCCTGTGATGGCTGAGGGACATTCCACGGGTGGACATCTGGGGCGTTTCAGCTTTGGGGCTGTTACGAACAATGCCGCGGTGAACGCTATGTGTATGTCTCCGTGTCTCTGGGCTGTGCCTGACGGGCCATGTGTAGCATCTGGGGTAACTGCCAGGAGGGTTTCCACAGGGCCCGTAGCACTACGTTCCCGCCAACAACATCTGAGGGGTCCGGGTTTGCCACATACCTGGAGGCACTTACTGGACTCCCGTCTGCTGAAACTTTGGTGTCTGTGTTTATGAGGAAAGCCGGCCCGTGGTTTTCCTGTGGTGTCTTCAGTGGTCTTGGGATGAGGGTGGTTCTGGCTCCAAGAACGAGTCGGGAAACATCCCTGCTCTGGATTTTCCTGGGCTACATTGTAGAGAGGCCACACTGGTTCTCCGCTAAATGCGCGGCCGGTAGTTTTCTTGGTCAGAAGCTTGTTGCTACAAACTTAATTTCCTTAACAGGTGTATCTATTTCTCTGGTGGTTTGTGTCTTTTGAGAAATGTGTCCGTTACATCCAAGTTGTCACATTTACTGACACAAAGTTGTTCCTAAGATCCCCTTTCTCATCCCCTCCAGTGTCTGTAGGGTGTGTGCTGTCATCACTCGGTCCCGATTCACTCTGTCTCTCTTGCCTTTATCGATCGAACTGGGTAGAGATGCCTCAGTGTCAGAGGCTTCCTCAAATTACGCCTTACAACAGGAGGGACCAACGCATCTCCGCCTCTCCGGCTCTGGACGCTGAACGAGACGGGGCTCGGAACCGGCAGCGACGGAGGGTGGATGCCGTCCGGGGAAGGGGATCCGGTTGTTAGGCTCCCACCTCCACAGTGACAGCAGCCTACTCTCACAAGGCGTCTGCGTGGCCAGCTGTCCGGCCCGGGCTGTGGCCTCTGATGGATGCCGCTGGTCACCCGAGTCTTGACCTGATGACACGGCCCCACGGGGCTTCTCAGGCCACATTCACCCAAGTGCAGAGCCGTGTGGTGCAATTCACCTCCACACGCCCGTGTCTGGAGTCGGGATCCCCCTTCTCTGCAGATCTCCCAGGGAGAGCTGAGGCCCAGGAGGGACGCGGGTGGAGGGAAAGCGAGGAGGTCCCTGGACCTGTGCCCTCTGCTGTGAGGTGTGTGTGACTTGAGCTCCATTACTTCCTAGGTTTACTTGACTAAAATACAAAACAGTAAACATACACAGCGGGACCTAATTGTAGTGACTATGTCATTATTTTAAGACTAAAATAAACAAAACAAATTTCTCTGGGTAGTGGTATAAATAGAGGAAGAAAGTGACAGGGGCTAGGGACACCCTGGCGGGTAATTAAAGCCCCCGGCCCAGGAGGCTCCACACCTGAACACCTCCCCTCTGCACCTGCATCTCTGACCGACTCCGCCCAAAACCCACCAGAAACATGGGCTGCTGTGGCTGTTCTGGAGGCTGTGGCTCCAGCTGTGGGGGCTGCGGCTGCAGCTGTGGGGTCTGCGGCTCCAGCTGCTGTGTGCCCGTGTGCTGCTGCAAGCCCGTGTGCTGCTGCAAGCCCGTGTGCTGCTGTGTGCCAGCCTGTGCCTGTTCCAGCGGCGGCTCGTGTGGGGGCTCCAAGGGGGGCTGTGGCTCCTGTGGGGGCTCCAAGGGGGGCTGTGGCTCCTGTGGGGGCTCCAAGGGGGGCTGTGGCTCGTGTGGGGGCTCCAAGGGGGGCTGTGGCTCCTGTGGGGGCTCCAAGGGGGGCTGTGGCTCCTGTGGGGGCTCCAAGGGGGGCTGTGGCTCGTGTGGGGGCTCCAAGGGGGGCTGTGGCTCCTGTGGGGGCTCCAAGGGGGGCTGTGGCTCCTGTGGGGGCTCCAAGGGGGGCTGTGGCTCCTGTGGGGGCTCCAAGGGGGGCTGTGGCTCCTGTGGGGGCTCCAAGGGGGGCTGTGGCTCGTGTGGGGGCTCCAAGGGGGGCTGTGGCTCCTGTGGGGGCTCCAAGGGGGGCTGTGGCTCCTGTGGGGGCTCCAAGGGGGGCTGTGGCTCCTGTGGGGGCTCCAAGGGGGGCTGTGGCTCCTGTGGGGGCTCCAAGGGGGGCTGTGGCTCCTGTGGGGGCTCCAAGGGGGGCTGTGGCTCCTGTGGGGGCTCCAAGGGGGGCTGTGGCTCCTGTGGGGGCTCCAAGGGGGGCTGTGGCTCCTGTGGGGGCTCCAAGGGGGGCTGTGGCTCCTGTGGCTCCTGTGGCTGCTGCCAGTCCTGCTGCTGCAAGCCCTGCTGCTGCTCTTCCGGCTGTGGGTCCTCCTGCAGCCAATCCAGCTGCTGTGTCCCCGTTTGCTGCCAGTGCAAGGTCTGAGGCTCTGGCTGATGGCCTCAGGGAACTCCGAAAGACCTGTGCTTGCCCTCAAGTGACTATAGGTACATCCTGGTTACACCCCCCCCCCAAAAAAACACACAAAGCCCGCCCCCCAAACACTTCCTCTCCACTTGCTGGATCCCTCCAGTGTCTTGGCTTAGACTTTGCCCCCAGCCCTTGTGGCAAAGCAATGGACTACTCTCATACACATTCCCTACAAAGGCGATCCCATCCTGCAGGCCCTTTGGCCTCTCCTACGGCCATGCCTTCATGCCTGAGCCACACTACCTGGAAAAGGCCCACAGGGCCAGGACGTGGCCCAGATCCCCCTCTCTCATCATTCTCTGTGGCAAAGCAACACATCCTTGCTCTCCTCTGCTTGCTAGGAGCTTGATGGCATTGGCATCGCAATGTCTCCTGGAAGCTGCCTCACTAACACAGGTGTGTTAAGATCCAACGGGTCTTGGTGCACCATCCCCATAAGTGGTAAATAAACTCTCCCCCCATAAGTCTTGGTCTTCGTGTGGCGGTTTCCTTCCATCCGCGGTCTCACTTGCAAAACACACCGTGTGTCCCTCATCTCACTTCTTAAGGGACCACTGCTCCCCACATCTTCACTGCTGTCACTCCACCGTTGGCTCACTGCTCACTGCACATACGTTTGTGGAATTAAATCAGGAACGACTCACTCACTACACGCATGGAGGAAGGAGTCAATAAGTCAGGAAGAGACGACTGAATGTCAAAGAGTCGTTCTTATCAGGCTTAAGGGAGCCCAGACAGCTGAGCCTCCATGGGATTCAGACTTTGTTGGAATCGTGGAGGCTGCTCCTTCCCCATGCCATGATCTGCTTCGCAAGGCATCCCATGAGTGGTGTCTGCGCCCATCCAGGCCGCAGAGCAGGAGCCAAGCCTAGAGAGAGGGCAGTGACTTCAAAATGGGCTGTGTTCCTCAGGGGTTCCGGATGACAAAAGGAGAAACGGTGCCGTTTTCAGACACCAGAGGCAGGGTGTCTCGGCACACACTGACGAGCACTCTTTCCATCTCTGGGCTCACAGACATCACAGCGTTGGTTCCACACAGGATGGAACACAAGGCGATGTCCTCGACCCGATCAAAGGATCTACCAAACAGCCACAGCTGCCACCACACGTCCCACTGAAAGCCTGCAATTTCCTTTGAAGGTCAGGGACAGGAAAGGATGTCCACATTCACCACATCTACTCAACATTGCACGCAAGGTCGACCCAGGCTAATAAGGCAAGACAAGGACGTCAAAGGCATCCATGTGGGAAACGAAGAAGGAAAAGTATGTCTCTTCACAGAACACATAATCTTGCACAAACAAAAGAACCTAAGACGTGCATGCACACGCGCGCGTGCGCGCGCGCACACACACACACACACACCACGCTCATAAATCAACTCAGTGGGTTGCACGATCCATCCGCAATATACAACAATCAGCTGTATTTCTAGACACGAGCAATGAAGAATCATCACTGAAGTTCAGAAAACAATGTCCTCAAAAAGAACAAATACTTAAGAATATACTTGAAGGGGCACCTGGGGGGCTCAGTCAGTCTAGCGTCCCACCCTTGATTTTGGCTCAGGTCGTGGTCACGCATGGGCTCGTGAGTTCGAGCCCCACATCGGGCTCCATGCTGACACCTTGGAGCCTTCTTGGGATTCTCTCTCTCTACTCCTCTCTTGCCCATGCACTTGCTCTCTCGCTCAAAATAAATAATGAAACTTAAAAAAATTATTTTAAAAAAGGCACACTCAACAGAAAAGGGCATATCCAGACAAAAGTAGTTGGAAATTGGAAAGGATGGCATGAGGTTGTCAAGAAAGATTCTCAGATAAACAAGGAGTTGAGAGAATTGTCCCACAAAACCTGCAGCAAAAAACACCAAATGATAAAGGAAAAATATCCAGTAGGCACCGGAAAAGGTATAATAAAACAGAATGATAAGATATTTTTTGATAAATTCATTATCTGTTTTAAAAAGGCAAGAGCCAAATAAGAAAAATTATATTACTGCATTTTCTGTACAATAGTCATGTGTGGGAATAAAAATGAGTTTGCAAAGGCACATGTTTCGTTAACAAGGAAATATAGACATTGTTCAGTTTCAATTAAAAATTAAGTGTAATCACCAGAAGAATAAAAGCAGAATGTTTAGGGGAGCCTAGGTGGCTCAGTCGGTGAAGCGTCTGACTCTCGGTTTGGGCTCAGGTCATGATCTCACGGTTCGTGAGTTTGAGCCTCACGTCAGGCTCTGCACTGACAGCACGGAGCCTGCTTGGGATTCTCTCTCCCTCTCTCTGCCCCTCCCCCCCGGAGCTCGCTCTTTCTCTCTCAAAACAGACAAATAAATAATAAATATATAATGGATAATTTTTAAACCAGGAGAAGAAACCTGATGTATACGATGGCGTGTGGTAACCACAGAACAAGAGAAGACAGCCCGGTGACAGACGTGACTTCGATGGCAGAAACAGGTCCTGGTCTGGCAAGGACATTGCGAGAGTGGTGGATTCCATCTCCCAACAGAGGCTAGGGGTTACATTAAAAATAAAAGACCCAACAGTCTGTGACCTACAGGACTCAGCGTAGCTGACGATAGAAAGACGGGAAAGTCCGCACTGGGGCGTGTGCACCTGAGGACGGGGACAGCAATGGCGATGGTGAGCCACAGTGCAGCCTTCTGCACGTGTTCTCCTATCCCAAGGCAAAAATATTAGAAATTAAGTCACAAAGGCAGTAGTTAAAATACTGTATGTTTGCAAATTCGGGACCAAAGAAGTAATCACAAGAGAAAATATGAAATACTTAATGGTAATGTTAATAAAAGCAGCACTTGTTGGAGGGACTGGAACACAGAATACAGAGGCTGTCCTTGCTGGCAAATGTACGGTAGGAAAGAAATAGATGTGTCACAAATCATGAGATCGGTGAACTGTCTGCTCAAATCTTTTGCCCATTTCTAATTGGATCTTGTCTTACTGTTGTAACAGGGTGTGTGTGTGTGTGTGTGTGTGTGTGTGTGTAATACGTATATACAATCTTCAGCACCTGGCGCTCGGCAGAGCTTTTAAACACAATATCGAAAGCATGATCCATTCACATTTTTTTAATCAATGAATTAGACTTCGTCAGAATTAAAAACTTTTGCCCTACAAAAATAACGGGGTTTGTTCACCATCCTGGAATGAAAATAAATAGCGAACTTGTCCCACACAAGCCGCTGCTGGGAACCGGAAAAAAAGAAGCTCCAGGCTGGGAGGAAATGTGTGCCAACCACACAGGTGAAAACGGACTGGAACCCAGAACATAGGGAGGACTGTGGGGCCTCAGCGGTCACGAGGCGGACAAAACCGGGAAAGGCACGAGGGACACCGAAGGGGGTGTGAGTGCAGAATACGCACCCAAGATGCCTGACGTGGCTCTCCAGTGGAGATGCCACCGGGCGCCCATCAGCCGCTGAAAGGAAATAACGACAGGGCCCAACGCCCGCAATGTTCGGAAAGGTGCGATCTCGGACACAGCTGCGGAAAGCGCGATGTGACAGCCATTCCGTGAAGCAGTTTGACAGGTTCTTAAAAGACGAAGCACCCTCTTACCACACGGCCCGGCGCTCCCACTGCTGGGCGTCAATCCCAGAGAAGTGAGCACTCATGTACGCACACAAAAAACTACACGGATTGTTGGTCAGGGTTCTATTTGTTACAGCCGCAAGCGGGAACCAACCTGACTGGCCTTCGGAACGGATGGCTACACACTCAGGGAACACTGAGTCCATAAAGTCCATAAAGGGAACAGAGTAGGACACACACCGCGACGGGCGAGGATGCCCAGGGCGTTCTGCTGAGTGACGTCACCCCGATCTCGAATGGTCACGTAGTGTGTGATTCCTTTTACCCCTCATTTTTCAGACGTACGAGGCAGGTCAACACAGGGAAGGCAAGGTGACCACCTGTGACAGAGAAGGCGCAGTGGGGACGTGGTGACGGGATGGACAGTTCTCTCACCAAGGTGGCATGTGCCAGATGCTATTGCAAGGTCAGCTCCCGCTCACATGGCTGGCAGCTCGTGGGGATGTAACCACTGGAGTGCACAGGTTGAAGGGTGCATGAGATCTCCCTGGACAATATTTTTTAACATTTATTTATTTTTTGAGAGACAGAGAGAGACAGAGTGAGAGCAGGGGAGGGGCAGAGAGAGAGTCACAGAATCCGAAGCAGGCTCCAGGCTCTGAGCTGTTAGCACAGAGCCTGCCTCGGGGTTTGAACTCATGAACCGTGAGATCGTGACCTGAACCACAGTCGGACACTTAACCGACTGAGCCACCCAGGCACCCCTCCCTGGACAATTTTTGAGATGCCCTGTGAATCTATAACTATTTCAAAATTAAAAGTATTTTCTTAGGGGCGCCTGGGGGGCTCAATCAGTTAAGCGTCCGACTTCGGCTCAGGTCATGATCTCACAGCTCGTGGGTTCGAGTCCCCTGTCGGGCTCTGCGCTGACAGCTCAGAGCCTAGAACCTGCTTCGGATTCTATGTCTCCTCTCTCTCTGCCCTTCCCCTGCTCATGCTCTCTTTCTCTCGAAAAAATAAACATTAAAAAAATTTTTTTGTTTGTTTTTTTTTAATGATGAGTGTGAAAAAGAGCCTAAAGCGCCCTCCTTTTGTGTGAGAAAGCGGGGAAGTGGGGACACAGGCACTGAGTGCTTCCTCCTGCAAGAAAACTTCAGGAAAGGTGAACAGCAAACAAGCGGAGGAGGTGATGACAGGAAGTCAACTCCGGGAGGTTTTTCCCCACGTTCTCTATCGTCCAAAAATGAAATCCATAGAAATGCTCACAAAGGAGGACAACTGAAATGGAACAAGGTGAGAGGTCTGCAGTCATTTTTCCGGAATACTTCTGACCGCAGCCTGCACGTACCCCCCCGCCCCCGCCCATACACACACAATGTGGCCTGAACACACAACGAGGTTCAGGCGGGAGCCACCACCAGGTGGGGGGACTCAGCCGCCTGCAGGGAGACCCAGCAGGGACACCAGCTGTCCAGGCACTGTCCTTGGTGCTGGCACACAGCTGCATGCAGGACCGGGGCTCCGTCCCCAAGGGTCACCCAGCCCCGGGACCCCCGCGGCAGCCCCCGGCCCTCGGAGCCGGGCCCCGGGGCAGCGCCGGCGGGCGAGGCTGCGGGAAGCAGCCCGGGCCTCGGCCCTCGCGGGGCCCCGGTGCCCGCGGATTCCTCTCCCCGGAGATAAGCCCCCGGCTCAGCCCGAGCGGGCTGGAAACCCAGAATCGCTGCCTTAATTGGTATTTTCCAGTTGAGAGAACATCCCGGGCTGTTTTCGCCTGTGTCATTGAATTACCAAGTGTTTTCGTTTTTGAGAAGACCGAAAATTGCAGAGATCTCGGGGACTTAGCGAAGGAACGCGAGGCCAATTTTGCCTAATTACGGAACGTCTGGGCGGTCCCTCTGACGCGTCCCAGAGTAGGCGATGCAGACCCCTGGGCCTCCCCGGAGGTGGGGGGCCCGGGCTCCGGCACAGATGTTTACCTGACGTCCCGGGGCAGAATCTGGTTTACATCGAGGAATCAGACTGTTTACAGCACGCCGCGTCTGTGTCTCCCTCTGCCCCCCTTTCACCGGCGGTAACGTTCTGCAGGTCTCTCGGGTCCCCCGGGACCGTCTGCGCCATCGCGCCAGGCTCGCCACGTCCAGGCGGCCCCATCCGGGGGACGCGTCGGCCCGTGGCCCGGCCACCCGCGTGGTCAGCCGGAGCCCGCGCAGGCAGCGCAGGTGGGGAGCGGGCCGAGCCACGTCAGCCTGGGCAGCGGCGCCCCACGTGCAGGACAGGGGGGCCTCCGCCAGACCCCCAGTCCCCGCAGGCCAGTGCACGGGATGGCCGGCGCCCCCCCGAGGCTGTGAGTGGGCAGCGGGACCTGGGGCGCTCCACAGCCCGAGAGACGCCCCGCTGCCCGGGGGACCCGGCGTCCGCACCCGTTCGAGGGGCCGCAGGGGTGTGGGGGGCGGGGGGTCAGGACGGCACAGGAGGAGCTGCCGGGGGTCCCACACGGGGCCCTGGAACAGCCCAACCACAGCGGGGACGAGGGGCCCCTGGACCCGTCTCCAGCCTCAAGCCGCAGGAGCCACGGTTACGGGGCTGCTCCGGGGCCACGGCCCCGCCCGTGCAGCGACAGAACCCCCGCCGGCGTCCCCAGAGCCCCGTTGCCCACCGCGGGCCGGCCATCGCCCGGCTGCACCCCCTTCCCAGAGGCCGGCCTCGGTCCTCCTTCTCCACAGGGTTTGACCGAGCCTCTAGCTCCAGTCCCGCGTCCTGCCACTGTCCCTTCCCCTTGTGGCAACTGCCCATGTCCTCCCATCATTCTGGAGAGCTGCCCCTCCGGGGTTTGCTGGTCCTGTTGTCCTCAGGACCTTCTCGCCCTTCCTGGCCAGGGACCCTCGGCTGTGCCGTGTCCCCCGGGCCTCCTTCTCCCCCCTCCTGACCGGGGACCCTCAGCTGTGCCGTGTCCCCCGGGCCTCCTTCTCCCCCATCCTGGCCGGGGACCCTCGGCTGTGCCGTGTCCCCCGGGCCTCCTTCTCCCCCCTCCTGGCCGGGGACCCTCGGCTGTGCCGTGTCCCCCGGGCCTCCTTCTCCCCCATCCTGACCGGGGACCCTCGGCTGTGCCGTGTCCCCCGGGCCTCCTTCTCCCCCCTCTTGGCCGGGGACCCTCGGCTGTGCCGTGTCCCCCGGGCCTCCTTCTCCCCCCTCCTGGCCGGGGACCCTCGGCTGTGCCGTGTCCCCTGGGCCTCCGGTACCTCCCGCCCTCGGACTCCAGGAAGCACCAGTGCGCGGGCCTGGACCCGGGGGCTCACGGAGGCCGGCGCCCTCCTCAAACTCCTGGGAGCCCGTGCAGCCCCCACCAACACCCACTCTGGGGCGAGTGAGCCCTCCAACCCCACACACTGCCCAGCATGATGTCCCGGGGTCTCCGTCCTGGACCGCTGGCCACCCCAGACGGTCCCATGCACCCAGGGGTGACCTCCAACTTGGCTGCAGACCCACGGTCCTCCTGAGCGCCGGCTGTGACACCCAGATGTGGCCGGACGGAGTCAGCACCACCCCCCCCCCCGAGCCTCTCTGAGCTGCAGCCCCCTGCCGTGTGATCATCCTTGAAGGACCCCTTGCCCAGCAGGAACGTCCTCTGTCGGGCGCCCCCACGAGCCATGTCGGGGCGGCACGTCGGGCCGGCCACATGGTCCACGCTGACACCCCCACCCGCAGTGGGGTCGCTGCTCACTGTGGGTCACTGTCACCGCGGGGTCACTGCTGACTCCTGGGTCCCTGCTCACCTCAGGGTCACTCTCACTGAGGGGTCACTGCTCACCCCAGGGTCACTCTCCCTGCAGGGTCCCTGCTCAACCCAGGGTCCCTGCTCACTGCGGGGTCACTCTCCCTGCAGGGTCCCTGCTCACCGCACCCTGACGTCCCCCGCAGGTCTGGACACACGGCACGACGTGTGCTCAGCCCCAGTGTTGGCTACCTGCCACTGTACTGCTGGCTGTGCACTCGTCATCTGGGCCGTTGTGGTCATGTCCCCATCCTTGCTGGGCACCCGGGGGCAGGGGTGCCAGTGTGCGGGGCCCTTCGATCTGGCAGTGCCCGGAGCCCCGCCCGGAGCGGAGCCCTTCGGGGGGACACCGCAGGACACGGTTTCACTGGCAGCAGGAGGTTGTGGGCAGTGGTGAGGTCTGGGGCTGTGGCTCCCTTGGGGGACCCCAGAGTTGGAGGGAGGAGGGGTGCTGTAGAACATGCTTGGGGCTCAGGGAAGGTGGGAGCCTCCTCTCCCCGATGGCTCCGAGCTGGTCCTGGTGGCATTTCCTGTGGCGTCTGTACCCAGGTCAGCCACGCAGCATCGGCTGCTCAGAACCGTGGCCACCTTCATCCTGAGGTCGTCTGTCCTGCCTCATCTGCCGGAAACCTGTCCCCAAGCTTGGCTGAGGCCAGCCGTGGCCTGTCCCTGAATTCCCTCCCTGCCAAGCCTCTGAGCACCCCCGGGGCCAACGCCTCCCCTGGGACACGTCCTCCCACATCCTAGCCCTTTGAAATCCTCCCCGGGGTGCTCCCCAGAGGACTGGAGGAAGTGCTGGCACTTAGGGCAGGGCCACGAGCTCCTTAGCTGTCCCTGAAATTCTTGCGCTGATTAGACGGAGAACGGATTGAAGGATTACTTCTTTAGTGAAAAACAGACGAACAGAATAAACAAAATAACTAATTTCCAACTTCCGGGACAAAGCGAACTCATTAGCCTGGGCCTTTGGGACCTTGCCCTGCTCCCTCTAGGGTCAGCACACCCCCGAGGGCCCGGGCCGGCCCCACACTCCTCTGCACGCCCCAGGCCCCCTCAGCTGGCGTGGGTCCCCTGGGGAGGGCGCTGCCTTCCAGTTTCCCTTCCCCGGCTCTGCACACAGCTGGCGCCACATAAATGTTTCACGTAAGCAGTGGATGAGCAGCGAGGGACAAAGGTGGATGAGACCTTGCCTCTCCTGCCAAGGCCAGGGGCCAAGGTGTCTGCACCACAGCGGGCCTGGGGGCCTGCGCCCTGGGGCCTGATTCGCTGCTGGGGTCGGGGTCCGGGGAAGCTCCTGCAGACGCTGCCCAGGGTGGGCACACGTGGGGCCCGGGGGCTGTGGGCACGGGGAGGGAGTGTCAGAGTTCCTGACACCTCCCGACTCTTAGCGGGCTCCTGGGTCAGGCCTAGAGCCGGGCGGGGGCCACCAAGGAGGGGGGACACCAGACTAGCCCTTGGCGGTGGTCGCGCCGTCCTGAGCTGATTGGGGAGTGAGCTGCGGACTGAGCTGTGTCGTCCCCCAAATGCACACGTTGAATCCCCAGTCACCCACGGGATGGTGGTGGGATGGACGTGGGGGCCTCTGGGAGGTGACTGGGGGAGATGAGGTCATGAGCGGGGGCCCCCGAGGTGGGATTAGTGTCCTTACAGAAGCAGAGACAGCTGTCTCTCTTCCAGGTAGGAGCCTAGAGGGAGGAGAGCCCTCACCAGACCCCCCCACCACCCACTCCGACACCCCGACTCGGGCTTCCGCCTCCAGGTCAGCTAGAAGTGAACGCCCGCTGGTTAAGCCCCCGTCTGTGGCATCCGCTGCAGCAGCAACGGGGACGCTGTTGGGGCAGGTGCTGTCTGGGGAAGGAGAGCAGCAGAGGGACTCGTGAGGGACTGAGGCCAAGGAAGCTGCGGTTCCAAGCGGCGGGCCGCCAGGGACAGCCATGCTACGAAGGGCCAGCGAGCAGCAGGCATGAGCCTTCACGACTGTGAATCCTGCGGCGGCCCAGGGAGAAGGCGGGTGGCTTCACCCGGTTTGGGAACGCACCTCTCTCGATCCCTGGGTGCTGCCAGAACCTTCCAAGAGGACTGACTCAGTGGTCAGTAGCCAGCAGGAAGAATAAAGTCTTTGGTGCGTTGAAAAGTTCTGGACGGAGAGAGAAAATGGGGAGGGAGACCCCCCACTCTGCAGGAGCCTCTCCCCAAGTCGGCCATGGCCCACTAGGTGGGTGGTGGAGGGGTATCGGAGAGAAGGGGCACAGACACCCATGCATTCTGCATGCAGGGACGTAGCAGTGGGGTCCCGATGGCAGCCGGAAGCAGAAGACCCCCACTCGGGCAGGGTCCAGAGAAGACCCCCACTCGGGCAGGTCCGGGGCTGGACGTGCCCTCAAGGTTAAGATTTCAGCCAGCCCCACAGCATGTCCACCCCCAGGAGGCCACCCACCGCCCTTGGGGGTCCTCAGGCTTCCGGCCCCACCCCCGCCCATGTCCCCCGTAGCCGTGGGGCAGGCACTTCCCCGATCCTCCCTGACCTCAGCCAGACCTCCGGCTGCACCTGCTCAGCTGGTGACCCCACGAAGAGGAGCCCACAGAAACCACATTTTAAGGATGTGTGATGTTATTTTTAAAAAAAGCATCAAAAGCACTGTGATTGGGAAGGACAAACTTCAGAGGACACATGGGCTAGTTTTGGTTCCGCATCATCTTTTCCAGATGGGTCAGGAGAGGACAGCCCAGGCGCTTTGGAGTCCGCAGGCGTTTCATCTGTCCCACCTGTCCAGCTGCGGACACGCTCCTTGAGAGGCCGGGGGACTCCTGCAGACCCCAGACCCCCAGGTCTGCAGGTCTGGTCACTCTCTCTCCCGCAGAGCCCTCTGGGAGAGGAGCCTCCCTTCCACCGCCCCCGCCCCGCCATGGGCACATGCTGCCACCAGGTGGCGCCCTCCGGGGCGCGCAGACCCTGCTGCACCAGGGGGGGCCCCCCCCCCCCCCCCCCCCCCCCCCCCCCCCCCCCCCCCCCCCCACGGACTTTGCTCCTTAACGTGGGCGAGCCCCGCGATTCCTGCTGCGACTCTAGAGCGGAGAAAAGGAGGCGCAGAGAGCTCGATTGACTTAGTGACAGTGCTGGTGGGGACCAGAGCCTATCGGGCACACAGCCCCTGAGAGATGGGGAGGGGTGCTCGGGCACCTGGAAGAACGAGTGGGCGGGGACAGGGGGGCCACGCGGAGTCCCACGGGCCAGGGTCCAGGGAGACAGGCTGAGCGTGCGGTGACCCAGAGGGCGGCAGACACGCCCGACCGCCCGGGGCACGCGCAGGAGGGCCTGGCTGCACGACCCGCACCTGCCTGGGGGAGCGGGGTCAGCCCGGGGGAGAAGCTCAGAGAGGTCGGGGACCTCAATACCGGGCTCTGGTCCCCGCAGGAAAGGCACCGGACCCGGCCTGGCCCCGCCAAGGTCCTCACCTGCGGAGCGGAGTCGGGTTCCAGGCTGTCCCCGCCTCTGAGCCCCGGGGCAGGCCGGCTCCCTCCCTCGCGTCCCAGGCCAAGCTGACGCCAGGGGGCGAGCACGGCCCAGGCTTTCTGCTCCCACCTCTACTAACGCCAAGTGCGTGCGCCCCCAAGCTCCCCCACCCCACCCTCAACCCTCAGGCCTGCCGTGGTGGGGGTGAGGGGGATTGAGGGGAGTGGGCGGGGTGGGGGGGTGGGGGGGTATGGGGCGGTGGGCTGCGGGGGGAGGGGGAGGGAGGAGGGAGTGGGGTGGGCTATGATGAGGGAGAGGGGGCCAGGCCAGAACACTGATCCCAGAGTCCACGGAAAGCAAGGGTGACCTGATAACTGCTCCCCCTGGGAACCTGGAAAGGCCTGGAACTTCACTGTCATTGTCATTTGCCCTCCTCCGCAAGCAGCCCTTCCCTCACTTTGAACCCCACTTTACAGAGGAAGAAACTGAGAACCAGAGAGGTTACAGGATTGCCTAGGGTCACATGACTGGAGGGGGAGGAGGCGGGGCTTGCACTCTGTCTGGTTGTACAAGAGACTGGAGGTCCCACCCCCAGGCCCATGGTCCCCACAAGCACGTCCTGCAGTCCCCATCTCACCCTGAGAGGCGGTGGACAGGGGTGAGGACAGGAGCAGGGCTTGTAGGCAGCTTTCACTGGGATGGGTGCGTGCGTGAGTGGATGGGTGGTGGGTGGCCAGCGGGGCTGGGTCCTTGGCACGGTCTGCTTGTGACCGAGTCTGCTTGGAGGCACAGAATCTGGGGTGTGTCCTCCAAGGCCTGCCGGGTCTGGGGAAAATCAGATTCCTGGTGGCCGTTGGACCTGGGCCTGGGGTGCCCTGTGCGTCCCTAGGTTGGCCACAGGCTTCCGTCCCTCTGCCCGGCGAGGCTCCCAAGGCTTCGTGGGTGCCACACGGCAAGAAAGGTTTGGCGTCCCCTTCTTGGCCACTGGCCCTGTGGATATCAGGGGCTTGCAGGGGGCTCGGGACTGTGACTTGAGCCCCGCCAGAGCCACTGTCCTTCTAAGTCCACTATGAGGGGGTGCCAGAGGGGTCAGAGAGCTCTGAGCCCAGGTCCCCAAGCCCCACCTTCCTGCCCAGACTGCCCACCCCTCGCAGCCACCGAGAGTCTCTGCTCCCCCTTCAGGAGCCCCGCTTAGCTCTGGGGCCACCAGGAAGAAGCCCTGCCTAATGCTGGATCCCTCCCCATCCTGGGTTCTTGCTTCCCACCCCAGAGCCTGCAAAGGGTGGGCGGGGCTGGGGCAGCGCCCCCACAAGGCCTGGAGAGGACCTGGGCTGGGCAGGGGTGCTCTGTGACAGGCTCGGCCCCTGCCCCCAGCGTCAGGAGCATCAGAAAGGCGGCACCTTCCCGCCTGGCTGTCCTGGGCCAGGGGTGCTCTGCGGCCGGAGGGGTCCACCCCCTGTGGACCTAATCCAGCATTTCCCTTAGCGTGAAAACGGGTCACAAAACACTCAGAGCTAATCTTTACTGGGTGTCATGCACCAGGCCCTGAGTTAGATGTTTTACGTGCTTCATCCCAAGTGCATAATTAAAAACGCAGAGGACGTGAATGTAAAGGAATTTTCCCCAAGCCATAAAGGCAGTAAGAGCAGAGCTGGGATCTAAAGCAATGGCCCTTTGTCCCCAAGGCCTGATGCCACCCTGCCTTGCTTGGATTCCAGTTGACTCACCCAGAGGGTGTAGATTATCTCAGAACAAAAGCTCAGCAAGCATGTGACGGCCCAAAAGGAGAGAGAGAGTGGAGAGCTCAGTGACATCGTGACATCCAGGTACACAGAAATGACAGCCAAAGAGCCCAGCTTTTGCTGTGAGCTCCCTAGCAGCCAGGACAAAAAGGGAAAGAGATGCCGCCTAGGCCTTGTCACCTGGGAGAGGGAGCGGAGAGGTTCACAGAAGAATGACTTCCATCTCATTTCAGAGTGAAGGGTCATGTGGAGTCAGGCCCCAGAATAGAGGACGCCCTCCAGGGCAGAGGATCCCCAGTGCTGCCTTAGGGAGACACGAGGACCAATTCACAGGCCTGATTTGGAAGAGCGGCACTTTTGCAAGCCTAAAGCTTGATGAATTCGTGCGTGGGGCAATGGATTTGAGGTTAATGTCCAGAGAAATCACGACCGATCCAACACAGAGCAAGGATGTGACCTGCGCATTCCCGACCGTGATGGTTAATCTTATGTGTCAACTTGGCTGGGCCGTGGTGCCCAGACAGTTGGCCAAACGCTATTCTGGATGTGTCTTCGGATGGGATTGATGTTTAGATCAGTAGACTCTGAATAAAACAGCAGGCTGCCCACATTGTGGGTGGACCTCATCCAGTCAGTTGAAGGCCTGCGGAGCATAAAAGACCGACTTCCCCAAGCGAGAGGAAATTCCGCCAGCGGACAGCCTTTGGGCTACAACTGCGACTCTCAGCCGAGTCTCCGGGGCTGGCCTCCCCGCTCGGATTTTGGGCTCACCGAGCCTCCGCGGTTCGTTAACATAAGTACCATTCTCTGTCTTCACATCCTGCTGGTGCTGTTGCTCTGGAGAACACTGCCCCACACACTAACTGATGGTTGCGGGAACGCCACCCACAGACACCTCTGGCCCCCCTGAGCCTCTTCAGCGCGATGGCTCCTAGGACAGCGGAAGCCAGAGCTCAACTAAGCAGTGCTGGGAAAGATGCCTCCCCCTCGGGAAGACGGTAGCCCTTCACCTCAGCAGGTGCTCACGCGTGTGGAACCCACGGGCCTCCTGGGAGACACAGGCCCCGGGGCTGCGGGGGGTCGGAGGCTCGTGAACAGCTGGTCGCCCACGCCAAAGGCGGGCAGTCTCAACATCAAAGACACGGCAGGGGTGTGGGAGAGGGCAGACTGCCCGCGCTGGTAGGAGGGGGCGGTTCTCTGCTCCTTGCGATGGCTTCCGGTTCTAGAAACTCAAGAAGGCACAGACCTGGAAAACCCTGCACCCTTAAAACCTTTGTAAAAATGATTGTGGGGTACGGTGAGCAAAATCCTTTTAAATCCTTCGCTGAGCTTATAGAAGCTCACGGTCACGGTGGAGCAACAAAGGGGGGCTGGGGGTGAGCGACCGCGCGGTCCCGGGCCACCCGCACCCCTGGCAAAGACCCCCCCAAGATGTTGCTTCTCGTTTCTGGCGAACCGAATGGAAATGAAACCACAGAAAGGTGGACAAATCATGCAGGAGACCTCACCTGGTTTTCACAAGCCCCTGTGCACCCAGCCCTCAGATCGAGAACAGTCCGGCACCCCAGGAGACACTGCCCTCACCCCAGCTGACCGTCCCCTGACTCCCCCAGGTGAATGAGTCACCCCTGTTGCTGGAGCCCATGCAAATGCAAACACACACTGCTGTCTCTCCTGATGCAGGTGCCCCGGGGGCACCCCCCGCACGGCCGCAGATGGCCACTGCTCTGGCCGAGGGCACTCCCCTGTGGGGGCACCAGCACCCGCACGCCGAGACTTTGGAGGGAGGGCAGGAGACAGACGCGGGGCAGCATGGCAGGCGGTGGGGGCTGAGGGCTCTGCCTGCAGGGGACACTCCTGAGGCCCCCACCCTGGGCCCCGGGGGCAGGGTGGGCTAGGAGACTGCGTGGCATCCGAAGGAGAGGGCAGGAGACCCCCCTGCTCGGAGTCTGAGGTCCGGAGAAGTGACAACTTCAGCTCCCGAAGGCGGGGTCCTAGGGGCAGGAGGGCGCCCCCGCCTCTCAGCCACACCCACTCAAAAGGCAGCCCCCCAAACAGGCGACTGGGGCAGGAGGAGGGAGGTGAGCAGGGCACCCCGTGTTCGCGGCTGTGCCATGTGGGAACCCAGTGGAGCTGTGGCGGGAAGGACGGCACACGTCTTGGTTCAAATACCACAGACCCCCGGTTGGCATCGGTGTTTACTAGATTTCACTGAATAAATGCTTCTTTTTTAAAAAAAATTTTTTATAATGTTTTTATTTATTTTTGAGAGACAGAAACAGAGCACAAGTGGGGGAGGGGCAGAGAGAGAGGGGGACATGTGAAGCAGGCTCCAGGCTCCGAGCTGCCAGCACAGAGCCCGACGCGGGGCTCGAACTCACAGACTGCGAGATCAAGACCTGAGCCAAAGTCGGACGCTTAACCGACTGAGCCACCCAGGCGCCCCGAGTAAATGCTTCTTCGTTTGAAGTGACTGTAGGGCCATTGCCAGAGACTAAGTGGCTGTTTTTGTTTTTTTTTTTTAAGATTTTCTCTATTTCAGCCCTTCCTCAAAGGTGGCGCCGAAGGCAGAGGAGGAAGCCCTTCCTCAAGCCGAAGCCAAAACAAAGGCTTTGAAGCCCAGGAAAGTGGGGCCGAAAGGCATCCTCAGTCACAAAAACACAAGGTCTGAATGTCACCTGCATTGCGATGGCCCAAGACACTGGGTCTCCGAAGGCAGCCCCAGTATTGTCCAAAGAGCCCCCAGGAGAAACTGACTTGGCCTCTAGGCCATCATCAAGGTCCCCCCGACCCCCGAGTCAGCCAGGAAGAAAGAAGGCACGACAGATGACACACGTGTGTTCATTGTGGATGTCACGGCCCAAACTCCAGATCAACAGCGCCATCAGGCCCGATGGAGAGAAGGCGTAGGTCCCCTGGCTCCTGACGAGGACACCCTGCGTGTTGCCAGCAAAACGGGGGTCATCCAAACCAAGTCCAGCTGGCTAAATCTAAATATCAATGTTTTCATCAAAAAAAAAAAAAAAAACCCAAAGAAACAAAACGATTTTCTCTATTTCACACGGGGGTGAACCGTGGAGCCCCCCTGACGTCACCCTGGAGGCAAAACCCCCGTAAGTGAAATTTTCCGATAACCACGAGCTCCCCCAAAGGCTTAAACATTTGGTGAATGAAGAAAGCAGCTGTCCCTTCCGAAGGGACGCTTGACGTGACGTCCCCAAGGCCAGCTTTCCCCTCCTTCCTTTGGGGAGAACAGTAAGGTTTTATTACCTTACCCCTTAGATTCAGAGCGGAATGAATTCCACTCAGTACTTTTGTTGCCTGTATGCAACAGTTCTCGTTACTCAAGGTCATAAAGACCTTCTCAAGGTCATAAAGACCTTCTCGGAGGCTTCCTTCTAAAGGTTTGAGCGTTCTGGATTTTGCACGTACACCTGTGACTGACCGGGAGTTACTTTCGTGCAGAATTTGGGGTTTGGGCCTTTCTCGTGTGTTCTAGCCCCACTGGTGGAGAACTCAACCCTCCCCAGTTGGCTGTCCCCGCTGTGTCGGAACGCGGTGGCCTGCTGCTGTCACTCGCGTGCGGACCCGGTCCTTCCACGTCGAGGTGCGTGCACCCCGGTCTGGACCGCCGCGGCTTTGCTGACTCGTCGTAAAGGAGCAAATACGTTCCTCCTACTTTATTTCCGTTTTCAAAATTGTTTTGGCTTTTCGACTGTTTTTGCTGCCTTTCTACCCTAGACTTCACAAACACACGAAACTTCATTTGGTCTGTATCTACAGGAGAATCCTGCTTTTTATTGGAATCCCGTTAAGCTAGCAGGTCAGGGCCGGGAGCGTATCTTCCAACCCGTGAACACGTTCCCTCTGTTACGTCTTGTTCGATTTCTTTCACGGGTGTTTGTGCGGTGGTCAGCGGGCTGATTCTGGACAGGTTTTATTAGATTTACACCTAAATATTTCATCTGGGGGGGGGCTATATTTTCAAAACTGATGTTATTTATTTATTTATATTTTATTTTATTTTTTTTAATATGAAATGTATTGCCAAATTGGTTTCCATACAACACCCAGTGCTCATCCCAACAGGTGCCCTCCTCAGGGCCCGTCACCCACTTTCCCCTCCCTCCCACCCCCCGTCAACCCTCAGTTTGTTCTCAGTATTTAGGAGTCTCTTACGGTTTGCCTCCCTCCCTCTCTAACTTTTTTTTTCCCTCCCTTCCCCTCCCCCATGGTCTTCCATTAAGTTTCTCAGGGTTAAGAGTGAAAACATATGGTATCTGTCTTTCTCTGCCTGACTTATTTCACTTAGCATAATACCCTCCAGTTCCATCCACGTTGCTGCAAATGGCCAGATTTCATTCTTTCTTATTGCCATGTAGTATTCCATTGTGTATATAAACCACAGTTTCTTTATCCATTCATCAGTTGATGGACATTTAGGCTCTTTCCATAATTTGGCTATTGTTGAAAGTGCTGCTATAAACATTGGGGTACAAGTGCCCCTATGCATCGGCACCCCTGTATCCCTTGGGTAAATTCCTAGCAGTGCTATTGCTGGGTCATAGGGTAGATCTATTTATCTTAAAATAGATTTTATTTTTGGGGGTGCCTGTGTGGCTCAGTCAGTTAAGTATCTGACTCTTGATTTCGGCTCAGGTCATGATCTCACGGTTCGTGGGTTCGAGCCTCATCCTGGTCTCTGTGCTCACAGCAGGGAGCCTTCTTTGGATCCTGTCTCCCTCTGTCTGCTCCTCCAGCACATGCACATTCTCTCTCTCTCTCTCTCTCTCTCTCTCTCAAAAACATATATAAACATTAAAATAAAATAGATTTCAGTTTTTAGAGCAGTTTTAGGTTCACAGCAAAATTGGGTGGTAAGTATGCCCGCACCCACGTGGGCTCCCACTATCGACACCCCCACCGGGTCGCTTGTCTGTACAGTTCGTGGACCTCCGTGGATATGTCATCATCAGCCCGAGATGGACACTGGGACTCACTCTTCATGGTGTGTGTATTTTTTTCTGAAGAAACAAAGAGTCCAATTATAGATGCCACCGAGCAAACCACATCCAGGAGTATCTCCAAATGACCAAAAGACAGAAACACGATGAAGTTCTCCCAGTGAAGAAACCCGGAATCTTCACTGGCCCAGTGCTTCTGAGGGTCAGGCCCGGAGCAGCCGCCTGCGAGGCTGGTTCTGTCATCACAAATCTCTCGCCCTAAGCGAAGGGTGGGGGTTAGTGGGGGCCCTGTCCCCCCATGACGCTGGGCGCTCTTAGGAAGTCACCAGTAGGGCAATTGTTATGCGCTGAGCTGTGTCCTCCCAAATTCATGTTGAAGCCCTGACCCCCAGCACCTCAGGACATGACCGTATCTGGAGAGGGGACTTACAGAGGTGATTGAGGTGACATGAGGTCGCCAGGGTGGGTCCTGATCCCGTGTGACCGGGGTCCTTGTAAGAAGAGGGGATCGGGACACAGACACACACAGAGGGACGACCCCGTGAGGACACAGGGGGAGGACGGCCGTCCACACACAAGGAGAGGGGCTTGGGAGGCCCGGCCCTGCCCACGCCTGGACCTTGGGCTCCAGCCCCCAGGACAGGGGGACAATGAGTCTCTCCGGTGTCAGCTGCCTCATGTGCGAACCCTCATCACAGCGGCCGTGGCAGGTGACCCCAGCGGTGTCTGCAGACATTTCTGACTGTTACACCTGGCGGTGGGGGTGTCCAGGCATCCGGCCAGGGCTGGGCTGCTGCAAACAGTCTGCAGGGCACGAGTGGCCACACCGTGGAGAGCCGCCTGGCACCAAGGGTCAGCAGAGCCGAGGCCCAGACGCCACACGGCACATGAAGAAACCAGTAGAGGGTCTGGAGACAGACACGCTTACACGGACGGCTGACGGTCCTCTCGGCAGAAGGCGCCGGAACAATTGGAATTCTGCGTGAACAATGCGCTTGGAGTCGTAGTTCAGACCATACGCAAAAATCACTTCCACTGGGTCCCAGATCGAAATGCAGAGTCTGGGAGAAAATCTTGGTGACGCTGGGGTTCAGCCGAATAGACGTGAAAGGAAAAAAAATGAGATACATTGGAACTCACCAAAACGGAGAGATTTTGCGTTCGGAAGGCACCGGGAAGAGAAGGGTGGGAAGAGGGCATTTGGAAACAAGCGTCATCGTGGTGAGCAATTCTCAACCACCAAGAAAAAGAAAACAGCGCAATATCGAGCCACGGGCCAAAGATGTAGGGACCCCTCCCCAGAGGGGCACTCAGAACAGCCCGTGGCGTGACCCAAGGGAAGCCACGGTGAGACAGCCCCGTGTGGGCTGCGCTTGGCGGGTCCTTCCAGAATTAAGCGCACGCACATCGTATGACTCAGTCCTGCTGACAGACGCCGACTGAAGGAAAGGAGGAGAAAGCCTGTGTGCACACGTTGATGTGTGATCCCTGCCAGGAGAGGCGGTGTGGCCTGTCCCTCCCCCTGGGGGTGGACACACAGGGCAGCCACGTGGGGCACCACCTCTTGGCGTGCAGAGTGAATGACCGCGGCACCCGCCACGGTGGGAGAGGCTCAGGCTCAGTCTGAGGACGGAGCAGAGAGCTTGATAGGGTGGATGCTGTGTGGTGCCATTTTGATGGCCTTCCGGAAAAAGCGACGTCTTAGGGACAGAAGAGACACCCATGGTTGCCGGGGCCTGGGGCGGGGAGGGGCCTTGACCACAAAATGGCACAGGGGAGTTTTTTGGTGACGTGGGAACTCTTCCGTTTCTTGGTTTTGGTGGAGGTTATGCGACCATGTATTTGTCCAAAGAACCGTGGGTTTTACTGCGTGTCACTTAAACACTACTTTTTTTCATGGAGAAAGAAGTCCAATCCCAGGAACACGCCCTGGCTCCTGCCACTGTGCCCGCTTGTTCCGTGACTCTGGAGGGGCTTCGTCTGCAGCCTCGCCCGTCTGTCCGTCCGGGAAGTGCCAGCTCCGTCACGGGAGGGGGACCACCTCTGTCGGCTCAGAGTCCAGCTGGGCGTCCCCATCTCTGTCCTCAGGGTCCCTTACCTCCTGTCACAGCCATCGGTGTTTCTTTGTCCCTGGATGGGCATCGCTACAACTCTGCCCTAACCACCGTCTCTGCTGTCTCTCTGGGCCCCGTCCCTGTGTGTCCCCCAAACACCTGCATCGTCACACCCGCCCCAGGGCGCTCCTGCCCCGGGAGGGACTTCTCCTCATCGGCTGGGGTGAAATCTTTAACAAAACAACGGGGCCTCCAGGGTGTTCTAGGTGCCATCCGTGTCCCGTCCGACAACCAGATCAGGTGCCTCAACCCCCCGCACCCCCTCCCCTTGCCGTCCTCTCGGACCCTCTCGGTGGTGCTCCTGAGGGTTAGGGTCTTCTAGGGAATGGACACCAAGACAGGACCCAAGCAGAGGACTTCACTGAGGAAAGGCTGTGAGAGAGACGGTGGGAAGGAGCCGTGGCCCAGAGACGGTGTGAGGCCAGATGCGCACCTGACCCCGACTCAGGGTTGGGGGGGGGCGCGGGGGCAGGAAGCCTGTGAGACTGGGGTGCACACTCAGAAGGGCCTGGCAAGGCCTCCAGGTGCCGAGGCCTCAGGCTCCGACAGAGGAGGGCGGCCCGGGAAGGGCTGACTTCGGTGTGAGCGACATGTGAGGTCTCGGGGCACAGCCACAGGGGCCCTGATCGACCGCTCCCCCCTTTGCAAAGCCAGCAAGCCTACAGAAGACGGAACACCATAAGGAATGCATTTTACCTGGAGGCCCCACAAAAAGCCCGACTCCAATGCTGTAAAATAAGTAAGTTTCTTGAGGGACATTTGGACACAGATTGACCCTAAAATAAGTTTCAAAACATTTCGAAAGGTTGAAATCTTACAGAAAGTATTCTGTGCCCACAATGCACTTATGCTACAAGTCTGTGAAGAAACTGAACTAGAACATTCACGTTTGGATATTGAGAGCCGTCCTTATGGACGTGCTGGGGTGGATGAAAATATAATGTGATGGGCGAAATGTTTTTAGTGCAACTAATAATGTTAGACCCTCTCAGGCCGACTGGATGCAATTGCTAACACTTGACTCTTTTTACCTGTGAAAGCAGCCATTTCATTTTTAAGAAATTATTTAAAATGTTTATTTTTGAGAGAGAGAGAGAGTAGAGGGGCAGAGACAGGGACACAGGATCTGAAGGAGGCTCCAGGCTCTGAGCTGTCAGCACAGAGCCCGACGCGGGGCTGGAACTCACGAGCTGTGAGATCACGACCTGAGCTGAAGCCGGACGCTGAACCGACTGAGCCCCTAGGCATCCCTGAAAGCAGCCATTTCAAATGGTTCCATCCAATGTCGTGAAAACACTGCACGTCAAAGCTAGGAGAATGACTTTAATGAACGAGAGAAAGAGAGAGAAGAAGGCATGGCTTAAATTAGAGCATTTCTGATCCCATGATGATTTTCTTTTTTCTCTGAAAACCCTGCCACTTGTGAGAAACCAGGGGACAAAATAATATTTTCATTCATTTTAATGTGACAAATTACGATGTGTTTTGTCACAACCCAAAGTATCAAAAATTGCTTTAACAAACAGACACTTGGTTCCATCAAACAATGAAAACAGTTGGAAATGACTGTAGTTTGTGCCTAAAATGTAATGTCAGGGGGCACCTGGGGGGCTCGGTCGGTTCAGTGTCCGACTTCAGCTCAGGTCACGACCTCGCGGTTCACGGGTTCGAGCCCCACGTCGGGCTCTGTGCTGACAGTTCAGAGCCCGGAGCCTGCTTCGGATTCTGTGTCTCCCCCTCTCTCTGCCCCACCTCTGCTTGTGCTCTGTCTCTCAAAACTGAATAAACGTTAAAAAAATTTTTTTGTAATCTATTTATATATTTAGGGGCGCCTGGATGGCTCAGTCAGTTAAGCATCCGACTTCAGCTCAGGTCATGATCTCGCAGTTCATGGCTTCGAGCCCCGCGTCGGGCTCTGGGCTGACAGCTCAGAGCCTGGAACCTGCTTCCGATTCTGGGTCTCCCTCTCATGTCTGTGTCTCAAAAATAAATAAACATCACAAAAAAATGTTTAAGAGGAAAATTACATAATCAAACCAGAAGAGGCAGGCAATCATTCCGCGGTATTCCGTATTAATTTAATAAGACTGAACCATTTCTGCTACGACGCACGTTCACAAATCGGCTCAAAAGCGGTGTGTAAATACGGAGCTCTGGGCCCGGCACGCGAATTAGGCCCGTGCGGACACACTTCCCCCAGCGTGTCAATGGCTTTACATAACTGAGGCGGGCGTGTGCACAGTTCAAGAGAATCTCACGGACCGTGGGGAAGGCCCCGGAGCCCCGGGCGGGCTGCAGCAGTCACACGTTGGTTAGTGATCCAGAGAGGCCCAGGCACCGATCAGGACCCTGGAAAGACACCCCCCTGGTGTGAAAGAAGGGCGGGACATGTCTGTGCTCTGGGCCGGACGATGACGTCGGCTGAGACCTGGAGTGAGCACCCTTAGGGGCCTCGTGGAAATTAAGGGTGGCAAGTGGTTGCAGCCGGCAGAGAGTGTGGGTGGCCTGGGGCGCTGGCTGCAAGCCCAGTCGGGCCGCTTGGAGCCGCTGCTGCTCTTTGCTGGGTCGCAAAGGTCCCCGGGTCTCGCGCAGTCTGCCCCCGCGTCTTTTCCCGTTGGCTCTTTTATTTGCAGTCTGTGCCTTTGCAGGGTGCTAAGTTTCTCGTGTCTGTGGCAGTACAGCAAAAATGTCAATATTAGCATATTATGACTACCAGGGAAGTGCCTTAAGCTAATCGCGGAGGTCTCCAAACACCTAGAGCAAATATCATCCGAAATCACGCAGCCTGGAAGGATTTATCTTGGGGATAAGGGTTACAAAAGAAAACCCTGCCGTCGCGACCTCTGTTTCCCAGTGTGACTGAAGTTCTAGCAAACGCACTGAGAAAAACAAGCATAAGGTACGTGGGTCAGAAAGGGAGAAAGGAAACTCTGATTTTGCACAGCGACAGGCGCTGCGGCCGAACTCGTGGAAAATCCAGACGTTACGAAAAATATCATGAAAATAAAAGTCCTCTTAGCGAGGATGCCGAGTGCAGGACGGCTCCTCAAAAGGCAAACGCAACAGACACTCAGGAAAGAAAACATTTCACACTGGAACGTTTGCCATAGCACCAAAATCAAGTATCTGCAAGTAAGTCTCACGAGTCCTGTGCGAGACGTCGACGCGGGAAACCATGGCGCGTTTGGGGAGCGCTTTAAAGAGACGGAAGCAAATCAAAGCCTATGGTGCTAAGCTTACAGATTTGAAAAACTCAGTCTTATAAAAATGTAAATTCCTCCCAAATGTATCTCTGTGGATTTAACCACAATCCCAGTCGTCTTTCTCCCCCCGGCTTGGTAAGTTCTCCAATTAAACGAATACCGTAAGTGGAATGGCCAAGAAACCCCTGAAGAAGACCGGTGAGGGAGGCCTCGAGATGTCTGGGCTCGCCGTAAAGCTGCAGTGGTTCTGATTACGTGGTGCCACGTCAAGGTCAGACAGTCCCTGCAAGAACGGAGATGTCCACGCCGAGCAATCAACCGAGGGCAGCTGTCCAAACCTTAGATCAGAGGAAGCAGCCGACAGCGTGAGGGGCGTCCGGGCGACGTGAATCCTATCAGCAAAAACATGAATCATGCGAGAGAAAGCTTATGAATGAGACTTGATGACACGCAATCGCGTGGGTTTAGGGAAAGACCGCGCAGGCGCGGATCCGGTCTGTGGTGACCAGCTCTGACCGGAGCGGTGCCCCTCTTCCTGTGGCTCCCGTGGCCGCGAGCCTTCTGCAGAGGGCAGGACCCTTCTATTTGGTTAGTGTGTCTGGCGCTTGCTCACGTATTTCTGGCCGTGTGTTAGTGAGCTCGGGCTGCGTGAGATCGCAGGGAACATCTCTGTGGGTCCCTGGCCGGACTCCCGACACGGACCTCCTAAAGCCCTTGGAATTTCCTGGGTGACGGGAGCATCCTTTGTTCTCCCGAGGTGACTGTGGGGTGGGGGTGGGGGGCCCGGGTGGGGGCGGCCACCAGAAAGACCGAGACCTCCTGAGAACCTCCAGCACGTCGTGGAGTTGATGGTCAGTCAAGTCTACGCGGGGAGGAGCCTCCAGGAACAGCCCAGAGACGTGGGGTCCGGCCGGCTTCCGGGCTGGGGAACACACGCAGGTTTGGGGCGAGGGCACGGGAGCCCCACGCCCTTCCCGCACGCCTCCCCCTGCCCGTTCGTCTGCAACCCCCAGGCGCCCCTCCCTCGCACACACTGACGAGTGCAAGTGCGCGGTTCTCCGGGGTCCTGTGAACCGCCCTAGAAAATGGGGGGACCCCCAGGAGGGGAAGTGGGCACCTCTGGGGTACCGCCCGCTGGGTCTCCGTCTCCCTCTGCAGTCATGACTGTCCTCCAGGCTGGCCTCTCAGACTAGAGACCCCCTTGCTCACTGAGCCTCCAGTTTATTTATGAGTCTCCGTGTGGACTCATGGTTTCCTCTTTCATTCAGTGGATTTACCCTGAGGCCCAGTTGTCCCTGATTTGGCCGGAGTGGGGCTCATACCTCATCAGGTCTTTGCTTCCTGGTCCCAGGTGCCTCAGGTCGTCTTGTACGTCAGGGTCCAAGCCCCCCCCGGGCACCGCCTGCAACCAGCCGTCCCCAGGGGGCCCGGTCCCTGCAGGGGGGCAGTGACCTTAAGAGCCAACATCTGGGTGCCAGTGAGCTTGTTGTTTTGGGGCTGTTGGGGGTCGTGCAGACCCCGCCAGTGGGAGAGCTGGGGGTGCACAGGTTCCCCTAACCCCACCTTGGCTCCTCTCTGTCCCACTCCACTTTTGTCACAGACTCCCATCAGCCTTAATATATGTAATTATTGGCTGGGGGCGGGGGGAGGGGAGACACCTGGCTGGCTCAGTCGGTTGGGCGTCCGACCTCAGCTCGGGTCATGATCTCGCGGTTCGTGGGTTCCAGCCCCACGTCGGGCTCTGTGCTGACAGCTCGGAGCCTGGAGCCTGCTTCGGACTCTGTGTCTCCCTCTCTCTACCCCTCCCCCAGTCACACTCTGTCTCTCTCAAAAACTAATAAACATTAAAAAATATATATATGTAATTATTTGACCAAAACCTGTGTGTATCTGGCCTCCCGTTGTCTTTACTGACCCCACCCCACGCACCCGCCTTCTCCCCATAAACCTTGTTGGCTCCAATCCCCCAGTGGTTCCCCTCTCTGGGGTGCAGCCACCAGCACCTCGGGGCCCATCTCACTCTTGTCCGTGTGGTTTCTTCCAGAGACATTCTGTCCTATGCATCGTGCTTATTTTGAATAAATAAAAGGCTAAGCTCCCAGGGACATTACAAACAAAGCTGTGCATTTATCAACTGGTTTTCGTCCGTATGTGAAAATAGACGTTAACGCGCATGAGTTATTTCCCATCCGTGGCGTCTGTGAACATATTTGTGTAAGTGCACGGATGTTGTACAGAGGGCTACCATAAGGCATGACTATACAACATAATGACTTTTTAAAAATTTTTTTAATGTTTATTTTTGAGAGAGAGAGAGAGAGAGAGAGAGAGACAGTGTGAGCAGGGGAGGGGCAGACAGAGGGAGACACAGAATCGGAAGCAGGCTCCAGGCCCTGAGCCATCAGCCCAGAGCCCAACGCGGGGCTCGAACTCACGGACCGCGAGATCGTGACCTGAGCCGAAGTCGGACGCTTAACCGACTGAGCCACCCAGGCGCCCATATGACTTTTATAAAACAAACACTCACGTAACCACCACTGGAGTCCAAAAGTAGAACTTGATCAGTGCCTGAAGTCACCCACGTGTGCCCTGATTTGGCAAACGTGTTGGTGTTTTTCTCTCCGTGCACTCCTTTCCGCGTCCTGGGCGAAAAGCCTCCACTGATGAAGACAGTGGCAGTTGTGACCGTATTGAGATTGGACACTTGTGTTTAGTAGAACATGCCAGGGAGAGAGGGCAGTGAGGGCCTCCGAGCGGGGCAGGGCTGTCAGGGGACGGAGGGGGGACGTGGGCGGAGACACCTGGGTGCCACTAAGAAACCCACAGCCCAGTAGGAAGGATGTGCTCTAGGCAATAAGACACGCGTTCAGCAAGAGGGCATCCAAATGGCAGTCCGCGTATGAGTCAGACGCATCAGGAGTGTGAGGGGGGCATAAACTGCAGCCACAGGGAGCCCCCCACCTTCCCCCCTCCTCCCCTCCCCCACGCCGTGGCCGAAAGGAAGGGAGCCGGGCACCGGAGGCGAAATTTCTCAACCGCTGCCCCCGCCGCGCTGCCCTTCAGCCCTGCTGGCCGGGCTCCAGGAGCCTCTTGTGTCCTTCAAACCACCCTTGAGCCACTGAGTCTTGGCCTCCGCAGCCCAGCAGGTGCCTCGGGTGGGGCAGGTGGGGGAAGGGATGGTGGCTCTTCCAACGGCAGCCGCCTCCCAGGCCCACCCCCATGAAGCGGGATTGAGCAGATCTCAGGGGGGCCCTGCGGCCCGACGGGGTCAGGGACCCGTTCGTCTGCGTGCCCCCTGTCTGAGCCGGCGGTCGGTGGTCGCTATTCTGTGGGAGTAGGGGGCCTCCGGGGGTATCTCCACACCCAGGAGGGAAGCCGAGGGCACGCGATGAAGAAGGAATCTTCTGCGCCTTTCCAGTGTGTGGAGAGGGTCAGGCTGGAGCGGGGGCAGCGTTTTTGGCCAGCGGATGATGGGGACCTGGGACACCTGGGCCACTGTGGCCAAGGCAAGAGAAGCTGGGGACTAACCGCCCAGCAGCCCCTCATCGCACAGGTGCACACGCGCACGCTTGCACACGGCCAGCGCCAGCCTCCAGACACTCTCTCCATCCTTGGGCCTTTCAAACTGGTCCGGGAGCTGGAGGTCACAAGGGCGGTGGCCAGGACCAATCGGGGCAGCATGGGGGAGGGGAGGGCGGGGAGAGTCCCCCCCGCAAAGATGCGTGAAGCCAGGGGCACGCGGAGAAGGGCAGGAAGAGAGCAAGCCGAGGCGGCCGGCTCATTCGTACGAGTACCTACTGAGCGGCATTTTCCTGGCAGACACTGTGCAAAGCAAATGAAAACAGGGAGGGGGTGCGGGGAGGGGGTGCGGCGGGGAGGGTCGGAAGGTCAGGGCGGGGCCCAGAGAGGCAAAGACACAGACCTGGAAGCCAGAGACCAAGGCAGGACCCCGTGCCCGCCCGCCCGCCTGCTGGGGTCTGGACTGCATGGCCACAGACACCCCGCCCGGCAGGTGCCAGCACCCTCTCCTGAGCCCAAGGTGGCGGGGGGGGGGGGTGGCCGGGGGGGGAGGCAGCGCCTCCGCGGTGTGGCCCCCGCTGCCCAGGAATGGACACAAACGTCTGTGGGCTAAGCGTGCCTTCGGTGCCCGCAAGGCGGTCGTAACTTGTTTGCGACCGGAGCCCGAAAGCCTCAACCGCGAGGGACAGGTTCCAGCGAGAGGCCAGGCCGAGGCCTCCTTCCTGAGGATGCGGTTCCCCCGGGTGACGTCCCGGGAGGTCAGCGGCTGCTGGCAGCAAAGGCTTAAGGAAAAGGAGAGAAGAAAACATTTTGCCTCCACTTTCCCGGCCCCGTCAGGGGTAATGAAGCCACCTGGACCCCAGGGTAGGGCCTGAGCTCGTGACCTCTGGTCCCTGTCTCCCCAGATGCCCTCCAACCGCCCTCCTGGGGGCCACCCGGAAGGCTCCCAGCTCCCCTCCATGGGTGGCCACAACATAACTCCGTGCAACCCTGCAGGGGTGCCAGCCCCCCTGCCGTCCTGCCACTGCCTGGGGTCAGGAGTCATGCCATGGTGTTCCGGGCCCCTCCCCTGGGCTTCTGGGTGGGGCCGGGGGCTGGAGTCTGGCCCCCTCACTAGTGTGCCTTTCGCCACCCACCCCGGCCCCCTTTTGCTTGAAGCCCCCACCCCCAGCCTCTTAGCACACTCACCTGGGAAACACCTCTCCAGACCTGACCCGCTGCTCTCGGAAGCCCTGACCCTCTCACGGCAACGCTGCCCCACCCCCAGTGTCCCGCTCCCAAGTCCCCTCCACGCTTCTGTCTCGGAGCCCCCAGCACGTGCCCCCAGCTGACCACAGCCACACCGGTCCACTTGCCCAGGAAAGACCCCAAACGCCTCACCCCTGCCCTGAGCCCTGCCCCCCCGCGTGTCCCCCTCCCAGGGAGGTCGCAGGGGAACCCCAGTCCTCGGCCCCACGTCCACACGCCCACCCCGTCGTCAGCACCTGTGCCTCCGTCCTGCGTGAGGGAGGAGTCTCTCTCCTGCTGTCTGGACGCTGCCCAGACAGGGCTCCGTCCGTGCTCTCCGCCCTTCTCTGACACCCATGTCCTGGTGACCCCTCGGTCACCTGGCCTCCTCCCCGCGGCTGTCCATCACTGCCGACCCTGAGCCCCGGGCTTGGCACCCTGCTCTGATGACATCCCCGGGACTCTTCTCCCTTGGCGGCCACCTCCCCGCCCCGCCAAGCACACCTTTCCGCCCCTTCCTTACCTCCTTCCTTCCTCCATCACATTCCCAGAAACCCGATGGGCGCCTCTGGCTTCTCCCTCCTCTGCCCCCGACACTCTGGGTGCTGGGACACCCCCTCTTCCTGCCAGCCTTCCGGAGAGAGGTGGTGTTCCTTGGGCTCCACGCTGGCTGTCACTGCCGGGCCCCTCTGCTTCCACAGGGCTCCTCCCCAGGTCCCCATGTGAGGGCACAGCCCCGGCCAAGTCGGACACGCAGGGACCCCCGGCTCCTCCCGCCCACCTCACAGCACATCCAGTCTGTCACCAAATTCTTTCATCCGCCCCAGCCCCAGCCTGCACGGTTCCCACTTCTGCGACAGCCTTGTCCCCTGCCTCCCCCCCACCGTCCTCGAAGCCCACAAAGCAAGCCCAGTCCCTCCCCTGCGAAGCCACCCCTGGGCCTGGGGGTGAGGTCAGCAGGCCTTCCTCCTTCACTCTCTGCACTTGAGCTGCCCAGACGTCCTCTGGTCTCCCAGACGAGCCGCGACCCCGTGCCACGAGGGTTCTGCTCCCCCCCCGGGAACACGCTGGTGTTCTCCGCTCTAACTTACAGCTGGGCAGACAGCTCTGTTCGTGCTGCCTAATCCTCGAGAGGACTCATGTTTGGGGCACCTTCTGCCAAAGTCCCCCTCGGTCCCCTTGCACCATGGGCAGAAGACCGCCAGGTCACGGAGCAAACCCTCCCCGGCGGTGTTGGCACTGGGGTGGGGGGGCCTGAACCGCCAGGCAGCGCCTGAGTGGGGCCCCCAAAGCTGCCAAACCCACCCACCCCCATGCCCTGCTCGGCCCTGGGACAGAGGCTGGGCTGGAGCCAGACAGGTATTTTATTGAAAGTTCACAGACACAAGAGCTCTGAGCAGGGTCACAGCTTGGAGGAGGTGGGGTCGGAGGGGAGAGAGTGAGTCCCCAGATGCTGGCAGCCCCCCCAAGCCGGGGAGCTCTCACAGAAGCCCTTCTTGCTGGGTGTCGGGCCAGAGGGGCCCCAGGAGCCTGGGTGCGGCACAGGAGGGCGGGGCGGGGGGCAGCCGCTGGAAGCCAGGGTGCGGCAACACAGGGAGAAACCCAGACCCCAGGAACGGGCAGAGGCAGAGAGGGTGGGCTGGCCCGAAGCTCGCTGCCCCCTTACTGTGCGGAGCTTCTGGTGGCCTCACTGCCCGCTTCACAGCTTCGGGGGGGCCCCAGGGCCCGCGCCCTGCTCTGCCCCAACCACTCCGCATCCCGTGTCGCGTCAGTCATGACAACGGACGTGTCTCGGGGCTTCGTCTCCACGGCCGGCGGCGCCCGGCGGGGTCCTAGTAGTCGGTGAGCGGGTACCGCAGGAAAATGAAGACGAGGATGATACAAGAGGCCGCCAGGGCAGAGCTGGTGATGTTGAACAGCCGGGCGGTCTTGGCGTCTTCCACTGCTCCATTCAGGTCATTGAGAAGCTTCTTGTCTCGAACCTGCAGCCAGAGGGGGGAGGTGAGGCCCGAGGCCAGAGACCAGGGAAAGGCAAATACGGGTATGGGGCACCTCTGTGCGGAGGGCACCCGGGAATTCTTTGTGGTTCTTTTTGCAACTTTTCCACGTCTGAAATTATTTAAAATAAAACAGGACTGTTTAACAATACTGTACTATTCGATCGAAAGTTACTGAATCAAGGAGGCGGGGGGGGGGGGGACACCTGGGTGGCTCGGTCAATTAAGCATCTGACTCTGGATTTCGGCTCAGGTCATGATCTCACGGTTCATGGGTTCGAGCCCCACACTGAGCTCTGTGCTGTCAGTGTGGAGCCTGCTTGGGATTTTCTCTCTCTCTCTCTCTCTCTCTCTCTCTCACACACACACACACACACACACACACACAAAATAAATAAATAAACATTAAAAAAAAAGAAAGTTGGCGAGAGCAGATTGTAAGTGTTCCTACCACCAAAAACCCCACCAACCACAAAAACAATAATTATGTGAGGTGGCAGATGTGCTAACGAACCCTCTTGTTATGATCATCTTGCAGGATGTACGTGTATCGAATTGCAACGTTGTGCACGTTGGACTTCTCCAATGTCGTATGTCAACTGTAGCTCAAAAAAGCTGGGATCGACAGATGAATTCACAAGACAAAGGAGAAAGTTGGTCTCAGAGAGTTATATGATCAGCCAATGGAGGTTGTAAGTGCGCCCTAGTCTGAGCGGCTCCTTAATCTAAAATTCACAGGGGTTACCTAAGAATAGGCACTAGACAGACAGGCAGTGGGCCCCGTGGTCTCTGGGAAGGGATGTTAAGACACAGGGAAGACAGTGGGCAGAGCTGGACCCATTTCCAAGATTCTCTGGTTGTGAAGAGGTGTTCCCAAGGAGGAAGCCACCCTCACGCAGGGTAAATCCTAGGATTTCCCTCTCTTCAGCACGTTCTCCCTCCACAAAGTCCAAAGAAGCGTAGTTGGATTTGTGGATGGATGAGAAGGGAGGGAAAATAGAAAAAAATGATAGTGCATGGGTCATATGGATGGATGAGATGACATAAGGGATAACAAGGTGAGAGTGAGCAAGGGTGAGTGTGAAGACAGGTACATGATGAATGGATGCACGTGGCTCAGCTAGAGGAGCAGTGGAAAGAAGGGATGCTGTCAGCTTGAAGGATGAGTGGATTTATTGGTGTGCTGGGTCAGAGGATGGATGGATGGCTGACATGTAGAGGTGGTAAGTAAAGCAGGGAAAGCTACTGGGGGGAAGTAAGGTTAGATGAATAGTTAAGTGAACTGATGTACAAAATACATGCGGATGGGATGGGGCAAAGTACGGAAGGGAGGAGGAAGCAAAATGAACATGTATAAACACAGATGAATAGAGGAGTGGGTGACTATTTGAATGGGTTGAAGGGAACAAAGGAGCAGGGATCAATGTATGAGGGATGGTGAATGGATGGATGGATGGATGGATGGGTGGATGGATGGATGGATGGACAGATTGATGGTTGGTTGGATGGATGGATGTGTGTGTGGATGGGTGGATGGATGGATGGATAGATGGGTGGGTGAATGGATGGATGGTGGATGGATGGATGGGTGGGTGGATGGTTGGTTGGATGGATGGATGTGTATGTGGATGGGTGGATGGATGGATGGATGGATGGTGGACAGATGGATGGTTGGTTGGATGGATGGATGGATGGGTGGGTGGATGGGTGGATGGTGGATAGACGGATGGATGGATGGATGGATAGATGGGTGGGTGAATGGATGGTTGGTTGGATGGATGGATGTGTATGTGGATGGATGGATGATGGATGGATAGATGGTGGATGGATGGATGGGTGGATGGATGGTGGACAGATGGATGGGTGGGTAGGTGGGTGGATGCTGTTGACATTCAGAAAGCAGGTAGTGGGCAAATATGTATATACAAAAACTGACACAATACCACCCCCCCCAATCAATTTTTTTGACTTCCCTGTCACTGGGAAGTCCACAACCTCCTGGGCCCACATGGAACAACCACCATATCATTATATCTGCTCCTCATCTCCTGCCCACCATCCCTGCCCTGGTTCAGGCCATGTGCCCCCTTTCCTGGACACCACACTGGGACCCTAGCTTTTCTCTGCCCTGGGGCTTCTCTCATCCTCTTCCTTCACACTGGCTGCAGATTTCATAGCTCTGGTCATATCTTCCCTTCTGGGTCTTCCACATGATGACATCCAAACCCCTCACATATTTTTCCAAATCCTTCACTGCATGGCCTCAGTCTGGCTTTCCAGGACTGTCGTCTCGCCCCCAGAGAATATGGGGGCCTTGCAGTTCCCCCCAGATCGCCCCACCCTCATGTCCTAGTTTATATCTGGAACACCTGTCACCTCACCTGCCCTTCAGAGCCCAGTGAAGATGATGCTTCCTCCCGGAAGTCTCCCACTCTGGACTCCAAACTCACCCCAAACCAGGAAGGAAATACTCTTTTTCTGAAACACCATGACACTTACTCCACCTTGAAGGTGCCCTCTGTCCACCTACCCCCTCGTACAGCCCTGTCTGACCCCTACAGTGGCCGGCGCTGCCTTGGCACCGGTGACAGCAAGATGGAGGGATGGGTCTGGTTGGGTGGGCAACCATGCCTGGGGCAGGGGAGTGTCGCAGACCCAGCTGGCATCGAAGGGAACGGGCCCACGTGGGTGGAGACAACGGATGGACAGGCGCCCGTGACAGGGACACGATGTCTGCTTCACACCCACCGAATGCCAGCCTCTGCCCTGCTCACGCGTGCTGACTTGGGCGTTGTTTTCATTTCTGTTTGTTTTGTGAGCAGACACAGGAACCAGCTCAGAGGAAGGTGGTTTGTGAAGAGCTCACCCCTCTTCAGGGACCAAGCTGGGACTTCAGCCAAGGCCTTCTGACCCCAAGTCCGTTAGGCGCCCTTGGAAGTGCCCATGACTGGCTGCAAATAGCGTCGGGTGCAGCAGGCCAGGAGACAGCTGGATGGACAGATGGACAAGCTCCCAGGTGCAGGAGCCCGAGCCCGCCGCTCCTGCACCCCCTCTGCCCAGGCCAGAGACAGCTCACCTTGCACACTCCTTCCCCAGAAGCCCCGGGCCTTTCTGCCCTGGCTGTCCCCCAGGAAGGACGTGGGGGAGCAGCCCCGGGGTGGAGGCAGCGTGATCTCCCTTCCACCCCTCAGAAGGACCAATTCCTGCCCACCCCGTCAGAGCACAAATCCTGCACCATTCAGAAGTCTGTGACCTACCTACAACCTGCACCAGATGGGCCTGCCCTGTGCCAGCCGGCGCCCACAGCCGAGCCAAGGGGAAGGGGGGGACAGCTTCCGGACAGGAGCCCACGCGGCCGGACCCGTGTCCACAGGCCATCGTCAGGGCACGGCAAGAGGGCCCCAGGGGAAGCAGAGCGTCACCAGCTGCCCCCACCACGGTGCCCTCTGCCTGGCACTGTTCCGTTGGGGCCAGAGCTGGGGTTGGCCTGGGGGCCTTCACCCCTAATCCCCAGGGGCCCATTCCGGTGTGCTTTCACAGCACACACAGGCACACACACGCACACATGCGCACAAAGTCACGTACCACTCACCCACACAGTCACAAATATATGCACACTCACGCACGCACACGCGATGCAATGAATTACACGCACACCCACACCTGTATACACTCGCACACATATGTACACCCATACACACGCACACTCACTTATATACATGCACACACGCGAGCCCACACATAACACACTCGCGTGCACAAATATACACACTCATTCACATCCACACACATGCACACATGCAATTACACTTACACATCCACACCTACACACCTGTGCACACGCGCATTCACACCTACGTGGGCACACACACTCGTGCATCCATGCACACTCACACACACTCATTCACACCACACAGGCCCCACATGGCAGAGGCCCAGAGCTCCGTGCACCAGCCTGGAGGCGAAGGTGTGCCTGGCGGTGGGGGACGCTGACGAAGAGTCAGGAGGTCGGGAGAGCCAGGCGGCTGGGGCATGTGATGCCAGGGGCAGGGGTGGGGCTCGAAGATGCGCAGAGGCAGAGCTGTGTCCAGGCTGCTGTCCTTCCCCCCTGCAGCCTCCCTGGCCCAGACCCTCCTCTCCCTGCAGCCCCACATCCCACCGCTGCCCACCCCCCTGCCCCCACCTCACCGGGTGGCTGCAGTCGGTGATGTGCACCTGGCCTCGGACACGCGCATCCAGGGACAGTGACCTCTGACTCTACAGGAGCCAAACCCGTCCGGAGTGACAGGGAGGCGGGTCCTGCTGCTTGGGTTCCAACAGCCCTGGCTCTTCAGTTCTTACACACTTGCACGGGGCTCCTCACCTCAGATGTGAGTGGGTCACAGGCCCCTTCCTGCAATCTGGGCCCATTTCTTTCCCCTCTGCCCCAGGGACGTGGGGTCCTGTCTGCCTGGCACCCTGCTCTGCTCCCAGCCGGCTCCTCTCCCAGCAGTCAGGGGCTTCCCAAAGTTGTACGCACTCAGGGTTTGGGGTCATGCCTCTCTCCCCCTGGACACCCCCCCCCCTCCCCGGCCACCAGGACGGACGTCTAGAAAGAGTGTGGGAGAAGGAAGGCAGAAAGCAGTGACCTTGTCCACCGTGGTCGGAGACCCCGGCTACCGTGGCCTCCTTCTGAAGGTCTGCCTGGTTTCGGGTTCCCCTGTGAGGGGCCTGAGCCGTCCTCCTGCTGACACGGGAAGGGTGCTGAGGGTCTGCATCTGTGTGCTGGCTCCCCCCACCCCCCAAGTGCCCAGGGGCATCTACATCTGAGTGTAATTCCCACGGCCCAGAGGACAGACCGAGCCCCGAGTCTGCACCTTGAGGACTAAGCTGGCTGTGTAGAGAACCCAGTCCTGCGGCCCCCGAGCCCTGTCAAGACGCCCTGGAAGCTTCCGCAGCCCAGGATGGGGAGGGCAGCCCCTCCCTGCGGGCTCAGAGCTGGCCAGCATCCACGTGTCTCCGGATCCCGCGAGGCGGCCCCCACCTGCCGGGACCCGCTCCTCTGCCCCCCGCGCCCCTGCCCGGCTCACTTTGAGGGAGTAGGCCAGCGCAATGAAGCCCAGGCAGCAGAAGTTGAGGTAGACGAAGTTGAAGATGGACCACAGGTAGTAGTCATTGACCTCGGTGGTGTCCGGGTACACCTCGATGACCGTTGTGGGGTTCGTCATGGTCTTCTTCTCGGCCAGGTGTTTGCAGGCCTGGGGGGCGCCAGAAGCCCGCATGCTGTCCGTCTTGCTGCTCTTGGATTCCATGGGGAACAGGGTGGGCGCCATGGGGGGCGATGCCGAGGGCTCAGGGGCCGGGGCCGCTGGAGCCTGCAGAGCCGGGGGCTTGGACACGCAGGCAAAGCAACCCTTCGGGGAGCCTGCCGGGGGCCTCGGAATCCAGAAGGCCCCGTCCAGGGGGACTCGGGCTTCCTGGGCGCCGTCCGTGGTGCTGGCCGGGGCTCCCAGCGGGGCTGGGCACTGGCCTGGGCCCTGGGCCTGGAGGCGGGGGGAGAGGAGGAGGGAGCTGGGTCCCACCCGCCCTGCAGGGCTTGCCCTGATGTCCTGCAGCATCTCCCCTGCAGACTCGCGAGCAGCCCCAGAGGAGCTGGAAATCCCCGCCGAGGCCGCCAGCCTGCCACCTGCCTCCCCCACCCGCCCCAGGCACCCCGGTGCCACAGCCCTTCACAGCAGCCTTGGCAGGAACATCGGGGGCTTTTTCATCACTTTGCCATCTGCGCACAAACATTCACCCACTGACACACAAGAGCACCCCCCCCTCGTACCCAGCAACGCCCCAACCAACACGCTGTTGCAATAAACACAGCACGCCAGCGTCCCAAACACCCGGGTACACGCACAGGGCACACAGACCCACGATGACGGTGTCTCGGCCACCATCTGGCAGAATGAGCAGAGCCCTCTGGGGCACCTGCACGCTGACGCCCCTAACACATCGGACACCAAAGGCTCCCCAGACCCTGGGCACGCTGTGCGCCGAGATGCCAGGGAAAAGCCCTGCCCTGTGACACGCAGCTTATACACACACAGCCACACAGGATCCGACGCAATCGCCCAGGGATGGCAGCGGGGCGACTGCAGGGGCTCCAAACTCGCGCACGCCGTCCCCGCCCCCAACCCCGGCCGGCCCAGAGCGGCCCCGGGACCCCGAGCACACGCTCCCAGGGAGCCACCCAGCCCGCGCCACAAACAGACGCGCAAGGACACTCTGTCAGACGAGCACCCCTCCCGCCAGGCACCGAGACGCTCGCGCCCTGCGCCCCCCCCCCACCCCCGCAGGGGTCTGTGGCCATCGCCCCGCCGCCCGGGGCCGCCGGGGTCTGAACGGCCGCGCGGACGGCGCGCCCTCACCTGCTGGCGACTCCTGGGCGGGCAGGCGGATCCCTGCACCGCGGTCCGCGCGTCCTTCCGCCGGCCCGCGGCTCGCTGTCTGCCCGGCCGCTCCGCGTCCCGGCGGCCCAGCCTCGGCGGGGGGAGCACGCGGGGCTGGCGGCGCCGCTGTCCCCGCTCCTGAGCTCCCTCCGCAGCGCCAGGCCGGCCGCGCGGCTGCAGCCCCAGCCTGACTCACGGCGCCGGCGGCCGCAGCCACCTCCCCGCCTCCTCCCGCCCGCAGGGTGGGGGCCTCAGGCACCGGCCGGAAGCCGGACCCTGGGGAGGGGGTGCAGAGCCAGGGGTGAGGGCTGTGGGGGGCTCCGGGAGGGGTCCTCCCACAGGGCCACCCTGTGTCCTCTCCTGCTGTGTCTCCCTCGCCTCCCTCCCTGTCCCTCCCTCTTGCTGAGCCCCCCAGGCCCACCCCTGTCTGTCTCTCCAGGAGGGAGCCCCTTCATCCTCCTGCTGTCCCCCTCTGCCCCACCGTGGCCACCGGCAAGGCTGTCTGAGCCCTTCCCCTCCGCTGCCCCCTCTCTGACTGCTGTGTCCCTCCCCTCCCCACATGTCCATCCTTGCCCCTCCTGGAGTCCTGGCCTCACCAAGCACCCAGCCCACGCAGAGCCCCCGGTACTCTGGCCCGTGCCCCTCACCCAGCCCAGCGCCCATCTGCTCTCCTGTTCTCGTGTACCCCTCGCCAAAACCAAGCCCCTCGAAGGCCCCAGGTCCCCAGCTGTAGCACCTGCCTGAGCAGGGTGCACCTCACTGAGCCCCCATCCCGTTACCCACCTCTGCACAATCCTGCCACTAACCAGGTCCCCAGCCCCAGAGGCCACCAAGTCCAGGCCTTCCCTGAGCCGTGCTGGCTGGCCCCCATGTGGCCCTGTCCTTTCTGGGCCCACCCTCGTGGAAGCTCCAGACCCCCTTTCCCCAGGTCTGACCCCACACAGCCCAGCCCAGAGCCCCGAGCCCCACCTCCTGAACCTGCATGCCTCATACAGTCCAGTCTCCAAGGCCGTGACCTCTCACCCATTCATCCCCTCTGCCCATGGGGCCAGATGTCCTTGTCCAAGCCCCTAGTGACACTTATCTCCTTGGAGACAGGTCCACTCAGCTGCCCATGCCTCTCCGCCAGCCCTGCCTGGCCCACCTGGGCCTGGTCCCCTGCAGATGCCCCTTCCCCTCATCAACACCGGCCCACCCAGCCCAGCCCCTTCTGGGAGACTCCATTCATGCCACACCCTCTCATTCCCTCTCACACTTGTCCCCAGCTGACCTCCCCTTCCTGCAGAAGTCCCAGCGGGTCCGTCTGCAAGGGAGAAGCCGCGGCCCTCTTTGCCTCTCCCGGAGCCCCTCACCTCACCATGCAAGTGGCCTCCGAGCTGGGTTCTCTTTACCAACCCACCAGCCTCCACAGAATCCAAAGCCTCCAAAGCCC
The DNA here is from genome assembly GCF_007474595.2 of Lynx canadensis. Lineage (NCBI taxonomy): Eukaryota > Metazoa > Chordata > Mammalia > Carnivora > Felidae > Lynx > Lynx canadensis. Next base: position 114,317,926 of record NC_044312.2, on the reverse strand, counting down.
CCCAGTTGTGCCTATGCACCGGGGCCCCAGGTTTCCTTCCCCAGCTCCCTCTAAGTCCCTGTCCTCCTCTGAGGCCCTGACTGCACCCAGAGCCTCTCCTCTCCTAAAGCCCCCTTTTCCTCTGACCAGCTCAATCTGGTCAATCCACCGTCTCCACGACCCTCTCTCCTCTGAGCCTGGGCCTTCCCAGGGGCCCCTTCTCTCCTGGAGTCCCTGCCCGCCTCTGCCCCAGTCCTCTGCCAACCCCCTGCTCTCCCCGAACCTCTGTGTGCTATGAGCCCTAGGCCCTCTCTGAACCCTGGACAGGCCCCACCCCCTCCGCAACCCTCCCTTTTCCAGCCCCGCCCCCTGGCCTCCCAGGCCCAGCCTCATCCGTGGCCTCAGGAACCCCCAGAACCTCCAGGAGTCTGACAAAACCCTCTGTGAGTGGGAGGGGTCCCAAGCACCAGGGCCACCCTCCATCCTGGTCCACGCCCTGGGTACAGCTGGACCCAGACCAAGAGCCCACGGGCATGAAGGTGACGGGGACTGTGGGGGGACCAGGATTCAGTTCTCCTTCACGCGACACCCACTGCCCCCTTGCCAAGGGCCCTCGCTTGGGGGCACCTGGACCCCCAGGCCTCAGGAGGCGCCTGACCTAAGGTGTGGCCCGCCTGTGGTCTGCAGCCACACTACCGGGTCCCCCGGGGCCCAGCGCTGCCTCCCCTGCCCCAGGCCCCGCCCCACGCTGCTCTAGGCAGGCAGGCTGCAGGCAGCGGCCAACAGAGCCGGTCTGCACAGGAGTCCTCCTGGCCCCCGGGGGCCTGCTCCAGACTGCCTTGAGGCTGCCTCCTTCTGAGGACCCCAGAACCCAGGGCGGTTGGGGGAAGGGGGCTCCAGCCCCCACGGGCCTCCACCCAGTGGGTGAAGGAAGGGGCTCGATTTGGGTGGGGTGTCCTCCAGGCAAGGGCAAGAGGCAGGAAATGCCCACCGGAGCCCGCGGTGCTGATGCAGAGCCCAGCAAGCCCGCCAGGAAGAGTGCCAGGCGCTGAGCTGGGCACCCCGTGGGTCTCTGCCAGGCCCCTGGCGAGGAGTGCCCTGTTATCACCCATCTTCTAAAGACAGACCAGAGGCTTAAGGTTGGTTGGACCGTAGAGGCTGGACCTGAGCCCGGAGTCAGACTCCGGAGTCCGGAGGACGCCGACCAGCAGCAGCCCAGGCCAGCCAGCCGTAAGGTCCTGGCTCTGGGCAGGGGCGTCAGCACCCCAGTGGCCGGTAGGGGCTGGCGGCCCAGCCTGCGCTCATCGCCGTAGCGTCGGGGGAAGGGCCGGGGGCATCCAGCGGTGCTGGTCCCCAAATCCCAGAGAGGGGATGGGGGGGGGGTGTCCCGGCCGAGGGCCAGAGCTGTGTGGCAAGCGGCACGGCGGGTGGTGGGAGACAGAGCCCAGGGCAGCCGGCAGGAGCCGGGCAGTGGTGCAGAGTGCGGCCTCCCTCCCGGCCCGCCCTGACGCCAGGCCTCTCGGCGCACAAGGGCTCGGATGAGGCGGCCCCCCCGGCAGCCTTGCCAGGCCCTGCGGCTCTGCGACTCCAGGCTCCCCACTCATGTTTCAGGCGCATGTTACCAGCCTCCCTGCGATTCTAGCCGAATGTCTGTTAAAGGTGCCAGTGAGGGCTCAGTTCTGGGGTGCGGCCCCCTGACCCCCCCCTCGACAGCCACGCCCCTGAAGGCTGAGGGGGTACCGGCACGGTGCCGCGTGAAACGTTTGCCGTTTCTTCACACCTGCAGGGGGTGGGCGCCCGCCAAGGGTCCGGAGCCACTGATCCCAGCTGCTCACAAACTCCTACTCATCCCTTAAAACCTCCTGGCCGTGCAGCTGCATCTGGGTAGATACTCCCGAGGGCCCCTCAGGGAACTCCCAACAGGCTGGACCACCAGGAAGGTCACGCCACCTGAGGGATTCCTAACTGGGACCCCCCAGCCGAGGTCTCAGGACCCCAGGCTGGCCTGCTCTGGTGCCGGCCTCGCACAGAGGCTGCGTTCAGGTGCTGGCTGGGAGCCCCAGGGGGAGGCGGGGTGCCCTTGCCATCAGCCCCACGCAGGCGCCTGTCCTAGACTCTAACGGGTGTGCAGGGGGACCAGGGAAGTCCAGGGCCCCGCCGCTGGCGGAAAGCGAGGCAGGTGCTCACCTGGACCACTCTGAAAGCCCCGTCCTGCGGCCTCCCGCCAAGGCCACATCCGGCTGGTTGCAGCCCCGGGCCTCACTACCAGCCCGCTCCCGGCCAGTGGCATCTCAGCCTCGAGGCTGGGCGGCAAACCAAAGCCTCCAGGGTCCCTTGTGCAGGGCAGGGGGGCTGGGGTCTGGGAGCCAGGGCACCCCCAAAGGCCCCCCCCCCGACCCCGCCCCAGCCTGGCTGTGAGTCAGCCCTCTGAAACAGCCTCACACTGGCCACACCAGCTCCTTCCCACGTCCGCATTCAGAACCTCCCTCCCACCAAACACGACACATGCCAACACAGAAAAAAGAGGCCCAAACAACTGTATTTTCACATCAACATCGGCTCCCAGCCACCAGAGACGGTGGCACCAGCCCCCTTCCCCTTTTTCCCCAACCCTGGACCCATGAGCGCCCTCCTGGACGAGGTCAAGCCCCAGGATGACCCCACACGTGTCACAAGGCTGGCTTTGGTCTCTGAGCCCCTACCCTTCTAACCCCTTCCTGCTCGTCCTCGGGCCTCGGCTGGCCCTTCCTCGACGGGCCCACGCAGAAGCACGGGTGGGGCCGGGACCCCAGGCCGGGCAGAGAAGGAACCCAGAGAACAGCCTGGCACAGGGTGTGGGCTCAGTCCAGAGGCCCTGCCTGGGCAGCCAGGCCTCCAGGGCTGGGGAGGCGGGGGACGACCTGGGGGGCGGGTCCTGGGATACAAAGGGGCCGGCTGCAAAGCGGGGCCCGGTCGTCCGAGTTAGTGCAGCGGCTCCGCGCCGATCAGCCCACGGCTGCTGCCCGCACCCGGCCCTCCATCAGACAGACAGACAGACAGACGGACGGACGGACGGGCGTGTGGGCGGGACTTCCACAACCAGGGCTGGGGAAAACCGCAGAAGAAATCGGCGGGCCGGAGGCGCCCGCAGAGCGGGGGTGTGAGTGTGAAAGTGTGTGGTGGGGCGGCCAGGAGGGCGGGGGCGGCCGGCCTCCTCCTCCTGGACTCCCTCCTCCGCGGCGGGCGCGGCGGCTACAGCCTGGTGGCCTCGGCCAGGCCCACCCGGTTCTCGTCCCGGTCGAACACGGTGTAGTAGCGGCCGATGAAGACGTCACCCAGGATCCAGAGCGGCCCACCGGGCGGGGGGATGTCCATACCCATGAAGCCGCTCAGGCATATGGTCCTCCCGCCCTGCGACACCTGGGACGGCCCTGGTGGTCAGCGCCCCGCCCACCTGCCCCTGCCCTGCCCCCCCAGCCCCCGCTGACCTCGAGCGCGTAGGCCTTCGAGGACAGCCTGTGCCCTGTGCCCTGTGCCCTGGTGGTCAGCGCCCCGCCCACCTGCCCCTGCCCCCACTGACCTTGAGCGTGTAGTCCTTCGAGGACAGCTTGTACCCTTTGCCCCCCAGCTTCACAGTGACCTCGGGCAGGGTGGACACCTTCTCGCAGGGGATCATGTACTGAGGGAGGGAGGGAAGAGAGTTTAGGTGTGGCCGGTGGGGGGGGGGAGGGCGGCATCCTGCCCACACTGCTGGGCCCACTCACCTCGCCCTGGATCAGTGGCACAGCCCCAATGGCCTTCTGCAGCTCGCGCACCTCGTCCACGGGGCCCACCATGAGGGAGGTGCCCGTGTCCAGGATGGCCTCACAGCCCCCCTTGCACAGAGTCAGGCTGGTGCCCACATCCACCCTGAGGGGGAGGAGGTATGAGGCCCCTGGCTGGGCTCGGGGTGGGGCCAGGGGGTGGGCGGTGGGGGGTCGGGGGGGGGTCAGTCCTACCGCCAGGGCCGCCTGAGACCCCTGCCTTTTCAGTACCCTCTCTTCCTCTCTTGGGCTGGGGGTGGAGGCGGGCTGGGGCCCAAGAGGCCAAGAGCAGGTCAACAGCCGCCTCTGACATCACGAGCGGGGCAGGGCCCGAGCCCAGGGGCCAGGGGCTCAGCTGGGTGCCAGGAGGTGGGACAGGCACCCAGGGCCAGGGGGGTCCAGGGCCCAGCACGCCCGCTGCAGCCTCCCAGCCCCGAGAGCTGGAGCTGCCCAGAGGCCTGCTGCGGGGGGGCTGGGAGGGGCCCCACACTCACTGGTCCATGTGGACCTGCCAGTATGCCTTGCGGGTGACGTTCAGGTAGGACAGGGGGCCCTTGTAGTACTTGGAGTCCGTGCCACCCAGCATCAGCTCACCCCCGGGCTGCGCGTTAGGGTCCCTGGGAAGAGAGAAAAGAGGAAGTCGGCCGCCCTTGCCCCTCGAGCACGGGGGACCCCTGGAGCACGGGGGACCCCTGCCCGCCCCCACACCAAGCCTCCGGCCTGAGCGTCGGGTGCCACCGGCACCAGCTGGAGCCAAGTCAGAAGCAAAGGGTGAAGGGTGGAGGATGGGGGGGGGGGTGCTCTCCAAAGACCCACAAGGATGGAAGGATCCGGAAGGGAGGGGACTTCCTTCTCCCCAAGGGGAGGGGCTCCAATCCCACACCCCGTGTGGCCTGCAGGCCACGAGATACCGCCCAGACCTCAGGCGCTCCTGGTCTGCCAGCGGAAATGGGCCAGGGTCAAGACAGCAGGCAGACAGGGAAGTGAAAGCTAGGAGCCCAAGAAGGGGACCCTCCTCTGCGTGAAAACAACACAAACCAGGGAGGGCTTGCAGGAGGCGGCACCGAAGTCAGCTCGCTCCTGCCAGGCCTGGGGCCCGTGCACCTGCTGTTCCAGGGACGCTCTCCGTCCACATCCTCACCCAACTGCCCCCACCCCCACATCTCCGCTCAGCCTGCCCTGAGCACCCTCCCACCTCCAGACCCTTCTCCAGACTTAGTGTTTGAGCTCGCGGTCTTCTTCCTGGGCTCTCCCCACACCCAGAAAGCACCAGGCCAAACGTGGCCCTCCCTCTACTACCTGTGGCCTCCAGCCCTCCCCCTGGCCTTCACCTCTCATCACCTCCGAAATCCCAGACCACCCGCAGCCCTGCCCCACCTCCCTGCCCTTGTCCGTCGGCCCCCACCCAGCACTGACAGCACTGACCGCACTGTCCGTCCCTGGGCCTGGGCCTGGGCCTGGCCAACCTCCTGGGTCCCCTCCCCCTGTCCACCCACCCTGGGCCCGAGGCTTCACAGGAAAAGACCAGCCTCCAGGGGTGGCTCTGCCCGGCCCGGCTGCTGGGTATTTACACCGACCAAGCTCTGATCAAGGGACAGAGCGCAGCACCCAGGCAGGGGCCAGGCTGAGGGCAGGGTTCGAGCTGGCATTCAGCCAGAAGGGCAAGTGGGCAGGCTCTGGAGGGTGAGGGCTCTGGCGGGGGGGGGAGGTGGCGCGGTGCCCACCGGTGGTCGGCAGGGTTGCCCGCTCACACGCTGCCCACACGTCCAGGCCTGGCACACGCCCATCAGGGCCGCTGGCACCGCCCTGAGGGGAGACACGAGGCCCCTGCACGTAGGTGACCCCACCCTCCGTGTGGGGCAAGGGCCACCGGGGTGGGGGCCTTCTCTGCGGCAGGCACAGACACACTGGGGGCTACTTCCAGATGGCGTGACGGAGGCCGCGCTCCACACCAACCTTGGCCCACGGCCGCCTCTAGCAGCATCTGGCACTCAAGGCCCAACGGGGGTCACCTCCCGTGGAAAGCCCCCAGAATCCTCGTCTCCAGAGGCCCTGCTTCAGGTTGGGGCCCATGGCTTTGTCCCCTCTAGGCCATCAGTGACCCAGGGGCCACGTCTTCCTCTCATCAGGCCCAGGGAAAGCCGGGCTGACGGACCCAGGAGGAGTTGTGGTGACGCCCGACCGGGGTCCGGTTCTCCCCAGGCGGCCCGCTGAGCAAGATGCTGGACCCACAGCCCGAGCCGCTCCCGGTGGGAAGCCCGGGCTGTGCGGCTGCCCGTGGGTCTGCAAGAGGGTGGCCAGTCCCGCCTCTGGTCAGAGGTCAGAAGCTGCAGCCCGGCGCCTGGAGGGTGGCCAGGGAGGTGGTGGCCCGAGCCCCCTGCACTCAGCCACACTGAGCTGGGAAGCGGGGTGAGGACCGGGGAAGAGAGGGGGCCGGCCCTCCCACCCCACCTGTTCAGGTAGAAGGAGAAGATGTTCTTCTCCACCAACTTCTGCTTCATCAGGTTATCAAAGACGGGGAGCACGTCGTCAACGGAGATACGGGGGTAGGCCATGCCGAGAATGCCGTCGAACTTGGCTGCGATGAAGGTGATGCCCGGCTGCTTGATGGCCTCCCCGAAGATCTGCCTCTCCACCTTGACGCCAGCCACGGTCGGAGTCTGGCAGGGTACCTGCAGGCCGGAGGGGGGTGGTCAGCGGGCCGCAGGGGCCTGCGGGGCCCGACCCCAGGTCCCGCGCGTGCGCTCACGGCCACAGCTCCAACACCCACTCCGTCCCCACGGAGCAGCGGTGCTCGGCCCCCGCCCGCCACTGCGCACCCAGGACCTGAGACGGGCAGAGGGCCCGGGAGACAGGCTGGCGGCACTGGTGGGACAGGGATGTGGGGTCTGTGCCGGTCGGGGCACCGACTGAGTTGGAGTCAGCTCAGAGGGCTGGGCTCCGTGCTCGGCTCTGGCCTCCTGGCCCCCTCCCCCCGCCGGCCCAGGCCCGCTCCTGCCCTTGGCCTGCTGGAACCCCATGACCCAACCCCATGACCCAACTCAGCAGACTTGAGGCCACGCCGCCCCTCCCCCACCGCGGGCCAGGCAGCTGACAGAGAGGCAGAGCAGGATGTGGGAAGAAACGTCTGTTTGGGGTTGACACCCTGCGACACCGGGAACAGGGGAGCGTGGCAGGCGACATCCTGTTGTGGACCCACAGAGTCCAGGAGGAGGGGACCCTAACAGAGCAGGTGGATACGGGGCAGGGGCAGTGCGCCTGCAGGAAGGTCCCCAGCCGCCACGGCCCTCCCCACCGTCCAGACAAGCAGGCCCTGGGGTGCCCTGCAGCCTCCTGGTCCGGCTGGGGCTTCGGGTGCCCAGACGGCCCTCCCGGCGTCCTCCACAGGGGCTCTGGCACACCTCAGCCCCCCTTGACCGGCTCCCCTGCCTGGCCGCCGGCCGCGAGGCTGGGAGGAGGCCGCACCGCCAATCACTCGCTCGCCTGCCGGGTCCCGGTTCCACACCCGCGCCCCGGCGGCTCCACGGGTGTCGAGATCCTGGCTGGCCCGCTCTCCCCACTTCATCGCTCAGCGGCCCGGCCCTGCGGTGGGGCCGGGGTCACGGGGAGCATCCCAGGGCCCAGCAGCGGCCTCGCCACAGACTCACCGACACGGTGTCCTGGCTCAGGTACCCGGAGAGGCTGCCGGAGCCATAGTGGATGTCGAAGGACGTGCCATTCTTGACGTACGTGCTGGACTTGCCGCTGTTATACTTGTTGTGGAGCCCTGCGGGCAGAGCCGCCGTCAGCCCGCTGCCCCCGCCAGGCCCTGGGCGCCTGCCACAGAGCCCCCCCCGCCAGCCTGGGCCTCGGCCAGCGGTGCTCTGGCCTGGCCTCCTCCATCCTCGGCCACCCCGGGGCCCTGCACAGACACCTGGAAAGCGGGGTGCCCGGGGAGGGCAGAGGGGCCAAGCGCGTCCGGTGGGGCTGAGAGCTGGAAGCCACACGTCGCCCAAGAGGGGCCGAGGCAGGGCCACCGAAGGCCCAAGGGCTGGCCTGCTGGCCCCCGCGCACGGGGCTGCACCCGAGGTAGGGCGGCAGGGCCCGGAGCCCGGGGGAGAATGTGCGGCCGGGGGGCGGGGGGGTTGCATGCATGTGAGGTGGCGTCCAGGCCGCGTACCCACACCCTGGGGCCCTCCCCTCCCTGCCTGCTCCCTTCGGCCACACGAGGCGGGGCTGTGACTCACAGCAGGCGATGTCCAGCAGCTTGCAGTGGATCGAGGGGACCCACAGGTTGGCGGAACCGGTGTCGAAGACGACCGTGAAGCACTGTGGGGGCGTCCCAATGCCGATCTCCCCGTAGTACTGGGCCTGGGCAGGGGAGGGGCGTGCCTCAGGGCCGCGGCGTGGCGGGGGGCGTCCCGCGTTCCCGCTGGGCCACAGAGGGACCACTGGTTGCCTTGGGAGTCAGACTCTGGAAGGCCCAAGTCTGAGGAGACACTGGAGCCTACCACCTCCCGCCCCCCTCCCCCCCCCAGCCGCTGGTCCCCATACCCTGGAAGACCCCTCTGCCTCACAGATCCAGGCCCAGAAGGGGAGACTTCTTCCCCAGGATGGGAGCCAAGTCACAGCTCGCCTCTGGGACCTCAGTTCCCACCCTGCCCTTGCCCCACAGGGCCAAGCCTGGAGGACTTCTAGGTGGAGGCATGCGAACGGCCAAAGGGAGGAGGTGCACCCTGGAGACCGACAGTGTTGGCTCAGAGTCCCTCACTGCCTAGACTCCCTGCCTTCCCTGCTCTGAGCCTCAGTTTCCCCATCTGTACACAGCGGGGGAGGGCAGCCTGGGAAGCCCAGGGTACTTGGCTCAAGGCTCAGGTGACCATGAAGGGGGCACACGCCCCCCGAGCCTCAAACCTCGTCGTCGATGCTCTGATAGGTCAGAGGACACGAGGGCTTGGATGTGAGATACGAGCTTGAGGCCCCCCGTCCCCTGAGAGGCGGCCTAGACCACAGGTCACCATGGGATTCCGGCTCTGGTCCCTGTGGGAGCCTCTCTGCTGCCACTTGGCTCCAGGGAAAACCCACAGCTGCTGCCTCATGACCAAGCAGAAGTGTCCAGATATGGGGGGCTGGGGGATGACTCAGCAAATGTGTGTGTGTGTGTGTGCCTGAATTGGGGGACCAGGAACCGGTCAGTCAGCACCCCCCCCCCTCCCCCTCCGCCAAGTCCAGTCACATGCCCGTGAGGCCACAGCTTCCTGGCACTGCTGGGGCTCTGGCAAGAGAGGACAAAGGCCGCAGCCACCTGTCCCAGCCACAGGTGGGCCAGAGGCTGGATGGCAGCAAGGAGCGAGGTCCCCAAGACTCAGGGGCAGGAGAGACAGAAGGACGCCCACCCGGGCAGCCCCAGAACCTGACCCCAGAGGCGGGACCAGGCCGGGCCAGCTCTGGCGTGCTATGTAGCTTATAAAACATCCCTCAAGGAGCACGGGGCAGGTGCAGGGCTGGCTGCTGGCCAGAGGGAGGAGGTAAGGAGGCGGAACTGGGTCGCGGGTGGCGCCAGGCCTCCCGGCGGGACAGGCACCCCCACAGAAGCTCCAAGGCAGTTAGTTACGCCTGGGCGGGCTGGCCCAGATGACCCACGAGGACCCCACAGCCTCTCGGGGCCTGACGCAGGCTCCTCCGTGCCCAGCTGATGGCCCTGGGCCCAGCCCGGTGATTTGCAGAGGGTGGCCCTGTCCCACAATCCCACAGACCGGCCTCAAGAACAAGGTGGCTTCTGGGGGGCCTGGGTGGCTCAGTCAGTCGAGCGTCCGACTTCGGCTCAGCTCACGATCTCGCAGTTCATGGGTTCGAGCCCCGCATCCGGCTCTGTGCCGACACCTCGGAGCCTGGAGCCTGCTTCGGATTCTGTGCCTCCCTCTCTCTGCCCCTCCCCTGCTCACACTCTGTCTCTCTCTCAAAAATAAGTAAACGTTAAAATTAAAAAAAAAATTAAAAATAAGAAAAGAACAAGGCGGCTTCTGAGGTCGGTGATGGTCAGCGGGACGCAGGGGGAGAGGTCATGGAGGGGCCAAGGGCACCCCAACCCACCCTCACCCTACACAAGCAGGCCCTGCAGGGGAGCCGTGCAGACCCCCCAGAAGGACACCGTGCGAGTCCTCCACGTGGCAGGGGTGACAGGAGGGGCACCGCAGGGGAGGATGTGGCTGAGCAGAAGCCCCTCCCCCGCACCGAGCATGGGGGTTCAGCAAAAGCGCTGCTTGCTAAAGAGTATTTCGTGCTGGCTTATCAGTTCCCGTCAAATCAGTGTTCGCCACCGACCGGGCCCCCGCCCCAAGTGGAGACCCCCATACTCACGTCCAGGTAGTTCTTCAGTATCTCGGGAATGGGCCCCCCAGTCACAGCGGGCACTCCCTGGGCGTATTTCGAAACGGGGCCCTTGGCAATCAGATCTTCCACGGGGCCCCCCAACTCCGACATGGTTCGACGCACAGATGTGAACTTGTGCAGCGGGATTCTGTCAAGAGGAGGGGGCCCGTCAGGGCTCGCCTCCCCCTCTGCACCCTCAGCCGCCAGGGGCTCCAAAAGCGCCCACCCCATCCCCGTCCCCCGCTTTGTGTCTGCTCTGGTCTCTTCTGGGACAGTGGCCCATGGGGGTCTGTTAGGACATCGGCGTCACAGGTGACCCATCCGCCTGGCCCTCTCAATCTGTTCTCCACAGACGCCATGCAGAGAGGTCCCCACTTCCCCTGTGTGGCCTCTGGTTGGCCGTCTCCTGGCCACCAGATGGGACTCAAGACTGCCACCACCTCGGAGAAGCCCTCCTTGGCCATCCCTCACGTGACCCCGTTTCCCTCCAGGGCCCTCTCCAATGCTGTAGTGAATTTATTTACTGCTGGCCTGTGCTCTGTCCCCACCACGGTACAGACCCCAGGAGGGCGAGGACTGCACTGGAAGGCTAGGGGTCCGTGCTCCTGGGTCTGCCTTCCTCGGAGGTGCCCCAGGGCACCCCCACGGGCAGCCCCTGCCTCCCAGCCTTGGCAGTCTGCCTGGGCAGAAAGAGCACGGGGTTGGGGTCAGGTGTCCCGGTTCCTGTGCCTGAGGTCCCTCCCCCACCCGGACCCTTGGCTCCTCAGGCCCGAAGCTCGCACCCCTGCTTCCATGGCGCAGGGGTGGGGCAGGAGAGCAGACCTGAGCAAACTCACACACCTGGATGACAGGTCCTTCCTCCCAGCCCAGGGGATTTGGGACTTCAAGGTCACGGCTGGCCCTTCCCAGCAAGCCAAGGGCTGCTTCAGAAGATGGGACTCTTGTCTGAGACCTGGTAGGCCGTAAAAGCCCAGGGTTCTTGCTTGGGGGGGGAGAGGGGCACGCCCTCCAGTAACCCAGGAAACAGGCACCAGCAGTCCCAGAGGACGGGGAGGAGGTGTGAGGGGCTCTGGTTCAGCTGCCCAGCCCCAAGCAACCCAGGTTCAGTCCCCAGACAGCCACGCATCCCTGGAGAGGAGGCCTGTGGGTGGTGTCAGGGGAGGCTCCATTAGGGGCCACAGCCCATGGTGCAGCCCTTTGGCAAGGCTGAGTCCACTGGCGCCCCCCCCCCCACCCAGCTCCCACGGCCCTATGACCTCACCCACCTGCCCCTGGGCAAAAGGCCCGCCTTGGAGTTGGAAGGATGCCTTCCCAGGCCCCGGGGCGGGGGGAAGGGGGGCAAGGGTGGGTGCAGGAGCAGAGGGGCTGGCCCACCACACCCCTCCCCAAGCGGGAGGCGGGGGGGGGGGGGCCTCAGGCTGCCTTGCGAGAGTGGGAGTGGGGGATGGAAGCGCCCTCCTCGGCCTGGGTGGCCCACAAGGCCTGGGGTTGGTGGCCTCTCCTGGTACGGGGGGGCAGGCCCTAGAGACCTGAAGAAGGTGTGGTCCTCACTAGAGCGAGGGCACAGGTGGAGGACCCCGCAGCCCCGTGCCAGCTGCGCCCCTCACCCGGACCCTCTCCTTAGGCTAACTCCCTACTGTATCTGAGACCCCCGGGGGCCCCCAGCGCCCAGAAGGCCTCCCGGGTAAGAGCCCAAGGCCCAAACCAAAGGCGACCGTGCCCAATCCACAGCTGGCAAAGGGCAGGGGGAGAAGCGGGAAAATGACTTGCCCAGATACACCTGGGTCTCCAGACTTCCACACAGGTGGGCCTCGAGTACAGGTGCCGCGGCCCCACCTGTCCTGGGGAGGCTCGTCGGCCTGGGTCTCCGCCATCCTCCCTCCCGCCGCCTCCTGCCCCCCCCCCCCAAGGCAGACTCCACCGTGGTAGAGAAGAGGGGTCCCCGGGCTGGCGGGGGACCCCGGGTGAGGCCCTGCAGGAGGCCGCGCGGGCCGGCACAGCCCGCATTCCAGAGCGCAGGGCGTACGGAGGGCACCGGGGGCGCGGGGTGCACGGGAGGGTGCACGAGGGAGGGGTACACGGAAGGGGGGGTACACGGAGGGGTCGCGGGGTGCACGGGGTCGCAGGGCCTCACCTGATGAGCGCGGCGGCGGACGCGGCCAGCAGGCCGAGAACGAGCAGCAGCACGCTGGGGGGCTGCATGGTGGCGGCGGCGGCCGGGTCGGACCGGAGCGCCCAGAGGTCGAGCGCTTATAGCCTGGATGACGGCGCACTTGGCAAAGTCAGCTGACCGGACTGTTTGCACCCGGACCGGTCACGCGGGCCTCGGCCGGCGTGCGCGGGGCGGAGTCTGGGCGGGGCGGCCCCGGCCGCGTTCCCGCCGGGCCCGCGCACGGCGCTCGGGGACGCGCACGCAGGCCTGCCGGCGCAGGGGGACGCGCGCGCGGGGCGGGAAGGTGGCCGAGGGCCCCGGCTGCGGGGACCCGGCGCTGGGGCTCTGGGCGCCGGCGGCCGGGGAGCCTCCGGAGCCTGGGGCTCCGTCGCCGCCGTAGACACGCGGGCCGTGCGCCGCGTGGGGCCTCGCAGCCTTTCCGAGGCCCCTGCTCCACCTTCCTGCCCCCGCACTGCACCCGCGGCACCGCCCTCCTCCGCTCCCTCCGCTCCCTCCCCTCCCTCCCACCGTTCGCCCAAGCTTCTACCGCTCTCACTCTTCTCTCAACCCTGGGGTCGTCCGGACCTCATCGCCTCGCAAGTGTCCACCTGTCCTACCGGGCCACCCTGCATCCTGCTTCCTCTGGGGGCCCACTGGCCCTTTCCAGGCCCCATCTCAAAGGACACCGCCCAGTGGGATCAGATGAGGAACAGGTCTCCCACCTTGAGCAGCTCAGGTGGTTTTCACCAGCCTCGGAGGGCTGAGAGAGTGAGTCCCTCGCTGGGGCCACAGTGACCCGCTGACCTCCAGGACCCCGCCACATCACCCAGTCGTGCCCAGCTTGCTGTCGGAGGGCAGGGCCACATCCCGCTTCTCCGCCCTCACTCCCAGCCAGAAGGAGGACCGGGCATGAAGGAGAAAAGGAGCTTGGATGGGTCATTTCAGAGAGGGTCCATGTCAAGAAGGAAATAAATCGGAGGAATGTGCTAGAAAGTGACCATTGTTGAGAGCAGGCCTCTCTGGGATGGTGATATTTGAGCAGGATGGGAACAACGAGGAACTTTCACAAAGGGACTCCCCTAGGGCACTTTTCCTTGAGTGCCCCACTCACAGGGGGCAAACAGGTTCTGTGACCCCTGAATAAATCAGGACCCTGACCCCAGCCAACACCCTCCCACCCGGCTTGGCCTGATGGCCACAGATGAGTGCCCACTGCCCTGCCCTGCCTCCACACTCAGCAGGTCTACACAGTTGACCTGGGCTCATCATCTGGTGTGGCGCCGGATATGGGGACTCAAGCCAGGACCGAAGCAGGCAAACATCCTGCCCTCAGAGTCTGACCCAGGCGCGTGGGTCCAGGCCTCGCCCCATGCAGGCCCAAGCGGGACCCTCGCACTGGTCACTATCACCTCCCTCCCCCCCCTCCCCCCGGCAGACGGCTGTCTTGGGAGGTCAGCTGGGCTCTGGATGGGTTGGACACCACAATCGCTTGAAGGTGGTCCCAGCTGGTGTCCCCCTGGGTCCCAGTGCCCACTAGCGGACAAGACCGTGTGTGTCCCATGATGCTCAGACACAGACGTGTGAGAAAAGACACCTTCGCAGGGTCCCATCTGCTTTACCCACAGAAGCATTTACAAGGCCGGTGAGGCCAGCAGCCGGGGTGGACAGGAGAGGCAGAGTGGCTGGTCAGAGAGGTCAGGGGCGTGACCAGTAGTCAGTTGTGCCGGCCTGAGACCCTTGGCTTTCCCCTGAGGACAGTGGGGAGCCGCCGGTGGCCCTGGGCGGAGAGACCGCGTGTCCATCCGTTCCGTAGGCCGCAAGGACGTTGTGTCTGTGCTGCTTGTTCCCACGATCCCCCAGCACCCAGAGCAGGGCCTGGCATGTGCCCACCAACAGGCGTTGGCCCTGAGTGGTGCTGGCTGGCTCCTGGCTGGTTTCTGTGTCCCTCCCCCACAAAGCTCTCCACAATACCCTGCCTCCCTACCTCTCCAGCACCCGGGAGAGGCTTGGGGTGGAAAGGGAGCCGAAGGGGCTGCCCCCAGGCCCTGCGGCTGCTCCCCAGAGGGCAGTGCGGGGCTCCATCCCCGATGGGCGGTGCCACAGGACCGCGTGGGCTGGGATCCAGGGCCGGCACCAGACGGAGCTGTGTCCCCACCTTACACAGCTGCCCTGGCCCGGGGCCCTGTGTCCCCCAAAACCCTGTATAGCCTCAGCCAGGTGCAAGGGTCCCGAAGAGGGCCCCGTTCCCTGCCCCTGCCAAAGGCCAGGAGAGGCACTCCCCTGTTGGACCAAAGGCAGTGGGCCCAGCACAGAACTACAGGGCCTAGAGGCATTTTGGTGCCCACTGACTGGGGGCCCCAAGGCAAACCTGGTGGGAACAGGTCTCCCAAGTCAGTCCAGCGGGTGTGTGTGTCCCAGAAAGCTGAACCCAGTGAAGAGTCCCGCGTGTGGTTCTGGTGTCTCTGGCTCCTAGTGGGTGGGGCCATGGTCTGGAGACTGTCCAGCCCGACCCTGGACTCTAGCAGGGAGAACCAAAGCCCTGACGGGTTGGTGGGCCTGGGTGAGTCAGAGGGTGAGAGCGGTTGGAAGCCACTTCCCTTCTTTTTTTTTAACTTAAAAAAAAAGTTTTTTTTAATGTGTATATTTATGAGAGAGAGAACACACACACACACACACACACACACACACACACACACACACGTGTGAGTGGGGGAGGGGCAGAGAGAGGGGGTGACAGAGAATCCCGCACAGGCTCTGAGCTGTCAGCACAAAGCCCGATGTGGGGCTCCAACCCGCCAACTGTGAGATCATGACCTGACTGAGCCACCAGGCATCCCGGAAGCCCCTCCCCTTGACCTCCTCTCCCAGGCCTCCCGGGTCAGCCCCTCTGGGACCTCAGGCACCTGTCTGTCTCTCCCCCGCACAGCTGTCCAGCACCTGCCACAGGCCAGGTACTGCTCTGGGTGCTGAGGAAATGTAGGGGGACAGCACAGGGGACTCGGGACACAGGGAGGACTCAGCAGAAACGAGGAGGAGCGAAGGGAGGAGCTCCTGAGAGCAGACTAAGGAGGTGATGGGTCGACACCGAGAGCAAGCGACGGTCCCGGGGCCGGAGAGGGGCTGCCCGGCTGGGTCACTCTGCTGTGCGGCCACCGGGAGGACCTTGTTTGTCTCTGAGGGGGGCTGAGCTGCAGGGAGCACGGCTGAGGGGCAGCAGCTGCCGGAGCTGGGGGCGGAGGTTGGAGGCAGCCAGGGCTTAATGTGGACGGAGACTACGAGCCCCTCGACTCTGAGAGGTGAGGAGATCGAGAGGGAACGACAGCAAAGGAGACCGGGCAGGAGCGGCCGGGGACGGGAGAGACCAAGAAGGGACAGCCTGGAAGCCGGACGAAGACCAGCCGGAGGAGGTGGCGGCCGGCCGTGTCAGCCCCACCGCGGACCAGGTGCAGGTTGGGATTGCACGCCGACCACCGGATTTGGCAATCTGACCTTGAGGAGAGCAGTTTCGGGGGGGGGCTGGGGCGTAGTTGTAAAGATGCAGTGGTGAAGACAGAGGGGTGTTGACACAGAGAAGCCAAGTAGACGGCGGGGACGGCAGGGTCCCACACACTGAGAGGGACGAACGTCTCCGTAAATGGGCAGGTGGACGGGAGGATGTGGGTCTCCCCCTCACGGCATGCACAGCCACGCAGTCCGGGGGGACTAGAGACGTAAACAGTCAAGGGGAAATCCCCGAGGGGGAAGAAGGCGGAGGAGAACATCTTCGTGATCTTGGGATCACGGGTTTCACCGACCGAGATTTGTTGTTTAAGTAGGAAATACAACAAATGAGGCCGAACCTGCAAGAGACGTTATCGAGATGAGACGACAAGCTGTACACGGAGGAACACGTTCGTAAAATACGCCCCTGGTAACGGACCGATGTCCAAAATGTGTGAAGAACTCCTTTTTTCTTGACATGTATTTCTTGGAGGAGGGGGAGGGAGGGAGGGAGGGGCAGAGAGAGGGGGACAGAGGATCCCAAGTGGGGCTCTGCACTGGCCGCAAAGAGCCAGACTTGGGGCCCAAAGTCACAAAGCATGAGATCGGGACCTGAGCCGAAGCCGGACGCTCAACCTACCGAGCCCCCGCTCCAGGCGCCCCAGACCGTTTAAAACTCAACAACAAGAAGATGAACAACCCGTTAAACAATGGGCAAAGACCCAAACCGGGACCCCATAGAAGAAACAAGAGCGCAAATAAACCCGTGAAAAGATGCTCACGTCAGGGGGGAAATGCACATCCAAACGACGAGATCCGACTCCACACTTGTTAGGATGGCCGAACCCCAGCCAGCGACGGCACAAAACCGAACTTACGCCGACGTTCCGTCAGCCCTCACGCTCCTTGGCATCGGTTTACCCGAAGGAATTGAAGAGGTATGTCCACATGAAAGCCTACATGTGGACGTTCATAGAGGCTGTGTTCTTAATTGCCACAACTTGGGATCAACCGTGATGTCCAAGTAGGTGGTGAATAAACCGTGGTCCGTTCAGCGTGGAAACAGAATGAGCTACGAACCGTGAAAAGACAAGGAGGCGTCTTGAATGCACCTCACTCCGTGCAAGAAACCAACCGGGTGCCCCAGACTGTGTGAACCCCACGCTATGACGTTCTGGAAAAGGCAAACCCAAGACGGTAAGAAGTTGTCCTAGGTCGGTGGCATCTCTTCAGGCCACATCTAACCGAAATGCACCCAGCCACCAAGTCGGGGACGAGGACGCCAAAGCCTGGAGAAGCTTGTCCCCAAGGCTGTGGAAGGGACGAACGATTCGTGACAAAGTCACTCGATGGGGGCTCACGTCCTTGAGAATGAACGAATTAGCATCACGCGCACCGCGAGGAACCCCTCAAACCCCACTGCACCCGTGGCCCTTCTCTCCCTCGCCCCCCACCCCTCAATTAAAGGAGGAGGAGGGTGGGGCGCCTGGGAGGCTCAGTCGGTTGAGCGTCTGACTTCAGCTCAGGTCACGATCTCACAGTTTGTGAGTTCGAGCCCCACGTCGGGCTCTGGGCTGACAGCTCGGAGCTTCAGATTCTGTCTCCCTTTCTCTCTGCCCCTCCCCTGCTTGTGCTCGGTTTCTCTCTCTTTCTCAAAAATAAATAAATATTAAAAAATAAAAAAAAAAAAGGAGGAGAGTGGGGATTCCTCGCTGGCTCTTCTCTGTCTTGGTCTCCCTGCCCCAGGCCAGGATGTCTTGGGGAGGCTCTGAGACCCCCCAGTGGCTCCCCGTGCAAAGCAGGCTGGAAACTGCCAGGCCCTCCCTCCCACTAGAGTTCTGGGCTTGCACTTGCAGCTTCCTGGACCCCCCCCCCGCCACCGCCCCGACGTAAAAGGAGGGTGTGCGGGTCCTGAGCTCAGCCCTGGAGCTGGGGGACTTGCCAAGGGGCAGAACCCCAGGGAGGGGATAATGGTTTTCATCAGGTCCCTCCTCCCACGGGGCTACAAGTGAGCCACTGAGATGCTGAGTCATGCCTACTCTGCCCTCTTCCCGTCCTCCCTGCCCTGCCCTCCTCCTGGGCCTGAGTCAGCCCACGCTCAGCCCTCAGAGCCGGCTACACTGGCCCTTGGGAGGAAGGTGAGGGTGCAGCGCCCCGGGGCCCCAGCCACAGGCCCGTGCTCTTAGTTCTGGAAGGGCTGTGTGGGAGGCCGTGTGAGGGAATTAGCTTCAGATCAGCTGACCTTGGACAGCTTGTGGGGGAGGGTGGGAGTGGCTGACACAGTTAGGGTGGGGGAGGGGGTGCCCAGGCACAGGTGAAGAAGTGGGGGTGGGGTGCCCAGGCACAGGTGGAAGGAGGGAGGTGCCTGGCACCCCACCCCGACTTCTTCACCTGTGGCACAGTTAGGGTCCCAGTGGCTCACAAGTCCTCTGGAGTAGACCCTCCCAGCCCCAAGGGTTGAGCCCCGAGCCGTGGTCTTCCTCCATCATGGCTGCCCTGGGGAGGTGTGGTGAGGGGCTGGCGGCCACATGGGACCTTTAGGGGTCCCCAGCGGCCCAGGGGTCAGGGACCTGCTTCAGCAGCAACCCCAAACCTGGAATCACTGCGTGCAGACTCTCTGGTCCTGGAGCTTGGTTGGGGACCCCTGGTTTTACTCTTTGTCAAAACCCACCGTACTGGAGGGTGCTGGCCACTGTGCTACATACACACTGGGGTGAGCAAGGCAGATGCAGACCTGCCTTCTTGGGGCGGCTAGACCCAGACCAAGTCCTCAGCCAATAGATGGCCTCGTATGGGCTGTGGCATGGGCCGAGGGACAGCTGAGGCTGCCGCTCTAAAGATGAGGGCAGGTCACCAAAACCCATGAAATATGCAGGGATAAACCCAACCAAAAAGGTTAAAGATCTGTACACTGAAGGGGCGCCTGGGTGGCTCGGTCGGTTGAGCGTCCGACTTCGGCTCAGGTCATGATCTCACGGTCCGTGGGTTTGAGCCCCACGTCGGGCTCTGTGCCGACAGCTCAGAGCCTGGAGCCTGTTTCAGATTCTGTGTCTCCCTCTCTCTGTGACCCTCCCCCCGTTCATGCTCTGTCTCTCTCTGTCTCAAAAATAAATAAACGTTAAAAAAAATTTATAAAAAAAAAAAGATCTGTACACTGAAAAACTACAGAAAGCTGAATGAAGAAGTTGAAGAAGACACAAAAAAATGGAAAAAGATTCCATGCTCCATAGGAAGAACAAACATTGTGTAAATGCCGATACTGCCCAAAGTAATCTACATATGCAGTGCAATCCCTGTGAAAATAACACCACCATTCTTCACAGAGCTAGAACAAACAATCCTAAAATTTGTATGGAACCAGAAAAGACCCCGAGTAGCCAAAGCGATCTTGAAAAAGAAAACCAAAGCAGGAGGCATCACAATCCCGGACTTCAAGCTGTATCACAAAGCTGTCATCATCAAGACAGTATGGCCCTGCACAAGAACAGACACCCAGATAATGGAACAGAACACAGAACCCAGAAACGGACCCACAGACGAATGGCCAACTGATCTTTGACAAAGCAGGAAAGAATATCCGATGGAATGAAGGCAGTGTCTTCAGCAAGGGGTGCTGGGAAAACTGGACAGCGACATGCAGAAGAATGAACCTGGACCACTTTCTCACACCGCACACAAAAATAAACTCAAAATGGATGAAAGACCTCAATGTAAGACAGGAAGCCATCAGAATCCTCGAGGAGAAAGCAGGCAAAAACCTCTTTGATCTCGGCCGCAGCAACTTCTTACTCAACACGTCTCCGGAGGCAAAGGAAACAAAAGCAAAAATGAACTATTGGGGGGCACCTGGGTGACTCAGTCGGTTAAGCGTCTGACTTCAGCTCAGGTCATGATCTCACGGTTCGTGGGTGTGAGCCCCACATCGGGCTCTGTGCTGACAGCTCAGAGCCTGGGGCCTGCTTCGGATTCTGTGTCTTCCTTCTCTCTGCCCCTCCCCCGCTGCACTCTGTCTATTCTCTCTCTCTCTCCAAAATAAAAAAAAAACATTAAAAAATTTTTTTTAATGAGTTATTGGGACCTCATCAAGATAAAAAGCTACTGTACAGCGAAAGAAACAATCTGCAAAACTAAAAGGCAACCAGCAGAATGGGAGAAGATATTTGCAAATGCAATATTGGATAAAGGGTATACAAAATCCATCAAGAACTTGTCACACTCAACACCCAAAAAACAAACAATCAAGTGAAGAAATAAGCAAAAGACAGTAAGAAATGGTCAGAAGACATCCAGATGGCCAACAGACACATGAAAAGATGCTCCACATCACTCATCCTCAGGAAAATACACATCAAAACCACAATGAGATACCACCTGACACCCGTGAGAACGGCTGACATCGACAACTCAGGCAACAACAGATGTTGGCGAGGATGCGGAGAGAGGGGAACCCTTTGGCAAACTGGTGCAGCCACTCTGGAAAATAGTAGGGAGGTTCCTCCAAAAACTAAAAATAGAACTACCCTACGACCCAGCAATCGCACTACGAGGCATTTATCCAAGGGATACAGGTGGGCTGTTTCGAAGGGACACGTGCACCCCCATGTTTATAGCAGCACTATCGACAATAGCCAAAGTCTGGAAAGAGCCCAAATGTCCATTGAAGGATGAATGGATCGAGAAGATGTGGGATATACATACAATGGAGTATTACTCGGCAACCGAAAAGAATGAAATCTTGCCAATTGCAACTATGTGGATGGAACTGGAGGGTATTATGCTAAGTGAAATTAGTCAGAGAAAGACAAATATCATATGACTCATATGAGGAATTTAAGATACAAAACAGATGAACATAAGGGAAGAGAAGCAAAACATAATATAAACACAGGGAGGGAGACAAACCCTAAGAGACTCTTAAATACAGGGAACACACTGAGGGTTGCTGGAGGGGCTTTGGGTGGGGAGATGGGCTAAATGGGTGACAGCCATTAGGAGGGCACTTGCTGGGATGAGCACTGGGTGTTATGAGTAAGTGATGAATCATTAAATTCTATCCATGAAATCATTATTACACTATACGGTAACTAGCTTGGATGTATATTTAAAACGATAAAAATTAAACATGAAAAGAAAGGTGAGGAGGGAGCTTGTCTTCAGGACAACGGTGAGGTGATGAACAGGGGCTGGCCTGGGAACGGCGCGGGACTGGGGGGCTGGGGGGCTGGGGGCCGGGAAGGTAGGGAGAGGCTCTCAGGCTTGGGAAAAAAACTGCAAAGACCCTAAGCCGGAACTGAGTCTGGTGGCTTCCAGGGATGGAGAGAAGGCTCCCGGGGCTGGGAGAGGTGGGGAGCATGCACGAGGGGGGGTCAGAGGGAGGAAATTCTGTCCGCAGATGGGCCTTGAGGCCAGAGCAACATTCGCTCTTCCCTGGTGTCCAGCCTGCAGCCCCCCTGATGATGAGCCAATTCCTTGAAAGGAGTTTCTCTCCGTGTGATATTCACACCCTCTTGGTTTTAGTTTCTCTGGGGCACCGGGTTCAGGAAAACCTTCCTGGGGAGGGTGCCCCCGAGGTGGGTTGCGCACCACGCCAATCAATGGTGGTGACCAGGCCCCGCAGGGTGGGAGGTGACGGGGTCTGGTCTGCAGGCTCTGGGCAAGCGCCCGGTTAGAGTACCGACAACGCAGAATGAGTGACGTGGCCAGCCTGCCTTGTGGCAGGGTGGGGGGGGGAGGGCCCTGGGGGACAGGGAGGGGACGGGTCCGGGCCAAGTCCACTGTGTTAGGGATCATCTATCGGTGGCTTGAAATAATACCAAGTATTCTCCCAGTTCTGGAGGCCAGAAGTCCGAAACCAGCCTCACTGGGTTAAAACAGACATGTCACAGGTCTGGTTCCTTCTGGAAGCTCCGGGGAGGCGCCTGCATTCCTTAGCTCAGGGTCTCTTGCCCCGTCCTCACAGCCAGCCACCTAGCATCCTCCCTCTCCGCTCTGACCCTCTGGCCTCGCTGGTACTTTGACATGAGGGGCGAAGTCAGAGCGAGGCCAGGGGAGGGACAGTTGTGGGAGCAGGCTGCCAGGGGTGGGGGTGCCAGGGGACACATACAGGAAAACTAGAACAAAGGGACAGGTAAAGAAAGGAGGGGCATCTGAGTGGCCCATAATGGGGCCTGGGGCAAGTGCATCCATAACCCGAGGGAGGCTGAGTTGAGGGGCTGGAGATGGGATGGGTGGGTGGCTGGACTTGAGAGAGCTGACTGAACCGTGAGAAGATAGGCCACGGGGGATGGACTAGGTAGGGTGGGGCCCTAGGGGCTGGGTTGGATGGTGTGGGTCATGGGGGCTGGACTGGGTTGGATGGTGTAGGTCTTGGGGGCTGAGTTGGGTGGGTGGGATGGAGCCCTGGGGGCTGGGTTGCATTGGATGGGATTGGTCATGAGGGCTGGGTTGGATGGAATGGGCCCTGGGGGCGGGGTTGGGGTCGTGGGGGCTGGGTTCCGTTGGATAGAATGGGTCATGGGGTCTGGGTTGGGTTGGATGGAGTGGGCCCTGGGGGCTGGGTCATGGGGGCTGGGTTGGGTGGGTGAATTGGGTCATGGGGGCCAGGTTGGGTGGGAAGGGAAGGTTGGTTCAACTGGGGTGGCAGTGGTGGTTAGACTGTCTGTCCCAAGTCTGCTGGGCTGGATTGGGTGGGTTGTTTGTCAGTCCTGCTCTGGGTCAGGAAGAGCTGGGCAATGCCTGTGGCTTCCCCTAGGCACTCCAAGTGTCCCACAGAAGAAGGTGTGACTTCCGTCGCTCCCGGCAGGTGGAGGCTGATGCCAGGGAGGGGTGCTGCCCAAACACCCGCATCGGGCTCCACCCAGATGTGCCAGTGACCACCTTCCCGGCAGCTGGCTGCAGCTGACCTTTCCCCAGAAGCATCCCATTCTAAGGGGACCCGGCTTTGCCCCTGGAAAGGGGCCTGGGGCCATCTTGCCTCAGTCCACCAGAAGTGTCCTTGCAGGGGAAGGGGGTGTCTGCCTCAGTGCCCCACAGGGGCAGGGCCATGCGAGCCCAGCACAGCCTCACATCGATGGGTGCACAGGTGGGTGCGGGCCAGATCCCAGATCATCTCCACTCCTGGGAGAACCTGCTTGGCCTCAGTGTGACCGGAACAGATGTTATCTCTCCTGCAGCCCTCCGCCCTCTGCCCACGGCCCGAAGGGCTGCCAGGCTTGTTCCCAGGGCTGGGCCGGTGGCCGGCGGTCAGTACCCACCTGCTCTGGGGAATGCCAGCTCCTCTGTGGCACCCAGCCCCTCCCAGGCAGCCGGACGAACGGGTCTGGGGCTGTAACGCCCCCTCTCTTGGGAGCGGTGACTCAGAAAGGCAGGGAGGGTGGGTGGGGGCAGTGGCCCCGTGTCCCGTGCACAATGCCCCGATTCTTCCTCCGTGACCCCAAGTGTTCCTTCGACTCTGGCTCAGACAGTCAGTAGGCAGAGGGACAGGGACGATGGGCCTGGGCCCCGCCCCCTGGAGGCCTCCACTTTCAGTCTGGAGGGACCCAGACCGTGGGTGCCAGTCCCCTGCCCTGCAGGTGACCCAGGGCTGTCCCTTGCACTTCCCACACTCGCTCTGGGGAAGCGTGGCTCTGGAGACACGCGGGTCCCCTGCTGCGAGACCCCAGGCAGGCCCTCAGAGGCTGCTCCTGGAGCCTTGGCCTCTTGTCTGTAAAATGGGACTGATACAGAGCCTCTCCTGCAGGGAGGGCGCAGTGCCCGGTGCCCGAGGCATAGCCCACCCCCCTCTGTCTGAACGAGGACTTTGGCCACCTCTGTTCTGACCTCGTCTGTACCTTCTAACTGGTGAAGTTCCTTCCAGCTGGCCTGTCATCGGGCAGAAGCCCCCGGGGCAGCATCCCCTGATGGGGACGGAAACTATGTCTCCAGCACAAGCCTGCTGGGAGCCAGCGAGACTCCCTGACCGCCCCGCGATGGCAGATGGCACCCACCCAACCCTCGCCGCCCACCGGCACACGCCCACCCACTCGCCCCATTTCCCTACAGAAACCAGCCAGTCTCAGCACTGAGGAGACCGTTCTTGAGACGCGGGCCCGCCGTCCTCCCAGAGCTCACCTCGCTGAAACAGTCTCTGTGTCACCACCACCACCCGGCCACTGCCTTTGGATGTTATGAGCGGCGAGCGGCCGAACCCGGTCTATTCGGGACCCCTGAGCCGGGTGTCCTTGCCCCCCGCGCCCCGGCCACGTGCCTCTCTGAACTTTGCCCCCTCTGGCCACATGCTGAAGGGGGGACCCGAGGAGGACCCCCCACTCACTGCTCTGCCGCGAGTTTGCAGGACGGGGCCCCTACCCTGGATGCTGGCAAATGAGGGCAGGGGGAGGCCCAGGCCCTGGGCAGGGGGTGGGGTCTCGCAGGGCCCCCGGAGGGCACCTGGGGCTGTGCAGGCCTCCCCTCAGGAGTATGTTTGGGAAAACCTGGTACCACAGAGTGCCTGCAGGGGTGGCCTCGGGAGGAGCGGCCACAGCAGGGGGACATCCATGCGGCGCCCGTGGGGGCCCTGGGGACGCATGATGGGCAGAACCCATGCAAACCCTGCCCTCCGGGAGCTGGGAGCCTGGGCAAGTTGGGGGGGGGTGGCAACTTCAGGAGCCGTCGAGGGAGGGGGCACGGGGCACTGGCTGGGGGCACATCACAACTTACATGGGAGGTCAGGGTGATGACCTGGGGGGAAAGCGAGCCTCCTGACCACTGGGGCAAGCGTCCCGGCCAAGGGACGGGGCAGCAAGCGGGAAGGCCCCAAAGCGAGCAGGGGAGGTGGGTTCGGCCAACAGGAAGGCGCCGGGGGCCGCAAACCGCTGAGCCTGGGAGCTGCCCTCAGAGGTGCTGGAGTGGCTGGTGCCTGTCGCTAACCCCGGGGAGCGTGGCAGGCCAGGGGCAGGACCGGCCCCGAGGGACGTGGCCAATGCGGCCAGAGGGACAGCTGGGGACAAGCCTCCCCAGGGAGAGCCCCCCAGGGGAGACAGGGAGAAGGAGGCGGATCGCCGAGATGACTGCGGGGTCCCGCCTGGCACAGGACAGCGGGGAGGCCCCAGGCCCTGCCGACCTCTGAGTGCATGATGAGAGGCCTTCTTGTGGTCAGCAGGGCCTGGCCGGCCACTTCCTTCCCTTTCCCGAAGCGGCCTCTGCGCGCTGCGGGTGGGGGCGGTCGTGGGAGGCTGGGCTGCGCCCTGGGCCATCCTCTGCCTTGCAGCACCCCCTGGGGGAGGCGGCCCCTCTGCTCAGCCTCGGCCGGTCTCTGCCCATAGCCGCCTGAGCCTGGAGCGGGGACAGAGGCTCTCGAAGCCCCTTCAGAGCGGCCACAGCCCATTGGCCCTGCTGGTTTCTGCCATCTGGGTGGCCCTGCCTGTCCTTCCCCCCGCCCCCCGGCCATGGAAGATCTCAGGACCTGCCCGGCGGCGAGTGGGGTCCAGGCCCCGTGCCCCCGTGGGGAACAGAGCACGAATGCCACTTCTCCCCGTCCCTGACCCTCAGTCCGCTCTCCCTGCCCTGTCCCTTCCTGCCAACCGGTCCCCTTGTCCTGGTGCTGGGTTGAATAGCGCCCCCTCCCAACAAGAGATAGGCATACCTGTAAGGGTCAATTTTATGTGTCAACTGGGCTGGGCCATGGCAGGTGGCGGGGGCGGGGGGGAGGGCTGACATTTGGTGGAAGTTGATTCTGAGTGTGTCTATGCACGTGTTTCTGGATGAGACTAACATGTGAATCGGTGGACTGAGTGAAGTTGGTTTTCCACAGGGTGGGTGGGCCTCGTCCAATCAGTCGAAGGTCTGACTAGAACAAACGGCTGACCGTCCCCTGAGTGAGAGGGAACTCTTCCTGCCTGATGGCTTTTAGCCTGGGATGTCGGCTTTTTCCTGCCTTTTGGACTAGAACTGGAACGTCGGCTCTCCTGGGGCTGCAGCTTGCCACCTGGAGATCTCGGGACTTGCCAGCCTCCGTAATCATGTGACCCGATTCCTTATAAAATAGACAGGTGGATAGATACGCAGATTGATTGATGATAGAGACCCGGGACAGATGATAGACAGACAGACAGACAGACGTCCTGTCGGCTGTCTCTCTGGAGAACCCTGACTAACACAGCATCCTAATCCCGAGAACCTGTGAGCACATGACCTCACACAGCAAAGGGACTTTGCAGATGGACTTGAGTGGACGACCCCGAACTGGGGGGATTGCCCTGGGCGGTTTGGGTGGGCCCTAAAGGCAATCACAAGTGTCCCGATGACGCGGAGGCAGGAGGGCCAGAGACAAGGAGAGTCTGGAAGACGCCAGCCGCTGCCCATGTGGTGGGGGGACGGGGCCACGGACTGGGATTCCCAGAAGCTGGAGAAGGCCAGGAACGGATTTGCCGTGGAGCCTCCGGAAGGAGCCAGCCCCGGGGGACCCCTGGACTGGAGCCCAGTGACACCCGTGTTGGACTCCCAGCAGCTCCCAGACCATCAGGTGGTGGTGGGTGTGGCTTCGAGCCTTGATGTTGGCTGTGGGAAGGGGACACAGGCCTCCAGCCGGCCTGGCCCCTCACGTGTGAGTCCCTGACTTGCCAAGGGGGGGCGACATTGTCCACGTGCCGACTCCTCAGAGCCAGGGGAGGGATGGAACGGGCTGCTCAAGCAGCTCTCGGGGGGGGGGGGGGGGGGGCTGAGCCCTGCCACCACCCCCAGGGGCACAGGGAGGAGTCTCCCCTCCAGACTGCGCCTGCGCCCCCGGAGCAGGGGTGCTTTCCAGGCCCCCGGCCCCCGCCCCTTCCTGGGCCCCTGTGCTTCACCTCTCGTTGACCTTGCTGGGTCACCAAGCACAGCCCCCCGCTGAGACCCGGGAGCCCTCCGGGAGTGGGTGCCAGGGGCTGGGTCTGGCGGGGAAAGGGAGCCCCCAGTCACCGACAGCGGCAGGCGCACCCCGGCAGGGCGGTGACAAGAGTCTGCTCGGCCCTCCTCCTGCCCTCCCCGCTCCCCTGTGGGCCGGGGACAGAGGACAGGGCCCTGTCACCTCCTGTACCGCCCTGGGAGCGGCCCCACAGGATCAGGGGCCTTCCCGCCCCTCACTCCCAAGGAGCGTTGTTTCTGTTGGTCACTTTTACACTCTCGGCGGTGCAGGCAATTAGCTCCAAGAGGTGTATTCAGAAAAGCAGTGCACGCACGTGTTTAGAGCCGCGGTCACACCCCCCCCCCATACGCACACACGGGGCTCAGACCACGTTCACACCCCCCCCCACACACACGGGGCGGCTCACACCGCAGACGGTCACCGGCCCCCACCCTGGAGGCCGGAGCCCGAGGTCCAGGCGTGGGCGGGCTCGGGTCCCCCCGAGGCCCCTCTCCTGCGTGTGGACGGCCGTCCTCTCCCTGTGTCCTCACGGGGTCACGGGGTCGTCCCTCCGTGCGTGTCTGGGTCCCGATCCCCTCTTCTTACAAGGACCCCGGCCACACGGGACCAGGGCCCACCCCGGTGACCCCGTGTCACCTTAAACATTCACAGATGCCATCCCCGTGTGTGGTCACGTCCTGAAGTCCTGGGGCCAGAACTCCAACATGGATCTGGGGGCACAACTCAGCCGTCACGGCAGCACCCCTGCCTCTTCCACGTCCTCACCCCCGCACACGCGCCTCCTTCCTGTGCGCACACGCGCCCGCGCGTCTCCAAGTAGCCTCCTGGAACCTCTTCCTGCTGACCTCCCGCTGTGCGCTAGAGACGGGGCTCTCCCCGCTCAGGCCCCGGGTCCCCACAACCCCCTCCGCCGGCCCACCCGGGCCCACAGTCCTCTGTTCTCTGCACCCTGGGGCCCGCAGTCTCCTTTGCCCCACCCCCCCCACAGCTCCCTTTCTGCTCCTCTGAACCTGCTAATGGTTCCCGGTGCACTTGGACACAGGACGCAGGTCCACGTGGTTCTCCCCAGGCCCCCACGCCTCGTGCACTTCACCCCTGCTCAGCCCGGCTGCCGACTCGCCCCGCAGACCTTTCCCAAGCAGCCTCGAGAGTGCCGTCCCCGGTGCCCGCCTGCCCTGGGCCCCCATCCCCTCCTGTCCTGAGGTCCTGCCCCCACCCCGTGCAGAGAAGCCCCCCCAGGGCCCCGACAGGGGGCTCCCCAGCCCAAATCTGAACCACCTGGCACCGTTTTCACTGCACCTGCTCGGGTATTCAGATGGTGCAGCACCTCTCATCCCGCTGCGTTTGCTGTCCCGGTGACCTGTGGTGTGAACCCGTCCTTAAAGTTAGTCTAACCAGTCTTGACATCCGGCTGTCCCAAGGAACGCGGCTTGCGGTTGAGGGGGGTGAGCACACTGGGGGCCCCCTGGTGCCCTGTGACCCGCTCACCGACATCCGCCGCCCTCCCGGCCCCTCCCTGCCCCCACCCACCCAGCAGCACCTGCCGGAGTTTGCGCAGTCTGGGCTTTGGTGTGGTCGTAGTCAGGTAGCACTAGTCTCTCTCTCTCTCTCTCTCTCTCTCTCTCTCTCTCTCAATGTTTATTTATTTATTTTCGAGACGGAGAAAGAGGGAGGCAGAGAGGATCCGAAGCAGGCTCCACACTGACGGCACAGAGCCCGACGTGGGGCTCGAACCCACAGACCATGAGATCATGACCCGAGCAGAAGTCAGACGCCCAACAGACTGAGCCACCCGGGTGCCCCTTCCTCTGGTCTCTTGCCCCTCAGCGTAATTATTCCGCGATGTGTCCTTGTCACTGCCTTTATCAATGTTGCTTTACCGTTGCCCAGTAACACATGACCATTCTCTCGGTGCCTCAAAACAGCACGAATATATCATTTTACGATCCCGGACGTCAGAAACCTGAATGGGGTTCACTGGGCCAAAACCCAGGTGTCCCTGGGCCGCGCTCCCTCAGAGGCTCCAAGGACACCCAGGCTCCTTGTCCTTTCTGGCCGCTTGAGGCCCCACACTCCTCGGCTTGCGGCCGCCTTCCATCTCCAGAGGCAGCCACGGCGGCCAGTCCCCTGTGGCCTCCCTCCGGCCCTCCTTCCGGGAAGCCACACGCCCCTCTCCCAACTTAAGCCCCCTTGTGATGACAGGGCTCCCTCAGCTAATCCGGGATGATCTCCCTCTTTCAAGGTCAGCTGCCTAGCAATCCTAACACCGTCTGCAACCTCTCCTCCGGTGCCACCCGCCGTTCCGAGGGTCGGGGCACGCCCGTCTTCCGGGACGTTGTTCTGCCTGCCACGATCGATGTCACATTACTTTTCACCGATGAATAGTGTTCCAGAACATGCACGCGCCGCAACCTGTCCCTCCTTTTCAGCGCGGGCGCACATTTGGGCGGCTTCCGGTTTCTGGCTCTTCCAAACAAAGCTGCTAGAACGTTCACGTACCCGTCTTCGCGGGGGTGTATGCCTGACTGTCCCGTGGAACGGATTGCTGCCTCGTGGGGTGGGGCGTGTGGGATGTTCAAAGGCCTGTCCAAACGGCCTCTGCAGAGTGCCTGTGTGGCTCTCCCCTCGCGCCAGGGCCGCGTGGGGGCCCCCGTGCCTCCAGTGCCCTCACCGGCACTTGGTAGGGTCCCTACTTCCCATTTTAGCCGCTCTACTCGGTGTTTCGTGACCTCTCGCCGTGGGTTTCTTTTGCGTGTCCCGAACGACTTAGGAATTTGCGCATCTTTTCAGGTGCTCGTCGGCCACTTGTGAATCTTCGTGGAGCGTGCCTGCAGACCCTTCCCCATTTCTTTATCGGTCCACTTGTCTTATCGTTGGTGGGGAAAGTTCTTTATATATGCTAGCTACACGTCCTTTGTCGTTTTGCAAAATATACGTGTTTTGCAAATATTCTCTCCCAGCTGGTGGTTTCTTCTCACATCCTTTTGACAGTGTCTTTCGAAGAGAAGTTCAAAAATGTTTTTGGTGAATTCAAATTTATTGATTGTTTTCTTTTATACTGCTTTTTCTGTCAAGTATCGTGTTTGTTTGTTTTTTTAATTTTTTTTTAACGTCTATTTATTTTGAGACAGAAAGAGACAGAGCATGAATGGGGGAGGGGCAGAGAGAGAGGGAGACACAGAATCGGAAACAGGCTCCAGGCTCCGAGCCATCAGCCCAGAGCCCGACTTGGGGCTCAAACTCACGGACCGTGAGATCGTGACCTGAGCTGAAGTCGGACGCTTAACCGACTGCGCCACCCAGGCGCCCCATGTCAAGTATCGTGTTTAATAAATCTTTGCCGAGCTCAAGGTCAGTAAGATTCTCATCCCTGCTTTCTTCCACAAGCTACACAGTCTGATCTCCGACATGAGGTATACCCTCCCTTTTGAATTAATTCTTGCAAAGGCAATCCTTTCTCCACGGGATTGCCTCGGCAACCTGGCTGAAAACTGGGCGACCTCACGCGTGGACACTGCTCTGACCGGAGTCTCCGGGTCAGGTCACTGAGTCATTCACTGTTCCTCTGCATCAAAGTGAGTTCACCTCCCTTATATCCTTGCATTTTTACATAGTCTGGAATCAGCTTGTTAATTTGTAAAAAAAAAAAAAAAAAAAAAAAAAGAAAAGAAAGAAAGAAAGAAACAAAGAAAAAAAAAAAACAAACTCCCGGGGTTTGATTCACACTGGGTTGAATCTATACAGCAGCTTGGGAACAGCAGGCACCCCGGTCACATGGAATTTTTTCCTGTCCGTGAACCCTGCCTCTGTCCATTACTTTAGCTTCCTACCTTCTCTCGGAGCATCTTAGTTTTCAGAGTGTGAGTCTTAGACGCCTTTTGTCGAATTTACCTACAAATATTTTCTATGTTTTTATTCTTTTTAAAATGGCATTTTGGGGGCGCCTGGGTGGCGCAGTCGGTTAAGCGTCCGACTTCAGCCAGGTCACGATCTCACGGTCCGTGAGTTCGAGCCCCGCGTCGAGCTCTGGGCTGATGGCTCAGAGCCTGGAGCCTGTTTCCGATTCTGTGTCTCCCTCTCTCTCTGCCCCTCCCCCGTTCATGCTCTGTCTCTCTCTGTCCCAAAAATAAATAAACGTGGAAAAAAAAATTTAAAAAAAAATGGCATTTTGAAACCTCGATTTCCAAATGTTCGTTTCTAGTGTAAGAAATACAATAATAGGGGCGCCTGGCTCAGTCGGTTGAGCGTCCGACTTCGGCTCAGGTCATGATCTCGTGGTTCATGAGTTCAAGCCCAGCGTCGGGCTCTGTGCCGACAGCTCGGAGCCTGGAGCTGCTTCAGATTCTGTGTCTCCCTCTCTCTCTGCTCCTCCCCTGCTCATGCTCTCTCTCTCTCCCTCTATCTCTCTCTCTCTCAAAAATAAATAAACATTAAAAAGAAAGAAAGAGGGGCGCCTGGGTGGCGCAGTCGGTTAAGCGTCCGACTTCAGCCAGGTCACGATCTCGCGGTCCGTGAGTTCGAGCCCCGCGTCGGGCTCTGGGCTGATGGCTCGGAGCCTGGAGCCTGCTTCCGATTCTGTGTCTCCCTCTCTCTCTGCCCCTCCCCCATTCATGCTCTGTCTCTCTCTGTCCCCAAAAAAATAAACGTTTAAAAAAAAAATAAAAAGAAAGAAAGAGAGAAACGCAACGGATTTTGTGTGCTGACCTTCTATCCTACAAACCCGCTGAGCTCACAGGTTGATTCTAGCGACTCCCAGATTGTGTAGGGTCTCTCAGAAGATGATTGTGTCTTCCTTAAATAGAGCCAGTTTTATTTTCTTTCTGCTGTGGATGCTTTCCTTTCCTTCCCTGCTTGTACTGGCAAGACCTCGAGCACGTCATCGGATAGGAGGGGTGACGGCAGGCACCCTCCCTCTCTCCCGTCGGCGGAGAGAGTGCTCCGTCCTGCACCAGGAAGGGCCATGTCCGCCCTGGTGGTGTTATAGACGCCTGTCATCAGGTCGTGGGATTTCCCTTTCATTCCGTTTTCTGGGACCTTCTCTCAGGAATGGAGGGTAGGTTTTATAAAATGCGTCTTCTGCACATTTGAAGATGATCACACACGGTCGCTTCTTTTAGTCTGTTTGTTTATATGATGAACTAAAATTCATCAGTTTTCAAGTGTCACAACCACCCGGCCTACCGGGAAGAAGCCCCACTTGGTTGCGTATTATCTGTGTCATGTTAAGATTTTGTTAAGAATGTTCGCGTTTCTGTTCACGGCCTGTAGTCTCGTTTCTGATAACTCACACCTGTGCCTGGTTACGGGCGCAGAGCAACGCCGGCCTCGGAGGAGCCCCGGGAACCGTTTCCTTCCCTTCAAATTTCTGGGATAGTTCACGTAGAATGAGTGTTGTTTCCTTCTTAGGTGTTGGGTAGGATCCATCATGAGGACGTCCGGTCCTAGACGTCTCTTTAGGCTTCAAGGCACAATTTCAATTTCTTGGTCGGTTTGAGGTCATCTGGCTCGCGCGCCTCCGTCGGCAAAGCCGGGGCGTGTGGTCGGTTCGCCTCCGTGGATGAACTGGAAGAAAGGCGCTCGTCACAGTCCCTTACTCTCCTTCGCGCTTCTGCTGCATCTGCGATAACCACCAGGGTCTCTCTCCTGAGACCGACAATCCGTGTCTGCTCTCATTGTTCGCATCAATCCGACGCGTCAAAGGTTGATTAAGTTGTTTAATCTGAAAAAAAAAAAAAAAAACCAAGCTTTGGTTTCATTGATTTTCCGTTTCCAATTTCATAGATTTCTGCCCTCACGTCCGTCGCTTCCTTTCTTCTGCCGACCTCAGATTTCATCTGTTTTCCTTCTCCGATCTCTTCAAGCAGAGGCTGAGGTCACAGATTTGAGACCTCTCCTCTTTTCTCATGTGACTTAAGCCAGATCCAATGAACTTGTTAAAAATTAACTTACTTCTTAAATCCCAGTGTGGCTAACGGACGCATTGTATTAGGTTCAGGTGCGCGGTATGGTGACTCAGCAGTCCTGCTCGGTCCTCCTCGGTGCCTGCCAGGAGCACACGCCCGAGTCCCCGCCCCTGTCGCCGCCCCGGCCTCCTCCGCCACCGGACACGCGTGCCCTCTGAAGTTCAGAGTCTGCTCCTTTGTCTCTTTTTCTCTGCTCCTTGGTTTTGTTTCTTAAACTCCACGTGCGTGCGAGTGAAATCACATGGTGTTTTTGCCTTCCCAACTCCTCCCACCCAGCACTGTCCCCTCGAGGTCCGTCCATGTTCCGTCCAATGAATGGTTACGTCGTGTTTCCGTTTTCATTCTGTTTGAAATGCTTTCTGGTTTTCCTTCTTTGACGCATGTGTTATACTCGAGTGTGTCGTTTGCTTTCTATATTGTATCAGTTTCCTGCCGCTGAACGACCGGTTACGCAAATAGAGGCTTCAAACAACACCCCCTTATTTTCACCCGGTCCCGGAGGCCAGGATGTGGCGGGACAGCGTGGGTCCTCTCCTGCACGGACACCCGCCTGGCAGAACTCAGGCCCTTGCCGTCGGAGGACTGAAGTCCCGGCCTCCTGGTGGCCACCTGACTGCTGTTTGCAGCTCCCAGAGGCCCCTCTCAGGTCCTCCTCATGCCCCTCCACCTACCGAAATGACAATGAACCTCTTCTCCCTCAAGCTTCAGATCTCGGACTTAGAACTCTCTGACTAGGTTGGGCCCATCCAATCTCCCCGTCTTAAAGTCAACTGAATAGTGCCTTAATTACGTATGCAAAAATCCCTTTGTTTAACAGAAAATTCACAGGAGTAACACCAACACCAGAGGGCACACGTCACAAGTCCACCTTAGAATTCTGCCCACCCCACTCACACCACCCCCCACCCCCCTGGGGATTTGGGGGTTTCCCACATACTGCCCTCTTTTACATTTAGAATTCAATTCTACGGTAGCCGCACTTGGTCTGATTTGAATCCTTTTAAGTTTATTTAAGAATTGTTTTACGGCCCGAAGTATGGTTTACCTTGGTAAATGTTTCATGGGTACCTGAAAAGAATGTGAATTCTGCTGTTTTCAGGGTGGAGTGTTTTATGAATGTCAATGATGTCCATTGGGTTGGCAGCGGGGACCGAGTTCACTTCCTTCCTGACTTTCTGCTTACTTGTTGCCGCAATTATTGACAGAGTTGTTGAACTCTCCTACTGCCGTTGTGCGTTTGTCTACTTCTCCTTTCAACGCCATTAATTTTTGTCTTATGTATTTTAAAGCACTGTTATCAGGTGCGTTAACATGTAGGATTGTTACACCTCTCGATGAATTGACCCACTTACCCCTATGAAGTGACTTTTTTATGCCTGGTAATATTCTTTGCACAAAACGTGCTTTGTCTTGTTGGGAAAATAAGTAAAGTTCTGCACCGTAAGATGGCTGATGGGACTAACAACTCTAGTTCCTAGCTTAGAAACTCCTTCCAGGTTCTTCTTCCTGCCCTGCTTGCCGTGTGAGCCAGATTAGTACCAGCGCGGGACGCAGAAGTAACGCATTATGATAAATTGTCCCCCTTGCTTGTGCGCAAGACTCAGACATCTGGAGAAGGATCTCCTCTGAGCCCGCCGGTGTAAAACAAAACTCCGATCCACCAAGATCTCTGAGTGCTGCTTGGTTTTTCCGCCAGTGATCTGGCCTGGTTCCGTAAGAGTCTGAAGTTAATATATGCCACTCTCTTCTCTGTTGACGAGGGTTACCGTGGTGTATCTGTTTCTGTCCATTTACTTTTAACCTATTGGTGTTTTGTGTCTTCACGTTTATTTTTATTTTTATCATATGTCTTTTAAAGATATTTATTTATTTTTGAGAGAGAAGAGAGTGTGAGCGTGGCAGGGGCAGAGAGGGCGACAGAGGATCTGAGTCAGGCTCTGTGATAACAGCAGTGAGCCCGATGTAGGGCTCAGACTCATGAACCGTGAGATCATGACCTGAGCTGATGTGGGACGCTCAACCGATTGAGCAGACCTAACCTCGTCATGGTGACCCTCCTGTCTCTGGAACGTCATTCTATATGGACACTAGGCTTACAGACAAAATGGAACAAGGGCACCAACGTGACCTGCCATGAGCTGGTGACTGCAATGTCTACCTAGACCCCGCTGAGCGGTCTGGAGAGAAATAACAGAATGCACAGCTCCCAATAGCTGTTTCGATGTATTTTGTGTGTTTTGAGCGAGAACTTGCCTGATGGATGTGGAGTGGGGTATAAGGGAAGGAGGCTGCACGGCCTGAGGGAAGAGAGCCTCCCTTTGCAGAGCTGGGGACATCAGAGGAAGGAGAAGGCTTGGAGGGGACATGCTTGCGGTGCAGCCATGGGTCGGATTCGGGAGTCGAGTTCAGGCAAGAGGTCTGGGCTGAGGGTCAGTGGATACATGGAGTTGAAGGCGACAGGCATCACTGACCAAGCTCCCTGGGGACGGGGCACACCCAAAGCAGCGACAGGGCGGAGGCTGAGGTCATGAGGCGTTTCAAACGGGAGGAAGATGGACGGTTGGAAAAGGTGGCGATGCAATCGTTATTTCACGGCCAGGAGGACATTCCTCCCCCTCCGTGGAAACCAGTCCCAGGTGTACAGATGATCTAACAGTAAAAGGTGGAACTGTCGAAGGAACGCGGCAAGCAATGGGCAGCGGAGGAGCGGAGATGACAAGACTCTGGAGGTGGCGGGTCCGGGTTCCCATCCCGGCGGGGCCAGGCGTGACCTCTGTGAGCTTGTGGAGGTCACCAGCCCCCGTGCCTCTCATTCCTCATCTGTACCATGTAATAATGGCGGAGTTCCCTCTTGGAACAAACGGCCTGGCCCAGATGACCCGCTAGACGTGGGTTAGCCCTCATCATCATCGTTGGTGGTTTTTCTTCCAGTTTTTACTTGCATCGCCTTAGTGCCTCAGAGCCGGGACGGCCTTTCCAAGTGTGACACCGAACCCAGAGGCCAAACACCTGAAAGACGGATGAATTTGGTTACGTACACTTTTTTTCTTTTACGTTGAATTAAGTTGAAAATTTTTTAAGCGTTTAATTAGGTAAAACCCTAAGTAGGCCAGGTCAAAAGGCCACGGACCAACTCGGAATGGACGGCAATCACAGAAGGGGTTGCGTTTCCCTAATATATGGGGAGCTCCTGTAAATAATCTTCTTAACAAGGACCAGTGGAAACACTGACAACCGAGATAAGCAAGCATTCAGAGGAAAGGAAATATAATCGGCCTAACTGTACGAAGACGTGTTCAAACCCCCTCGTAATAAAAGAAATGTGGATGAGAACAGAGATACCATCGGTTTCTCATCAGATGAGAAAAACAGAACAAAACAAAGCCTTTAACATGCACACAGGTTTGTGAAACAAGAGAATGGGGCAACAAGTCTCGCGTGCCTTGCTGGAGGAAATATAAATCAGACCGACTTCTGGGAAAGGGAATTTGATAAAATGCATTGAGTTTCAAGTGTACGTAACCTTTGACCCACCGGTTCTCATTCCGGGATTTGTCGTGCAGACACCCTCGTGCGTGTGCAGACAGAACGTGTGCGGTGCCGTCACCACAGCCCCGCACACGCTAGCGGGGGTCCGCCAGACCTAGACGTCCATCCCGAGAGGGCTGGCCAGGTACATGTGGAACACTAGGTACAATGGAGCACTGGAGGGCTACGCTAGAAATGAGAATAAGGAGGGTCCCTGTATACACTCCGGGGAATGATCTCGGAGACATTTGTTAAGCCAAAACAAAAACAAAAGAAAAAAACATGGCCCAGAATAATTAGTATGATATAATAGGAAAGAGGAATTCAAATAATGTATTTTAATCTCCTTTTTTTCTACGGGGTATCTCAGGGTGGACACAAATGAACCTGGGGACCCAGGAGTCTTCTGGGAGGAAGGGGGGTGGGGGGTGGAGAGGGAAAACCGTCCATCGAGAGCTTTGCCTGCACACCCCTTTTCGTTTAGAGCCATGTGAACATATTAGTCAAAAACAATAAATCAAATTCTAAGTTGTTTTGGATGTTTATTTTTGAGAGAGAGAGAGACAGAGACAGAGACAGAGAGCAAGTGAGGTAGGGCCAGAGAGAGGGAGGGAGACACAGAATCCGAAGCAGGTTCCAGGCTCCGAGCAGTCGGCACAGAGCCTGATGCGGGGCTCCAACTCACCAACCGAGAGATCGTGACCTGAGCCGAACTTGGACACTCAACCGACTGAGCCACCCAGGCACCCCAACAA
The DNA here is from genome assembly GCF_007474595.2 of Lynx canadensis. Lineage (NCBI taxonomy): Eukaryota > Metazoa > Chordata > Mammalia > Carnivora > Felidae > Lynx > Lynx canadensis. The sequence continues at coordinate 114,281,054 of NC_044312.2, read as the reverse complement.
TAAATTGAATTCTAAACATGTTTCAAGAAAATCCATTAAGACAAAAAAGAAGAAAAACCATATGTTCGTCTTATAAGCTGTGGAAATTTTCCTCATGAAATTCAACGTCTATTCATTATTTTTTTTATAATGAGTACCATAACCAATTAGAAACCGAAGGGAAGTTCTTTAGCTTGATAACAGTTAGCTACCAGAAATCTATGGCAAATACTATATTGGATGGTAAAATATTAAAAGCATCCCTCCCGGATCAAGAATATAACAAGAATGCCTACTGTCACCATTTTTTCTTAGACATTGGCAGGAAGCCTCGCCAGTCTACAGACCAACCAGATAGATAGGGGAGGGAGAAAAAGGACCGGGATATGAAAGGAAGAAAGTTCTTAGCATTGTCAGGCGATGTCACTGCGAAAGCCTAGAGAATCTCCAGAAAAAAACTTGATACGAGAATGTAGCAAGGCTCCTGGATAAAAGATTAATATACAACAACCACAAAAATGAAATGCCTTTCTCCAAACTAGGAGCAACAGACAATACGCTTCAGAATTACATGTATCAATTACAACAGTAACAAAAAAGGTAACTAACAAACATGTTTATGATGTTTGTGGAGTTCAGAATTACATGTATCAATTACAACAGTAACAAAAAAGGTAACTAACAAACATGTTTATGACCTTTGTGGAGACAGAGAATTACAAACAACGTGTCAAAGGATTCAAAGGAAACTAAATTAATGGAGAGACAGACAGGACAGAGTTTCCCAGGGGACTAGACAAGCTGATTCTACAATTAATATAAAAGAGCAGTGTTGTCAAGAATGTCCTTGTATTTAGTAACTGGAAAGAGAGGAAGAGAGACACAGAGAGACAGAGACGGAGAGAGAACAGGCTTCCGTCCCATCACTAGCAAGCATCACTCTGAAACAGTGGCTGTTAAGACGCAAGGGCCCTGGCAAAGGTAGGGGCCGTGTAACAGTGTAGTGCGTTTTACTTGTACTCAAAGCAGGTGTGTTTGTCCTTGCTCATTCCATTCCTGTTGTCCCCCCCCCCCCCCCGCCCCCGTCCTGCCCCTGAACGGAAGCTCCCTGGCTTTGCTCGCTGCTGATTCCAGGGGCCTCTGACCGGCCGGCCAAAAGATGCTCCCGTCACCCCGAATGAGGCATCGTCCTGAACTCCCCCTCAGACGTGGCCTTACATGAATGCAGTCTTCAACGTTAAGCCATTTTACGCTCCTGGAACAAACCCACATTGGTTTGGGAGGGTTTGTTACACGCTTCGGGACATGACCTGCTGACATTTCGTTTAGGATTTTTGCATTTAAAATAGGCTCACCTTGGACTTCTTCTTTCTTGACTGTTCTTGTCTGCTTCTGGTATTGAAGTCATACCAGCCTCGTAAAAGGGATAGTAAAACCCACTTATGTTTATATTCAGCAGAGCACCTGTGTGAGATCGGAACTCCTGTTCTTTGATTTTCTTTCCTCCTTGTGGAGTGTTCTACCTCTGATTTCGTGTCTTCCAAGGGGCAGATACATTTGGGTTTTACTGTTCTTGAGTCGGTTCAATGTTATCTTTTTCTGTGAGGTCGTTTATCCCCAAAACAATCCAAATTGCTTTGCGTAAAGCTGTTTATAGCATTCTCTCGTTATTGTGTAAAGTTTCGGATGCATCTGCATTTGTCTCCTTTTCGCTGTTGGTGTTGTGGGTGGTTTCCCCCCACACCCCCTTGGGTCTTGTGAACACTTCTGACACGTCTTTGTTTTCAATGTCATCAATTCCTGTTGCATTTTAAAAACGTGTTTCCCTCAAATTCTGGAGGGCGGTTATTTGCCCTGTCTTCTCCTTCGTACGCAAGGTGACCGCCCCGCTGACCTCAGCCCGGCTTCCTTTCCAGCGGAGAGCTTCCGGTTTTCCCAAGCACGGCGTCAGCCGCATTCCCGAGACTCTGCTCCACAGTATTTCCTGTTTTCATCATCGCCTTGTGCCAAGCTCTATCTGACCCCCATTATGAGTTATTCTTTGCCCTCCGGCTCGTTTAGAACGTCTTTTTTTTTTTTTTTTTTCCAGGCTCAGGATGCATTTTACAGGTTCTTGTTATTTTGTTTTCCTAACTCTCTTGGATGATCAGAGATGGGGGGTCGGTATGGCGCACACTCACGAAAGTACACGAGACTCAGGCGGTGGGCTTAGGTCATCGGTCAGCGCAAATGTGAGCCTGAGGAGAACGGTGACTCTGTCAGGGACAGAGAACTGCGTGGGTCCCGCTAGATGGGGCTTGTTAACCGTGCGGTTAAATCCTCCGTGCAGGCTGCGTTCCAGAAATTGCAGGCAGCTTGTGTCAGACTAGCCCTCCGAAGACAAAATATACACATTCTCGACTCCTTAAAAGGACTTGGCAGAAGCTTGATGAGCTTCGACGTGAGGGCGAGCCCCGGGGGCTCTGGTCCCGAGGGTCTCCGGCCCGCGCAGCAGGGCGGCCCCAGCGTGAGCAGCAATCTCAACCTTGGTGAACTCGGAGGGCAGAGGGCAGGGCCTGGGGTGACAGAGGACACCCCAGGTAGGAGGGAGCCACAGAGAGGGGACCCTCCATTTGCACGTAACTCCCTCCAAATCCAGGGCCCCCGACCCCTGAACCAAGCACGTGCAGGGGGAGATCCAGGGGCCTGGCTGAAAGCGACAGCGAGGGCACTGAAAGACCTCAGAGTTTCCGAGTGCTCGGCGAGGCGACAGCAGCAAAGCGGGGAACCTGGTACACACCTAGGGCGTCCGTCCAAACCCCAGGAGGGCCACGGCCTCGGAGCGCACCGTGCCCCAACAGTAAGCCTGGGGACAAGACGACTGTTCTCACCAGGGGCGAGACGAGGTCTTTGCAAGGTCCCCATGCTTGGGGAGGAGGTAAGCGGTCTGCAGCGACAAAAAAAAAACGCTGGAACACTAGAGCGGCTCTGCGCTGGGCCAGTTTGACAGATTGGCAGAAGCGGAGAAGTCCCTAAAAACTCACAGACTACTTGTATTCAACTGAGACAAAACAGATCATCTGAATGGCCCTCAACCGCCTAGAGAAATTGAACGTGCCATTTAAAGGCTCCTGAGAGGGGCGCCTGGTGGCTCAGTCGGTTGAGCGTCCGACTCAGGCTCAGGTCATGATCTCACTGCTCATGAGTCCGAGCCCTGAGTCGGGCTCTGTGCTGACAGCTCAGAGCCTGGAGCCTGCTTCGGATTCTGTGTCTCTGGCTCTCTCTGCCCCGCCCCTCTTGCGCTCTGTCTCTCTCAAAAATAAATAAACATTAAAAACAATTTTTTTTTAACTTTCAAAAGATTTAAGTCTTATGGAATAGTTTACCTGAACCCAATGGCAATTAGAAAAAATTTTCTTTAAAGATATCTAGAGGGGCGCCTGGTGGCTCAGTCGGTCGAGTGTCCGACTTCGGCTCAGGTCATGATCTCGCGGTTCGTGAGTTCGAGCCCCACGTCAGGCTCTGTGCTGACAGCTCGGAGCCTGAGCCTGCTTCGGATTCTGTGTCACCCTCTCTCTGTCCCTTCCCCGCTCATGCTCTGTCTCTGTCTCTCAAAAATGAATAAACGTTTTTAAAAAAAGTTAAAAAAAAATAAAGATACCTAGAAAAGTCCCGAAATATTTGATATTCTCCTCCCCACCCTCCCCCAAAAAAAGGAATTCCAAGGGAAATTCGAGCATTTGAGCCAAATAAGAATGAAAAGAAAAACACACCATCGTGGGACACAGTTATTGCTTAGAAGGAAGTGAAGAGTTTAACATGGTCATCTTAGTAAAGAACAGAGGTTTAAAATGAGTGATCTAAATTTCCATCCAGCCAACGTTAGTAGCACGAGGAAAACTGAGAGCAGGTGTCGGAACAACGTGGGTAATGTCTCCCTCCGGGTGCAAGGCGGTGGGTTTGCTAGGGGCCCTTATACAATATGGGGGTTCCCTAAACTGGGGGTGCACCATGGGGGGGCGCAGACCCACCGCACTTCTGAGGCTGTGTCAGCCAGAGAGGAGGGCAAAATTCAACGAAAATAAACACTCACAGAAGCAGGGAGGACGGAGCCGCGTTGGGGGTCCCATTCCTGCACTCCGAGCGCTGGGAGGACACGGGTGTGGCGTGTGGGGCACTCACAGGACCGTGCATCGAGACGGGAAGTTTGCCGTACGTCCGATTAAATGTGCATTAGAGGCTAAACAGGCATTATTCACTGTGTTTACTGTTAATCTCTGCGTCGCCCTCACCCCCAGTCTTTCTCCCCTGTACCTGCTACCGGCTAATATTTCGTTTCTACTGCTTTTTACCCCTAAAATTCACTCACTTTATTGTTTTCGGTTAATTTTTGCTTGGTTTTACCTGAGCGTTTGCTCCCCAGGCCGACATTGCTAAGCACGAATTCGGCAGACAGTCCCGTGCTGGGCCCTTTCCAGGCGCGATGTTTCTCGAGCCTTCTGTTTCTGCCAAGAGACCTGCTTTCTGTGGAGTCTCCCGGTCAGACACCCGACACCCCCTACGTTTCGAGCAAAGAGCTCTCTTGCCTTCCCTTATCGTGACCCCTTAGGACGGGTTCCTAAACCGTAGCGCCCCCCCCTCCAGTTTCTCAGGGCTGCATGAACGGGGCCACACTGCACGCACACCCTTTTCCTACCTTCCTCAGCCGCGCAAATGGTCCACGTTCTTCAGGGCGAGCGCACCCTCCTGGAAATTAGCCATTGTGTGTTCACGTGGCTTCGCCGTCCCTCTCGGGCGGGCATTTGCTCCACGGCGAATCTGGGGCCGCTGTGACCGTTCGCGGACGTGTGTGTCGTGACATTTACGTGCCTTCACCTTTCCCGGGTAATGCCCAGCTGCTTCTCAAAGCGCCGCACCTGTTCCCGTTCTGGTGGCAGACCTCCTGATCGCCGGCATCGTCCGCAGAGCTCGGCTCCGTCGGGCACTTAACCGTTAGCCCATCTGGATGCTGTAATGGTAATCGGTGTGATTTTTTTACCCAGCCGTGTTGAGATACCATCTACACGCGACGCACAATTCGGGGCTTTTGGTACACCCACAGGGCTGTGCAGCCGCGAACATTTCTGGACCCCCGTAGAGACCCCGTTCCTCTTAGCTGCTGCCCCCAATATGCCCGCAGCCCCTGCAACCGCTCAGCTCCTTTCAGCGTCGACATACTGGCCTATTCGGGGCGCTTCGTACAACAGGGAGCGGAATCCTACCACGTGAGGTCTTCTGTGACTGGCTTCTGTCACGGAGCACGTGTTCAAGATTCCTCCACTTTGTGGGGCGCGTCAGGGCTTTGTCTCCTTTGGCGGCCACGTGACAGGCCGTCACAGGGATCCCAGACGTCTCGTTTCCCTTCCACCAGTTGGCGGGCACGCGGTTGTCTCCTCTCCGTGGTTTTGACGCAGCTGTGAACGTCCGCGTGCACGTTTTTGCGTGGAGGTACGTTTTCATTTCGGTTGGGCGGATACCCAGGACTGGAATTGCCGGGTCACACGGTAACTCGACGTTTGGCTTTTTGCAGAACCGCGAGACCGTTTCCCAGGGCGCCGCGGTGCCCGCACACTCTCGCCAGCACTGTTCGCTACTGCCTTCCTTCCGGAACGTACCATCCCGGCGGGTGCGATGTGTTTCTGTTGACCGTCTTTCCACGTGCTTGTTGGCCACGTGTGTGTCTTCTGTGGAGAAAAGTCTACCGATCGGTGCCGGTTTAATCTGCGCTCCCTGATTACACGTCAGGGAGATGATCTGCTTTGAGCATTTACCGCCATTTCCATCTCACGATTGCAGAATGGCTGTTTAAATAGTTTGCCCACTTTCTATTGTTGCCTGTTCTGTTTTTCTTAATTTTTTTAAATGTTTTTTAATTTATTTTTGAGACAGAGAGAGAGACAGAGCAGAGGAGGGGCAGAGAGAGAGGGAGACACAGAATCCGAAGCAGGCTCCAGGCTCCAAGCTGTCAGCACAGAGCCCGACGCGGGGCTCGAACTCACGGACTGTGAGATCATGACCTGAGCCGAAGTCGGATGCTCAGCTGACGGAGCCACCCAGGCGCCCCAATTGTTACCTGTTCCATCCTCTTACCGACTTGCGGGACTTGGCCGTTTCTTCTGTGCACTTACAGCTTTGCTGTTTATGCACGTTTCAAACACATCCTCAACTTGTGACTTTTCCTTGAACCTTTTTTTATGGTGTCCTTTGATGAACGGAACTTAGTTAACTAGACCTAAATGTAGTAAAATACATCGATTCTATTTTCCGTTCAACTATCGTTTCAGAAATCTTCTCCTGCCTTAGGTCATGAGGAGACTTAGGTGTCCTGTAGTCTGTTTTAAATGTGTTAGGACATTGATCCAAAGCTGGGACACGTCCTGCGGCCCCTGTCCCCACGAGTCACGCGGTCACGCTCCACGCCCTCGCCTGGGCGTGGTCCGGTCAGCAGGCTGGGGCAAAGATGAGGGATTCTGCAGAGGGAGTTAAGGCCCCTGACCAGTGCCTTTGAGGTAATCAGGGAGGTCTTCCTGCTGGACTTGAGCCCCTCGGGGGAGCCCTTGAACACAGGGTCCAGAGGCGAGGGGCCTCTCTGGGGGAGACTCTCTCTCTGCCGCGGGCTCACTTGGAGGATGCAGGTCTGCCCTGAGTTCTACAGCATGGCCAGGAGCTCCGCCCGCAGCCACACGGGGTCCTTGCCCGGTGGGGCCTTCAGATGAGAACGCAGCCCCGGCCGGCCGCCCGCCTGTGGAGAAGCCAGCGAGCTGTGCCCAGACTGCCCACCCACACAGGCCATGGGAGGGTGCTGTCTCCAGTCACCGGGTCTGCGGTAAAGCCTCACACCGCACAGGAAGTGCCAGTAAAGCCAAGGTCGAGGAACCCTGGTCTCCGGCATGTTTGCTCTATAAAGAGCCAGAGAGTAAATATTTCGGGGTCCGCAGGCCCTGGCCGCCCAGTGCCAGCAGCACTGTATTCATTTCCTGTGCCTGCGTAGTGAACACCAGCCCCATTCGGACGGACGGACATCTGGGTGGTTCTGCAGGGGTCTCTGCTTCGGGGCCTCTCGGGCTGGAAACAAGGTGGGCCGCTCCCTGCAGAATCCGGTGAGAACCCCCGCTGGGCCCCGCCGGGCTGTTGGTGGCATTCAGCCCCTTGTAGGTGCAGGACCGAGGGTGCCGCCTGCCGGCTGGCTGTGAGTGAGGGCCTCGCTCGGCCCCGGAAAAGCCCCCCCCCCCCCACGTGAAGTCTCTCACCATGAACTGCTCTGACGTCCTCTTCTGACACCAGCCGCTTTGGAAGACCTTGTGTGATTAGGTTGAGCCCACCCGGGGAATCTATTTTAAAGTCAAACCGACGGGTGGCCTGAATTAGGTCTACAAAATCCTCTTGCCGAGAAACAGAACACAGACACAGGAGCGATATCGTTGGGTATTTACGCACCGTCCTGGGAATTAGGGCAGGAAATCTGGGCAGTGGGGCGGCAGGGGGTGGGGGGAGATCTGAGAACCCAGCCCACCGCTGCCACTGTACCACGAAAGAAGCCACAGATGGTGTGGGAAGGAATGCAGGGGGCCGTGTTCTAATAAAACTTTATTTGCAAAAACAGTGGTGGGCAGGATTTGGCCCGTGGCTGCTATGGTTTGCTGACCCCCATTCCAGGAAGTGTCACCAGCAGCTGCAAAAACCATGACGACTGAAGATGGGGAGCCTGACGGCAGGTGGCTCTAGCTGGCCACGCCCCACCTGCTACCCGCCGGCCAGTCTCGTAGGAGGGGACGCATCAGTGCTCAGGTGCCTTCACCTCTGAAGCAGTCTTGCCGACAAACTTGACCTCAAACCAATCAGGTCCAACGAGGGATAGAGTGTAGAAGACAGGATACGGCATGATCCATAAAATCTGGAACGTGGGAACCTTGTTCTTGCAACTGACTAATTCCAGGGGGGTGCTTCCTGATGAACGGGGAGCTTCGGGGATGTAGCCCGCAGGGCCGTGTGAGTTCTGTGGGGGTCTGGATGTGAAGAAACCACCCCAAACCCATCCGTGAGGCGGTCGGGAAAATGTGACGATATACGAACATTGCCGGTGCACTTTCCGGATGGGGTGATGGTAGGAGGGCGACGGAGAGTGACCTGTCTGTGTGGGTGCGTGTCTGGGGCTTGCCCGAGAGTCGTCTGGACAGTGAGTGGAGGGGCATGGCTGGGACCAGACTGGCCACTTGGTGATGACGGCTGGATGTGGGTGAGAATCCTAGCGTTCTCCGTGATGTGGTCCGTGTGCGAGATCCCCCCAGCACAGGGATAGCGAATACCCACGTTCCGACTGCAGCATAAGGTCCCCAACGGGCCGGCGGGGGACTGGTGGAGGCTCTGGGAGTATGTGGGGAGTCTGGCCCATCCGTTAGAGGACCCAGGGAAACAGGGCCTCGCGAGGGGGGCCGCGCCTGGACAGGACGGCCGCAAGCTCCCTCGGACCACCAAGTGTTTGTGAGTGGGAGCCAGTGTGTGCCTCAGGGGCCCTTCTCTCCACATGGCTCCAGAAGACGCTGCTCCCGTCCCCAGGGATGCCCACGGGGTCCTGGAGCTCACCGCAGACACCCTGGACACGGGGCCCCAGAGCAAGAGGTGGGAGCGGGTCCCACAACGGCAGCAGCAGACCCACCAGCAGCGGCGTGTCAGTGACCATCACTGGGGGCCCGTGTGGTTGGCCCCCCGGGCTCCTGGGGCAGGCGCTGCTCCGTCCGGCGCTGGGGGCAGAAGCAGGCTCAGCCCCGGGGCTCTGGCCTCCGGCGTCCTCTGCTCTTCCAGGGACTGGCCTGGACCCTTGTGGGGTCTTGTCACATCCCACCAGGGTCACCAGGTGTGGACGTTAGAGCCTGGCCTGTGGGTGGAGCTGCTGTGGCCCCTGGGCACCAGGTTCCATGGCCCCATCCCCGAGTGTCCCCCAGGCTTCATACTTCTTCTGCTTTGTCTCTCGCCGGGCAGGCCAGAGTCTCTGGCTGGTCAGTGGTGCTCCCGGGTCACCTGCCTGGCCCTCGGGCCCACACCCCATTCTGCCCTGCAGCCGGGCTGGCCTGAGGGGGCCCCAGTGTCCGGTCCCTTCAGCACACAAGGTCCCGCCACCCAGTGAGGCCATGGGGGAGCGGGGCTTCAGGGACCCCCACTCCCCGTGGCCAAAGTCTCCCGGGAGAACTGCTGGGCTGTGGACCACGGAGCTCCCGGACCGGCACCCACACGCCACCCCCGAGCTGGCCTCGGGCATGTCCACCCTGGCTGGTCCTCTGGGCCTCATGTCTCCAAGACTTCTCTGACCTCAGGAGTCGGGCCCTCCTGCACCGGGTCAGGGCCGCAGGGAGTCAGACACGGGGTTGAGGGCGGAGGGGGGCCAGACTGGGGAAGCAAGTGGAGGGGGCCGCAGCAGGTGGGGTCTGAGGTCAGCCCCTCGAGGCCGGTGCCCGTTCTCTGAGGTCCCCATCCTGGGACACACGGCCTCCGCGGGAACCGGCCCCCGGCGGGGAAGGGGCTGTGCGGGTGGAACCCTGCCCCTGCCCCCAGCACCACCCCCACAGCAGACGCAGCCCTCCTGGGTGTGCACGGGTGCCCTGAGCACCTGATCTGCCATCGTGTGGGCCTGGTTCGGTGCCCCTGAGCCCCAGCTCTGGGAGTTGACGAGCTGCACTGTGGGGTGGGCCTGCTTGGACCTGGGGAGTCCCTTTCCCCAAGGTCAGGAAGAGGGCCGGCGTGGCGGTCTCTTGCTCCTGGCTGGGTCCAGTTCAGGGGAGGGCAGAGACGAAAGAGAGGCCCGAGGGGCTGCTAGAGGCTGGGGGTGGGGCCGGGAGGCCAGCTTAGGAGCTAGAAGCGACCCCACCCCGGACCAGCGAAGGCTCTGGGCCTGTAGACATGGCCTGGACATGTGGAGTTGGCCGCTGGCCACGTGAGACCCCACGTGCTGTGGAGGCAGCCCGGCCCGTGCCCGATCGCACCCCGGCGGGACAGCCATCTGCTCCCGGGCCTGGGCAGCACCTGCAGAGGTCCGTGTGTGACCGTCCAGCGGGCAGGAGCTGGTGGGCTTTGTGGGACCGGGACTCCATCCCCCCACCCCCAGAGCAGGCTCATGTGCCGGGACGGCGCGAGGGCAGGGAGACGAGCCTTCTGTGGGGATGCCAGGGGGCTGGCATGGCCTCCTGCGGGTCAGCTCCTGCCGAGCGCGAGCGTGCCTGAGGGCATGTGCACCCCTGCGCACAGGTGAGGGGAGTCACCTGTGTGTCCTGGGAGGGGCCCGCAGGCTCCAAGGCCCCCGTCTGGGCACGTCCTGCGTGTGGGCTGGAGCTCCTTCCCTCTGTCCCCGCGGCTGAGACCACCACCCTCCCCAGGCGGCCCGCCCCTGCCCTGTGCCCCCTGGCCACCTCACCGCTGTCCTCTGCCATCTCCGGGCCCCACCTGCCCCCCCCCGCCGCACCCCCGCCCAGGAGCTGCTCCTCTGTCTGTGAGCTGATGGCCCGGCCTGGCCTGCCCCGGGGGCCTGGGTGCCGGGCGAGGTCCCTGTGTCTGTCCGTGGCCTTTGACGCCTCCATAGCCAGGACTTCAGGCGGCCCTCTGGCTGGGGCGGGAAGGGGGGGTGCTGGGCAGAAGGCCGGAGGTCAGGAAATCAAACCCCATTTCGAGATGACCCAGCTTTCCCGTGTCCTGCCTCGAGCTCGTCTGGGGGCAGGAGGGGTCGCAGGGTGAAGGCCGGTTGGGCAGGCCTCTGGTCAGACCGGACCCCAGGACGGGGCTGCGATCCAGGAAGAGGGTCCCTGAACGGCGATTCCGTGGGGAGGGGCCCCGGGACGGGCCTCTGGGAGGGTCAGGCAGCGCGGCCTGTGCTGCAGGGGCCAGCGAGAGGCGTGTGCACAGAAGGGGGCGCCCAAACGCCTGCCAGGGCGGCTGGGCCCGGGCCGGGCGGCAGGCGGAGCCAGGCCGGGCGGGCAGGGAGGGTCGGGCGGGAGCCGGAGGTCAGGCCGCCTCCAGGAGCGGCCAGCGGACAGCAGGGGGAGCTTGGAACCTGACTGATCCGGCCCTGCCCCGGCCACCCCGCCACCCCGGCCCCGGCCCGACCTCCCAGGCAGGGCACGCCGAGGGGGCCTGCGTTATCCAGGGGCCCCCCGGCCGCCCTGGGGGTGACAGCTGGGAGGCTGGCAAAGGCCCAGGAGAGGGTACCTGCGGGGAGGGTCCTGGGCCGGCCAGCACTTCTGGCGGCCACCTGCACGCCGCGAGGGAGGCCAGGGAGCCCCGGACACGCCTCACGGACGCCCCAACCTGAGCGTCGGCCGGGGCTGCGCAGGGACCACGGCGGGGGTGGGGACCTGCGGGCGGTCCCGCCCGCTCCTGAGTGTGTCATGAGGCATCACAACCCTCGCCCGGGGTCTACACCTGGTGGACTTTCTGCGGGGCGTGTGGTCGTTACAGGCTCCGCGTGCCCGCACGTTGTCCCCACCCGACACGTGTCCGGACCCCGAGAGGCAGCCAGGACCTGGCCACACACCTCCCGGGGCCCCCCACCCTCGCTCGGGGCAGCATGGCCCGAGGTCCCCACTCCCACCCCCCCGCCACCTCCCACGCCTGTTTGAGAGTGGTCTCCTGTGCATCTTGCCAGAAACCTGGGTCGGCCTGCCACACACCTGGGGGAGGCTAGGGGGCCGCAGTGGCGGTGGGAGCAGGGCCGGTGGTCAGGCCTCGTGCTCCAAGGCAGTGGGAAGGGGCAGGCCCAGGGTCCAGGCGATTCCAGGGCCCCAGAGACTGAACGAGGCAGGCGAGGACAGCAAGGCGGGGACACTCCAACCTGGGTGGGGGGAGCACTGGGCCTGTGGGGTGCTAAGAGAGGGGACCCCACTGGGCAGGCCCACCCAGAGATACCCCGGAGAATACAAGCCAGCCTCCCTCCCACCCCGGGAACCCAGACCAGAACGTCTGGACAGACCCCCTCACACCCCTCGCTGACACCCAGGGAGCCTGCGTGCCCCGGAACAGGCTTCCCGCACGCGGGAACCCTTGGGGGCACGTCTGGGTCCTGGCTCACCGGGGAACCCCTGGGAAGCTGGGACAGCTTTGTGACACCCAGGAACCCCCCGGGCAAGACGGGTCACATACACAACCCCCTCATACTCCTGACGCAGGCAGGGAGACAATGGGGGCAGAGCGAGGCCAGCCCCAAAAGGGGCCAATGGGGAGGGGGCGTGAGCAAAGGGCCCATCTTCCCGTGGGCCCCACGGCACCCAGGGGACAGGGGTCTGCGGCCCCCGGAGACGGCGCCCCCCGAGCAGCCTCCGCCCCTCCCCCTGGCCTGCGACCCCGGACGCTGCCCCAAGCCGAGGCGAACAAGTCCCTGCGGACGGGCTGCCCCCCGCCCCCTTCCCGGCGGGAAACGGCAGACGCGGTGGAGGGGTCTAGAACGTGTGCCCAGCCACTCCTGCTGGCAGCCTGTCCAGGACATGCGCCGTGTACGGAAGGCTTTGATCGCGTGCTCCCCAACCGCGGGGTCCCCGCTCTCCCCTCCGCACGGTCACTCCCCACCCCTGCCCCCGCTCGCCGCCCGGCCAGCGATGCCAGGGTTTGCATTGGCATCCAGCCAAAGCCCGGAATGTGCCTGCTGGCTGCAGGACAGCTGTTCCTGGAACAGAGGCGACAAAGCACAGCCTGTCTGTGAGACGTGGGCGGACGGGGTGCAGTCTGCCCAGAGCCACGCATGAATAGAGCACACAGGCGCTGGGACAAGATGAATGGGCTCACACAGGCCGGACAGCCGTGAATGGGCCCCAGGCGTCCAAAGACGCGGTGGAACTTGGAACCGGCTGGCAGGGCCTCTGGGAGGTGTGGGGTGCCGCCGCTGAGAGCACACGCTGCGAAAAGCCCTGGCGAAAGGGGACCAGGGCAAGAGCGCGTGGGGTGCGGGCCCTCGGGAGGGGGGTGCGAACCTGCAGTCAGCACACCCCGGTGAGCAAGCAGGCGCTCACCATCAGGGCGTCTCCAGGCTCCTGGATGTGTCTGTGCACCGTCACGGGGTGCAGGTCCCAGACCCTCCGTGATGCGGGGTCACATCCCTCAGACGTTCCGGGCAGTGTGGGGGCTTCAGACCCCCAAGGGAGGGGCACTGACGTTTAGATGGCAGGGAGCAGCCCGTGTGGACCGAGCACCAGCCCGGCACAGAGACGCCGGGACAGGCCTGGACGGGCTCCCCCGGGCCAGACGCCCCTGACTGGGCACCAGACGTCCAGAGACACCTCAGGCCTACGTGAGCGGCGGGTGCTGGGGGCTAGGCCGCCCGAGATCCTGAAGACTTCAGTCGCGCCGCGCGGGAGCCGGCTCGCCGATGCCCAGGGCTGGGGGTGGGCGGCCCAGGGGCCCTGGAAACTGGGGGCACAGTACTTTCAGGTCACTGGCAGGTCACTGAGATGTTTGGGGGAGTGGGGCACAGGCTGTGAGGACACTCAGAGACTCAGAGCCGTGGGTCCCCAGGGCCCAAGCCTTCACGTGAACGGTGTGGCCACACTAGGAAGAAGGGGGAATAGAGGGCCGGACCCTAATTCAGAGGAGGGTGGTGGAATCCGGATATTCGGGGTGGTAGGACCCCGGCCCCCATCCGTTCAGGTGAACGAGGGAGGATCTCTCAGCGCTCAGGTGAGCTGACGGCAGGACAGGCCAGTCGCCCAGAGCCACGCAGAAGCGGGGCGGGGAGGCGCCAGCTGCGGGGACCCAGACGGGGCCGTCAGACTCGCAGGCAGGAGCAGGAGGCCGCCACCTCCCGGGACCCGGCTCTCGAGAGCAGGTGTTACGGGCCTGGGGCCCGAGGCGCCCAGGTGAGGCACGAGTGGGGCTCCGGGTGCTTAGTTTTGGGGGCTGAGGGGTGTACCCCCTCGGGCTACAGAGAGGCGCAGAGGGCGGGCAGGTATAGGAGTCACCCCGAGGCCCCAGGGAACGGGGTACCGCCCGCAGAGCCTCCAGAGCAGAATCCACGAGTTTTCCGTGACCGGCCACCAGGCTGTAGACGTGGGGTGGGCAGTTCGGCTCTCGGGCAGAGGAGGGTACGGGAGTCCAGGCGCTCCGACCAACCGGGTTCCGGACCCACTCAGGCTCATGGGGCACAGGACCCGTACACTGCAGTGAACGGGGTTCAGAACCCAGACACTCAGAATGATGGGGCTCGGCTTCCACACGCTCTGTAATGGGGTTCAAGACCCCAGGCATGACCCCATCATTCTGAGCTCGCGGGAGGCCTAGGACAGGTGTCCCAGACACCTGGGCGGGCCCAGCACACAGATGAATGGCGCACACGACCACAGACGAGGGTGATATGCGCAGGTAGGGGTGGACCGAGCACAGGGCGTCCGAGCCACAGGAATGAGGCCACCGGGGGGGCCTGGCCCAGCACTCAGGCCCACGGGAGACATGTCAGTGCGGGACTCAGGTGCCCACGGGGCCAACCGGTGAGCAGGAGAAGGGGCCCACCGGACCTTGGCCGCCACGGTCCCAGGAGGGGCCCCCAGGGCCCGGGTCACGGAGAATCCCGGTTTTCGGACCTGGGAGCTGGATTGCAAGCTGCGCTCGCAGTCAGCCGCGGAAGTGGGTGTCCCCTGAGCGTCCAGGTGAACGGGGAATATCCACCCAGACCGTCCACAGAGTGGGAGTCACACCCCCAGAAATCCAGGCAGCCCACAGACTCCCAGAGGAAGGGGGCAGAGGCGGCATGGGTCACAGGGCTGGGGCAAGGTGAGCGCGCGGGGCCCGCGGGAACGGGGGGCGGCGGCCGGGGTCAGCGCGGGCAGGGTGCACGCGTGCTGTCCTGGCACGTCTCACGCTTCTGTGCCAGCAGCTCCCGGCCACCCCGAGCCAGCGTTCGCCCTGAGTTCCAACCTCAAACATTCCCCAGGCAACCTCAAAGGAAGCACCCCCGTCCAGGAGCCCCGCCAGGGTCTCCGTGCGGCTGTCGGCTGCCAAGCCGCCGTCTCGGGGGCCGCAGGGCTGGCCGGGGGCTGCCAGCTCTGTTTGGTTTTCCCCTTCCTGCCCTGGACGCTCAGACGCCCGTCTCGCCGTGGAGGCGCCCGTGTCCTGGGACAGGCACAAAGGCCCTACAGTGGGGCTGGGGGGGAGCCGCGCACGGGGCACATGTGCTCACTCCACACCAGGGCCCCACGGCACGTGCGGCCGGCCTTGCTTCTTCCCCCCGGAGCACGGGCGCCTGCCTGCCCCCCAACGGCCTGCTCCCGTGGCCCCGAGGTGTCAGCCGCTTCTCCCAAATCCCCATCGCCGGGTAGGACCAGGAGAAAGCGCCGAGCCCCTGGACGGGGGGGACGCGTTCCCAGAGCCGCGCGTGACCGGCAGGTCCACACACGCACACGCAAGCCCGCCCCCCCACCTGCAGTGTCTCCCGAGCGACCTCGGAGCCGGGGGCCGAGCCTCCCGGAAGTCCGGCCTGACCAGTCCTGCCGGTGGCCCCCGTGCCACCGGCTCTCCTGTTAAGCATTAACCAGCTCTATGTCTGGCCGCGGGCAGGAGTGGGTTCAGAGAGTCACCCTGGCCTGGAAGGGCCACTCAGGGCCGGGCCCGGGCAGGGACCTGAGCTGGCCAGAGCAGAGAGGGCGCTGAGGTCACAGGCCCCGCTGGCCCTGTCAAAGCAGGAGCTGGGGGTGGCGGCGGGGATGGGGGGCTGGTCCAACAGAAACCCAGAGCTCTGGGGACAGGCCAGCCTCGCCAGGGGCACAGGCATGGATGGAGTGACGTCCAGAAGCCCAGGCGTCAGCACGGCAAGGCAGACCCAGATAGTCGCCTGGTGACGGCTTGCCCACGTGACAGTGCGTCCGGGCCAGCCCTGCCCAGCACGAGCCGCGCGGTTCTGGCCGGGTTGTGGCCTTGTGCCTTTTCCGGCACCACCAGAAAGCTGTGATCCTCCAGACCCAGACGTCCCTGGGGCTCAGGACACCCTCCTCGGGGTGCAGAACCTTCTCAGACCGGGTCCGGCCGTCCCTCCCTCCCGCTGCCCGGTGTTCAGCCCAGGTGGGCAGTCAACCCCTTATTGCCAGGCCTCCGGAGGACCAGAAATGCCCCCGCATCCCCTGGAGGGACCCCTGGAGGTGGCCCGGAGCCTGGACGCCTGGTACCTGGGTCTCAGGGGGGACCCTCCTCCCAAGGGAGTTCCCTGATTCCTGAGGGCCAGCAGTTCCGGCCTTGAGGTGGGGCTCCCCGGAGCCCTGCCTCTCACATCCCTCCCCCACCCAGCAGACTCTCTCATTCACTGGAGGCCTGGCCACGGCTCCGAGCTCGCAGTCCTTGCGTGTGCTAGGTAGAGAGGAGGCCTGGAGGCCAGGCCGGCCGCAGGAAGTTCAGGCAGCAGGTGAGAATTTTCTACACCGGGGCGGAGGGGGCGGGTGGTGACTGTCACCCCAACAACATCTGGGGGAGCCCTGCTCTTCCCGAGGGGGAGACTTGCTCCCTCCCACAGTACAAACAATGCCAGCTGGGCTGTTGATGGGGGGCAGCGGTTGGCTTGACTTCCGTGGGTGCCCAGCCCCAGGCTGACGTGGATCCCTCCGCCTGGCAGAGTCGGGGCTCCTGAGTGGGAGAGGCAGGGTGGACCCAGCACAAACGGCCTGGCAGGTCAGGTGGTCGGTCGGAGGGTGGGGAGTCACGGGGAGGGCTTCCCGGAGGAGGTGGGGCTCACACAGGCCTTGAAGGGCGAGTAGGGTGGGGTGGCATGGAAGGAACATCGAGCGTCAGCACAGAGCAGTGGGAGCCAAGCTGGGTCCGTGCACGCAGGTGGCCACGAGGCCGTCCTGCTCCGCAAGGAGCCTTGAGGCCGGATCTGCACAGCGGCGGGAGGGCGTGTCCCGCAGCGGGTGGCCGGGACAGGGACTCCACTTAGGAAGGATGCCCAGCCCCCTTCCTGGGGAAAAGGAGCCTTAGCACTAGAGAGGCTTTTCCCCGCCGGGTCACAGAAGAGGGAGCAGGGGTGGAACCCGGGAGGGACCTCGGGCCTCCTGGGCTGTAGGCGGGAAGGCCCCTCCCGGAGGTGGCTCCAGGCCTGGAGGGCGGCGGGGGACGCTGGGGTAGGAGAGCCGGACAGCCCTCCCATGGCCCCCAAGAGTCGCCCTCGGGTATCTGCCCCCCCTGGGGTTCCCGGGCACTTTCCCCGAAGCCGGACCTGCCGGCTGGGTCCAGCGGAGCGGCCGGCGCCACCTGGTGGCGGCGCGCCTGCCTGAACCTGCACCACCATGGGGGCCTGGCGGTCCTGAGGGACCCTGTGCCTCTCCCAGGCCTTGGGGTCCTGCAGCCCTTGTGGCCAGCCTGCCCAGGGTCCTGGGACCCTCTAGGGCCAGCTTCCAGGCATCTCCTGCGGTCCTGGGGTCAACCTTCCCCAGGCCGGCCCAGGAATCCTGCCAGGCGAGCAGTACTTGTGCGTCGGTGCCCGCCCCCGCCCCCGCCCCCGTGCAGGGGCGGGGGGAGGGGCACACGCACACACCTACACCCACAGGTGTGCGCACACACGGGCACGCACGCGCCGGGATTCTCCAGCCGACAACCCGTCTGGAATTCTCCACCATAAACACCTCCAGTGGAGCTGTTCCAATCCCAGAACACACAGGCCCTGGCGTTTCCGGAAGGTTGGCTCCCGGGGAGCTGGGGGCTCCGACCCCCCGGAAGCCCTCAGGCCATCGAGCAGACCTGGGAGTGTCCTTCAGGGGACATGGGGCCCGGACACCTGTGAGCTTCCACGGCAGGGGCTCACCCGAGGGGCCCCCGGCCACACCCGTGTCCATACTCGGTGGGGCCCGTGCAGAAAACTTGCAGCCCCTTGTTCAAAACGGTTACAATTTCCAGAGCGCGATGGCGGGCGTTGGACCAGGCCCGGGGCCCTTCCCTCTGCGTGCGGGACCTGCCTCCACGTCCCTTCTTGGTGCTGGGGCTCCACGGGCCTGGGCCTCTGCTCCTCTCCCTTCGCCTACGGGTCTGTGAGAGGCCTCGCGGGGACAGCATGCACACAGCCCCTGCAGGGGTGACAGAGCCGGGCCTGGGGGCCGGGCCACCTGGGGTCTGGGTGCTTCCCCGCCTCTTTGAGCAGAGGCTCCGTCCACAGCACACAGAAGGGCGGGGGTGGTTCTGGGAGTGAGGCCTGGGCGCCGTGCAGGAGCGAGGGGATCCAGGCCGGGTGCCTGGTGATTCCTGGAGGGGGTGGCCCCTCCTGGCTCTTGTGGACAAACAGGAGGAGGTCCCTGGTGGCCAGAACCGTGACTTTGGCCACCAGCGCTCCCCGGGGGGGAGGAGCTGAGCCAGAGAGAGACTTCCGCGGGTCTGGGGTCCCAGGACGCCCCGTTGTGGCACCGGCCCCCAGCTCAGAGCCCCACGTCCCTGACGTGGGTGTGCTCCCACCCCAGGCCCCTGGCAGGGAGGCTACACCAGGCCCACCCCCCTCCCACCAGCAAGAAGGGTGGCAGGTCGGCAGGTGGGCAGGTCCGGGCAGCGGCTGCTGAGTCAGTTTGCAAGGAATGTTCTGGCCTCTCCCAGCTTCACCCTGTCCCTGCCTGCCCCCACCTCACCCTTCTCCCCAGGCGTGGCTGGCGTGGCGCCCAGACCAGGAACGCATCTCCAGCCCGGGCTTGCTCGGACCAGCTCCCCCCAGCAGTCGACCCCCACCGCTCCCCCTGCTTGCCCCCATGACCTCAACAGAGCCCCGGTCCCTCAGAGCCCCCACCCCCACGCTCCCAGGTTACTTCCCGGGCCGGAGGGCCCCCCCCCCACCCCCCAACCCCCGCCGCCCCGCATGTGTGAACAGGCTCCACCTGTGTGACGGAGAACCGTGGCAGGCCTGAGGTCAGGGCGGGGGTGAACCGGGACCCCAGCGACAGCCCCCAGGCAGATCCCAGGGCCCAGGGGAGAGAGGCCTGGAGGGAGAGGGCTTCCTGGAGGAAGAGGCTCTGCAATGACGAAGGCCCGGCCTGCTGGGCTGGGGGCTGGGGGCTGGGGGCTGGGGAGGCGGCCAGGAGGCTGGGCCTGTGTCTGCTGGGCCGGCCGTCTGGCCGGGGCCTCCCTCCCTTGGCTCCACTCAGAGCCCTTGCCCCCGGCCACCCCAGGCTGCCTCCTCGCCCAGGCAAACCCTGGGCTGATGCTGCTGGGCAGATGGGGCAGTGGGGCTGGGGGCCGCGGGGCCGTCCCCGGGCGTGACCCGGCCGCCCGGGCGCTCTGCTCCAGGCCAGCAGGAAGGGGAGATGGGGCGCCCCCCAGACGCCCACAGCACCCTGGCCCCGGCGGGCACCACAACTGTACCCGGGCTCATTCCGGACCTCGTCGCCGGGCTCCCCTGTGAGCTGCGGGATGCCCAGCAGGGGAGTGGGGATGGCGGGCCCGGTGGGGGCAGCTGCTGTCCACGGATGCACCTCGGGCCCCTTTCTGCGCCTCCCCCAGGGCCCAGCTGGGCGCTCACGGCCGTCGCCGTGGCTGCCGGCGTCCTCGCCGTGTCCTGCCTCCTCTGCGTCGCCTGTTGCTGCTGCTACCAGGGCTGCAGGAAGAAGCCCAGGGGCCAGGAGGCTGTGGGCCTGGGCGGCCCTCAGGGCACCACCAGCATCCACCTGGTGAGGAGCACCAGCTGCGGGCTGCTCGGGCCCAGAGGGCGGCTCAAGGCCCAGGCAGGGAGGACCCTCCCGGCCGGGGGAAGTGATGAGCAGAGGCGAGAGGAAGGCAGTGCAGGAGGGAGGCCCCGAGCGCCGGCCCCAGGGGTCGGGCCATGGGGAGCCACGGAAGGTCCTTGAGGAGGGCAGTGCTGCAAGAACGGATGTGGGGGAGGCACATCAGTTAAGGCCTGTGCCACAGAACCGAGGACACGAGCCCTTCTGTGGCCTGGTCTGGAGGGAGGTGCTTGGGCCGCAGCCCTGGGGCTGGGGCCCGGGAGGCCCGGTCCCAGCAGCCCCCGCCTCCTATCCCCACCCGCCCCAGGTGCAGCCGGACGTGGAGAGCTCGGAGTCTGCCCCCGGGGGCCCCCGGCACTGGGGACGCCTGCTGCTCTCCCTGGGGTATGACTTTGGAAGCCAGGAGGTGAGGGGCCCCCTTTGCAGGCCCAGAGGGTCCGCGGGGTGTGTGCAGGGGAGAAGGGTGCCGGGCGGGCGCTGGGCGCGGGGCCGCCCGGGGACGGCCGCCGGCTGAGCAGCCCCTGGCTCCCAGATCCAGGTGGGCCTCAAGCAGGCCGCAGACCTGAGGGCCGGGGGCCCGGGCGGCACGGCAGACCCCTACGCCCGCGTCAGCCTCTCCACGGGGGTGGGGCACACGCACGAGACCAGGGTGCACCGTGGCACGCTGTGCCCCACGTTCCACGAGACCTGCTGCTTCCACGTGCGTCTGGGCTGGGGTGGGGGAGGCGCGGGGGGCCGGGGCCGGGGCGAGGGGGCCCGCTCACTCGCTCTCCTGCAGGTGCCGCAGCGCGAGCTGGCTCGGACCGCCCTGCGGGTGCAGGTGCTAAGCTTCAGGCGGTTCTCTGCCCACGAGCCGCTGGCTGAGCTCAGCCTGCCGCTGGGCACCGTGGACCCGCAGCACGTCCTAGAGCAGTGGTACCAGCTGGGCCCGCCGGGCACCACCGAGGTGAGCCCAGGGACTGCCGGACTCCGGCCTGGCCCTGCCCGGGGTGCCCCGGGGGTCGGGGGGGGGCGGTGGAGACCGAGGCCCCCCATCTCGCTGCCCGCAGCCCGAGCCCTCGGGTGAGCTGTGCCTCTCGCTCCGGTACGTGCCCGGCTCGGGCCGGCTGACCGTCGTCGTGCTGGAGGCCCGAGGCCTGAGCCCGGGACTGGCAGGTGAGAGCCCTCCCTGCCCCTTCCACGTGGAGAGAGGGGGAGCCCTGTGCTTGGCCCTGGGACCCGGGAGGCCTTCTGACCCCTTCTGCCTGCCCAGACCCCTACGTGAAGGTCCAGCTCATGCTGAACCAGAGGAAGTGGAAGAAGAGAAAGACCTCGGCCCGGAAGGGCACGGCCGCCCCCTACTTCAACGAGGCCTTCACCTTCCTCGTGCCTTTCAGCCAGGTCCAGGTGGGCTGCCTGGAGAAAGGGGTGGGCGGGGCGGGCCCGGGCGGGCCCACCCTTGGGGCCAAGCTGACCCCTGTCTTTCTCTCCCTCCCTGCCCTTCTGCCCGCCTCTGCCCAGAGCGTGGATCTGGTGCTGGCCGTCTGGGCCCGGGGCCCGCACTTCCGGGCCGAGCCCGTGGGCAAGGTGCTGCTGGGCGCGCGGGCCTCGGGTCAGGCCCTGCAGCACTGGGCCGACATGCTGGCCCACGCCCGGCGGCCTGTTGCCCAGTGGCACCGCCTGCGGCCCGCCGGGGAGGTGGACGGAGCCCTGGCCCTGAAGCCCCGCCTGCACCTGCCCTTGCCTGGCTCCTGAAAGCGCCCTCGGGCCTCGGCCTCCCAGGCTGCGGTGTGGGCGCCTGTCCAGGCCGCCCCGCGGGACCACTAATAAACGCCTCCTCCCGTTGCCGTGCTGCGTCTTTCCTGAGCCCTCGGGGACACGGTCGGGGCAGGGGTTCCGCCGTCACCGCTGTGGGGAAAGGACCCGAGGCCTCGGGGGGTGAAGGGGTCCCCTCCAGGCCCCACGGGGACGGTGTGGAAAGGTAGGGAGCCCTCTCTGTCAGTGGGGCTGCAGGGACAGCGTGGTGGGAGGTAGGCTGGAGCCGGCCCCGTGGGGACAGTGTGGGTGATGAGGAGGCATTTGGGGGGTGGTGATGGTGGAGGGAAAGGACTCCAACCTGGGGGGGGCCCGCTTCGCCCCCCCACCCCACCCCGCCACCGCACAGGGCCCCAAACCTTCCAAAGGCCGCTGTAGGGCCGCCTCTTCCAGACGGCAGGGGGCAGTAGATACCTTCGGAAGCCTCCTCCGGCCTTCGGGGGCTCAGCCCCGGCCAGGAGTGCAGCGCTAACCCCCACACATCTGGATGGCTTTAGCTCCCCTGACCCTCCCTGTGGCCCGTGAGGCCGGCAGGCCTGGGGCCACGCACCCCCAGCTCAGAGGATGCCAAGTCATGCTCCTCCGGATGTCTCTGCTGGGTGGGGGGCCCGGGCAGTGTGGGGCGGGGGGAGGGGGCTCAGTCCCGGGCAGCCGGGCGGGCGGGCCCCAGGCCCCCTCGGGTCAGGGAGAGGTTCCCAGGCGGTGGTGTCGCCATCCGCGGGTTGAAGGACGCGGTCGAAAGAGCCACGGGCCTGCCCGTCCAGGCGCCCTCCCTTCTTCTCCCAGGAGGGAGGGTGGGATCCCACCTAGGGGAGGGCAGCCCCCACCCAGAGGGCCCTGGCCACTGCCGCAAGGCCGTGTTTGGGGGTCTGGGCCTTGGGGAAAGGAAGGGATGTGGCCAGCTCGTGCCTGAGATGCCCGGCCCGGCTGGGAGGCAGCAGTGAGATGCAGGGCACTGCTCCCTCCAGGAAGCCTGCCGCCCGGGGGAAACCACAGTGTGGACCCTGACTTAGGACCAGAGTGACCCCTCAGCTGACCTCGAGCCGTGTGCCCCGAGGTGGCCCGGCGAGGCCAAGTACAGCTGACCGCAGGCTCCTTGCAAGAACAAGGGAGGCTTCTCGAACTCGTCACTGAGCTCTAAATAGAGCAACCCAACCTCGGTGCACACACCCCCCCCCCCCCCCCCCCACCACCGCCAAGACTTCTTGGACTGGATGACAGCACGCGGCTGGGCCGGGCCAGGCGGCCTGGGCAGGTGGGGAGGCCCCTGTGCCCCCATTGGTCTGAGGAGGGCTCCATGCCCTTTCTGAGCAGGGGCCCAGCCTGGGGGAGGCCATTTATACCCCTCCCCCTGGGCCCACCAGCCCAACTTGCCGCTGCGGCCTGACCTCGCTCCTCACGCTGCTGCTCAGACACTAGGTGAGGCCAGCCCGGACGGCAGAGGCCAGGACAGGCACTTCCGGAGCTTGTTTGCAGGATGAGGTCCCTGCGTGGGGGCCTGGGGGCTGGGGGCCGCCTCCAGCAGCCCTCTCTCGGGGGCTTGCACGGTGTGGGGCGTGAGCCGGAGATGCGTCGGGGGACGGCCTGGGGGCGGCAGGGGTCGCGGACGGCCCCCCCCCCCCCCCCCGATCAGCAGGCCTCACTCTTGGGTGGGACACCAGGAGGAGATCTGACGGGTCGAGGGACCCCAGGCCAAAGCGGGGAGTGGTTTCTCGCATGCACTTGGGCCCAAAGCCGAAGGAGCAGAGCTAAAATTAGCTGGATGGCTCTGGTGGCCACCTGCGCTGGCCCGTCCCACCCCTCCCTCAGGGACAGCTGCGGCCACTCCGGGCCCTGCCTGGGACATTCTGGGAACACTTTCTCCTCTTCTCACCCTGGCAATTCCAAGACAGAGCCTCAAGGAGGTCGGAGCGGGGGCAGGGCAACGGGCAGGCTTGGTGTGAGGCCTGCCCCCACCCCCACCCCCACCCCCAACCTGGGCAGCCGGTGTCCACGGCAGGACAGGAGCCACCGCCCTCACACCTCGGCCTTTTCTCTCCCACAGGCTCTAAGCCCAGGACTTCAGGATGGGGGAGTAAGTGCCATCCAAGCCCGGGGCCCCTGCCACCCCTGCCCTCCCCCACCACGGGGTGGGGGGGTCTCCACAGCGCCCCAGCCCCCGCCCTGGCCCCCTCCCACTCCCACCTGCCCCCACGCTGCCTCGTCCACGCCCTGACCTCTGTCTTCTCTCCCCCCATCCCACCTGCACTCTCGGGACAGTGAGGAGGTGAGTACCTACTTGGGGGGGGGGGGGCATGAGACACAGAGGGGATGGGACCCCCTACTTGGGATAGATCAAAGGTCAGAGCTCGAGGGAAGCTGCCCAGCCCTCCCCCCACGAACGAGCCCCACCCAGCCACCAGGACAGGGGCGAAAACAGGAAGTGGCTGCCAGTGCCTCGTGGGGCAGGGGAAGTGAGACTGTGGCCAGGTCACCAGAATCGCTTCTTATTCCCGATTGCCACCCCCCCGCCCCCCCCCCCACCACAGCCCTGGCCCTGTAGGGATGCCCCGCACCTCCCACTTCTCCCCTCCCCTTAACCTTTGAACCCGGCCTGCCACCTGGGTACAGGTGTCCTGGGCCCGGCCCCCCCACCGGGGGGCCTCGGGAGCCCCGGTGTCCAGCTGCCTCCTGGACAGGGCCCACCGGCCCGGTGTCCAGCTGCCTCCTGGACAGGGCCCACCGGCCTGGGGCGGGCTGAGCGGGAGGGGATGTGGTGGTGCTGGGGACTGGGCTGGCCCTGACGCTGCCCCCTCCCCCTTGCCCCACAGAAACGCAACAGGGCCATCACGGCCCGGAGACAGCACCTGAAGGTAGGCGCTGGCCCAGAGAGGGCCGTCCCGGGGTCTGCGCGGGGCGAGGCCCCCACAGCCCCTCACTGGCCTGCCCCCCCCGCCCCGCCCCCTGCAGAGCGTGATGCTCCAGATCGCGGCCACCGAGCTGGAGAAGGAGGAGAGTCGCCGTGAGACTGAGAAGCAGAACTACCTGTCTGAGCACTGCCCCCCACTGCACGTCCCTGGCTCCATGTCTGAAGTGCAGGTACCCTCCCCTGGCGGCGCCCCTGCCTGCTGCCTCGGTCTCCCCACCGGTCAAGAGAGGGGGCAGGGCAGGTGGAGGTCGGGGGGGGGCAGCGGCCCGCCCACCCGCTGCCCCCACCCCCAGGAGCTCTGCAAACAGCTGCACGCCAAGATCGACGCGGCCGAGGAGGAGAAGTATGACATGGAAATAAGGGTCCAGAAGAGCAGCAAGGAGGTGAGCGGCCGGTGGGGGGGGGGGGGAGGGCCGGACGCGGCGAGGGGCGCCCTGGCCGGGAGGGGGCGGGGGGCCCGGCCAGCGCGGGCTCCCACCCAGCCCTTCCCCGCCGGCAGCTGGAGGACATGAACCAGAAGCTGTTCGACCTGAGAGGCAAGTTCAAGAGGCCCCCGCTGAGACGGGTGCGCATGTCGGCTGACGCCATGCTCAAGGCGCTGCTGGGCTCCAAGCACAAGGTGTGCATGGACCTTCGGGCCAACCTGAAGCAGGTCAAGAAGGAGGACACCGAGAAGGTACGCGGCGGCCCGGCCCCAGGCCCCCGGGGTGTCTGCGGGGGGGCTCGACCGCGCTGCCCGCCTCGGGGGCGGGGGGGGGGCGACAGGGATGCTAAGGGGTGACGCACAGCCTCCTCCTGAGCCCTGTCCTGGCCCGTCCCCAGGAGCGGGACCTGCGCGACGTGGGCGACTGGCGGAAGAACATCGAGGAGAAGTCTGGCATGGAGGGCAGGAAGAAGATGTTCGAGTCCGAGTCCTAGGCCGCCGGTGCCCCACCAGGGCCCGGAGCTCCCGGCGCAGTGAGGGAGGATGGGGCTCGTCTAAGTGCTCAATAAAGGATTCCAATCCCCATGGCTGGTCTGGTCTGGTCCTGCGCAGCCTCACTGCCCACCGACCGCCTCGGGCGCCCAGCAGACTGTTGTGTGCGGGGGGGTGCTGGCCCAGGGTGGGTTGGTGTGGTCAGTGGTGAGCGGTCCGTCCCCGCTGTTCCCCAAGACCTGCCCTGGACTCGCCCGCCCCGGGAGGGCTTGGGGGCAGATGGCCTGGGCCGCGTCGGAGCCACGGTGGCGGAGAAGAGATCATTTGTCCGTTTGCATGGCATCATCAGGGGGCCTGCCAGGCCCAGGGACCCTCTGTGTGGCATGATTGCACGCGACGTGGGCGGCCCCCATCCCTCCCATGGGGGACTCTTGGGCACAGTCCCGGCTCAGACTGCCCTCCCGGGGTGGCTCGTGCCTGTCCAGCAGGGACGCACCGGGGCTGGGGTCCATGCTCCCGCCTGGGGGCTGATGGCAGGCCCACCTGGCCCCCACGGCAGGCCCGGCGACAGGGCTCACGCTGCGTCTGCTCCCCCCTCCCAAGGCCTTGGCCCACCTCACAACGTCAAAGGAGGCCGTCCCTGACAGGCCCTGAAGAGGACGGTCACGGCAAGGCCACGGCTGTCCCACCTCCTCTGTGGGGAGTGACACGGTGACCCGCCAAGGTCTGAACACCCGAATGTTTGGAGGGGTACCCAGGAGAGATGCCAGGGGAGGCCAGGCCACCCACCCTGCCCTTGGGGGAGCTCCCCAAAGGCCCTCCCAGCTCGGACACCCGTGCACGGCCCCCAGCTCCAGCTCCGGCAGGATGTTGGGGGCCAAGGCACTCCCCACGCAGAGCTGAGAGTGGGCAAGGCAGGCAGTGAATTCAAAGAACAGTTTCGGTGGCCGGATAGAGGGATAGGGGCAGCGCCCCACCGCACACCCGACAGAGTGACCCGGGCAGCTGTCCAGGGGCCCTGCCTACCAGGAGGGCCGTCGGGAGGCAGGGACACCCGGCTCCCCCGAGACTCAACATCCTGGTTTGGGAAGACTCACCATGTGGAGAAATGATGGTTTTTTGGGGGGTTTTTTTAGTCAAGGAAATGTCGAACACACAGTCCCAGGTAGTGACCCCCTGGGTGGGAGGGTGATGGGAGGGGCCACGCAGGGACAGATGCCGTGACTCGGGCTGGGAAGAAGATTCGTGGGTGTTTGTTACAACAGGCAAATGGGACAAGGAGCAAACATCACAGCTAGCCCCACGCGCCCTCTCCGCACGCGGCCGGGCTGTCCTGGTGTCCCCCAAAAGACGCACAGCCTTGGACGGGGATGTCTGTGAAGCCCGTGGCCGGCCCAGCACCCGGCACACAGAGGGGGCTCTGCATTCTAGAAAGATCTCCACGGGTGGAGAACAGGCAGTCCAGGAGTGAGGCTGGAGTGGGGGAGGGCACAGGAACCACAGCCATCTCCCGGGAGGGAGGGAGGGGAGAGGGATGGGAGATGCTTAAGAGACAGAGTCCCGGAGGGGGATGGGAACAGGCGGGGGGGGGGGGCTGCTCCCCAGGGAGGGGGCTCTGAGCAAATGAGGGGCCGGCTCTCAGCTGTGGGTTTGCTGGACGCAGGGGTCTGGGCTGGAGATGAGGGTCCGGGCATCCTCAGAAATGAGTGTTGGGGGACCCCCAACAATGGGCAGGCGGGGGAGGGGAGGAGAACGCTGCTCCTGGAGGCCCGGGCCGGAAGCTGCCCAGGAAGGACCCCGGAAGCGAGGAGCAGGGCGCCAAAGGTACGGCGGCCGTGGCCTGCCATGTCGGTGATGCTGGAGGTCGGGGTGTGGATGAAGCCCCAGGAAGCCCCAGGGGACCTCAGCTGGGAGAGGTGAGGAGGGGGAGCATGGCAGGCAGCCCAGGAGGTCAAGGGCGGGAGGGCGTGGGGGGGGGGCGAGGCTGGTGCGCGTGCAGGTGGGCTTGTGTGCGCCTGTGTGAGGCAGGTCCGTGCCCACAGCTCTCTCCCCGCCCTCGACACCATCCTCCACGGAGGGCTTCCTGGAGGAGGCGCTGAGCCAGGGCTGGGGTGCCAGACAAACCCACATACAGCAAAATAACTCAGGGAGCAGGTCGCAAGGATGCAGACCGGCAGGTGTGCGGGGGGGGGGGGGGGGGGGGCGTCTCCAGGAAGCAGGCCCCCTTGGTCTTTCCGGCCGAGGAGCTGAGGGGGGGGCAGATGTGCCCGTGTTCCGTGTATCGTCACCCTTGAAACCTTTCTGTAAGTTTGGAATAATTTCTCCAAAGTTAAACTTTTCCTTGACCATCGAAACAATAAAATTCCCGAGCAACCGTGAAAACAGATGAGGTGGAATCCACCAAGATGCGTGGACCAGGTGTTGGATGTGGAGACACGGGCGTGGACAGGCGGGGCGAGCACTGGGGGCACAGGGCAGGCCCGGGGGACCTCGCACCCCTCCCGGGCCGGGCAGGGACCGCGGGGCGGGCCCGGGGGACCCCGCACCCCTCCCGGGCCGGGCAGGGACCGCGGGGCGGGCCCGGGGGACCCCGCACCCCTCCCGGGGCCAGCCAGGGACCGCGGGGCGGGCTCGGGGGACCCCGCACCCCTCCCGGGCCGGGCAGGGACCGCGGGGCGGGCCCGGGGGACCCCGCACCCCTCCCGGGCCGGGCATGGACCGCAGGGCGGGCCCGGGGGACCCCGCACCCCTCCCGGGCCGGGCATGGACCGCAGGGCGGGCCCGGGGGACCCCGCACCCCTCCCGGGCCGGGCATGGACCGCAGGGCGGGCCCGGGGGACCCCCACACCCCTCCCGGGCTGGCCAGGGACCGCAGGGAGGGCCTAGGGGACCCCGCACCCCTCCCGGGGCCGGGCAGGGACCGCTGGGCGGGCCCGGGGGACCCCCGCACCCCTCCCGGGGCCGGGCAGGGACCGCAGGGCGGGCCTGGGGGACCCCGCACCCCTCCCGGGGCCGGGCAGGGACCGCTGCGGGCCCGGGGGGACCCCCGCACCCCTCCCGGGGCCGGAAGGACCGCTGGGCGGGCCCGGGGGACCCCCGCACCCCTCCCGGGGCCGGGCAGGGACCGCGGGGCGGGCCTGGGGGACCCCCGCACCCCTCCCGGGGCCGGGCAGGGACCGCGGGGCGGGCCTGGGGGACCCCGCACCCCTCCCGGGCCGGGCAGGGACCGCGGGGCGGGCCCGGGGGACCCCCGCACCCCTCCCGGGCCGGGTATGGACCGCGGGGCAGGCCCGGGGGACCCCCGCACCCCTCCCGGGCCGGGCAGGGACCACAGAGTGGGCCCGGGGGACCCCGCACCCCTCCCGGGGCCGGGCAGGGACCGCAGGGCGGGCCCGGGGGACCCTAGCACCCCTCAGGGGCCGGGAAGGGACCGCAGGGTGGGCCCGGGGGACCCCCGCACCCCTCCCGGGGCCAGCCAGGGACCGCTGGGCGGGCTCGGGGGACCCCCGCACCCCTCCCGGGCCTGGCAGGGACCGCAGGGCGGGCCCGGGGGACCCCGCACCCCTCCCGGGGCCGGGCAGGGACCGCAGGGCGGGCCCGGGGGACCCCCGCACCCCTCCCGGGGCCGGGCAGGGACGGCAGGGACCGCAGGGCGGGCCTGGGGCGGGCGTGGCCCAGGGGCTTCCCAGTTGATGGGACTGGCCCAGACTCAGAGGGATCTCCCCTCCACCCCTGCCCTGCCGGCCAAGGGGAAGCCCGAGTGGGACCCTGGGCCCAGAGTTCCTCTGTGAGCAAGCATCCCCTGCTGAGGCCCACCCCTCTCCCCGGCCAGCCTTGCCCCGGTGACCTGTCCCCTCTTTGGTCCCTGAGCACCAGCTCTCTGGGTCCAGACCTGCCTTTGTGCCTTGTGAGGCCTCCGGGTCCTCTGCTGTTCAGTTTCTGCCTCCCTGACACCCCCTGGCCAGCTGCTGGGACTCAGTTTCCCCGACAATAATGGGAGAAGAGAATGCCCACCTCATTGGATGGCCGGATGGGGAAGGACCAGCGCGTGTTCCCAGCCTCACACATGTCACATCTGCCTCAGTACTGGGCCTGGAAGCATGTCTGGGCTGTCCCTCGGCTGCCCGCCCCCCCAACCCCCCGACCTTCAGTTTCCCTCAAGTCACTTCCTCCAGGAAGACCTCCATGATCCGTCAGGCCCCAGGGCCCGGCACGTCTGGGCCTAGACGGCCATCACTAGAGGGGAGGGAGGCCGTCGGGTGGGGACGGGACTTTGGGCGCCCCCTGCCCCCCCATCTCTTAGCCACGCCCATCACCAACGTCCTTACTGGAAGGGTCCCGGCCCACGGGAGACCCTCCATCCAGACAGCTTCTCCCCCCAGTGCCCACCTCGGTCCCCCGGGACCCTCCACCTCTGAGCCCCTCCAGGCCGTGCTCGGGGAGAGGGCCCTCCTGCCCCGCACCCCCCCCCCCTGCTCTGGAGGGGATTGCTGGCAACTCCAGGTGCAGATCAGTACCGGCCCACCTCCCAGCCGCCCCACCAGGCCCTTCCAGGACCCCCAGTGACCTGGGCCCACGTCACCCAAACCAGAGGCTCCAGCACCAGGCTCTCACCTTCTTCCCCGGGGCCTTTCCTAACTATAAAATGGAATAAGGGGACCCCCCTGATGGCCAGTGGCCCCTCCTCACCTGCCTGTCTACCCATCTTCCCCTGGGGTCCCTCCAGCCTGTCCGCCCCCGGCTGCCTTTCAGACTCCCTGTCCCCTCCCGCCCCCAGGCCGCACCTGTGCCTACCTCTTCCTCACGATCCTCATGCCGGGACTCCAGGACCCAGCTCCTTGCGATGGGGGGAGGCGGACGGAGCTGCCCCCGCACCCCCCACGGCACACCCCCCAAATGTCTGTGGACGCCCCCGGGACGCTGGGGCGGAGGGACATCGACCCGCCCCCACCCGTGGGCGCTCAGCGTGTCTACACCACCACCCCCGGACACCTTTGCTTGGCTTTCCCTCCCGGCCTCCAGCCCGGGAAATCCGCATCCAGAATCCTCTCCCGTTCCGACCCTCCCTGCTCCCTGCCTGAGCGTGTTGACCGCACCATCTGGACCCCCAGCGCATCCTGGGCACCCCAGCTTCTCACTGTCTCACCCCGGGGCTCGTAGGGGGCTGACGTAGGACCTGCCGGCTGCCAGGACACTGCTGCCTCTCCCTCCTGGGCGTGCAGCTTGAGGACCGGTGACGCCCTGACGCTGAGCTCTCGGTGGCGCGTGTGCATCCAGCCGGGCCCCTGGCCCCCCAGCCCTCCTCACGGTCTCCCGGCCCCTCCCCTGCCGCTGGGCAAGGAGCGCCAGCCGGGGACCCTGAGGCCCTCAGGGAGGAGAAGCCTGGGGTCCTGGGACAGCCGCGGAGACCCCTCCCCAACACCGCGGCCCCAGAGTTGGGCGGAGTGAGGGCGGAGCCCCCGGGGCTGTTTGTTTCAGCAGCTGCTCCGCTTTCCTGAGCAACAGGTCCCTGCGTCGGTGTCCTGGGGCCACACGAGGAAGGCCCACACACGGGGCTCACACCGCAGACGGTCACCGTCCCCCATCCTGGCGGCCGGAGCCCGAGGTCCAGGCGTGGGCGGGGCTGGGTCCCTCCAAGCCCCTCTCCTTGTGTGTGGCCGGCCGTCCTCCCCCTGTGTCCTCGCGGGGTCGTCCCTCCGTGCGTGTCTGTGTCCCGATCCCCTCTTCTTACAAGGACACCGGTCACACGGGACCAGGGCCCACCCCGGTGGCCCCGTGTTACCTTGATCACCTACAAGGCCCCGTCTCCTGTGCGGCCCTGCTCCCAGGCCCGAGCTCATAGGGACACGGCGGAGCCCACGACCCTCTCCAGCCCACCCTGTCCTCTCATTCTCAGTGTCCCCTCCTGAACTCTCAGAGCACCCTTCCCACTGCCCCACACGGCTCGCCCCCAATCCTCTGCCCACACTGCTCCGGCCCTGGGCGCTGGCACGTGCTGGCACTCCCTCCCCCTGAGCTCAGGCCCCCGCGGGCCTCCTCACACACCCCTGCGCTCCGCCAGCTCCCCGATTCTGACCAACCAGCTGTCCTTTCTGGCCTGCCCTGCCCTGCGTGTAGACGGCTTCTCCATTCCTGACCTCTCCTGCTCACTCACTCCGTCCGTCCTCCCAGCCCCTCTCCAGCATCCTGTCACTCAATGTCACTTGAGCGTGTGGTCCTGATGCTGTCTTCCCTGGGGAACCTGTCCCACCTGGGCCTTTGAGGTCACTTTGCCCGCGGCCCCAGCTGCCCCTGGACGGTTCGCCAGGGTGGCCCGCAGACCCTGCGGAGTCAGTGCACCCCCCCCCCCACCGTGTCCCTCTGCACTGCCCGCCCTGCACAGACCTCCCCCTGGCCCCGGCCTCAGGGCTCTGTGTGCCGCTCGGCTCAGTGCCCGAGCCAGGAGCCCGCCTGGAGCCCACCGCCCGCCAGCAGCGCTCACTCAGGCCCAGCCTCGGGCCGGCTTATGGCCTCACTTGACCACCCGCTGTGCCACTGGCCCGCGCACATGTGTGCAGGCGCCAGGATGGACGAGGCAAGGCGTCCGCCTCTCAAGTTCCATTGCCGAATGACCCCAAGGGACCCAAA
The DNA here is from genome assembly GCF_007474595.2 of Lynx canadensis. Taxonomy (NCBI): domain Eukaryota; kingdom Metazoa; phylum Chordata; class Mammalia; order Carnivora; family Felidae; genus Lynx; species Lynx canadensis. The sequence continues at coordinate 114,249,166 of NC_044312.2, read as the reverse complement.
GAGGGAGCGTCCGTTTCTCAGCAGACCCCTCTCGTCAGAGCAGGGCGCGGGCGGCACTGCGGGTCCCCGGGAGGCCTCGCCCCATCCTCGCCCCCCTGTCCCTGCCGAACGGCGAGGAGGGCCCTCGAGGAGCCGCCGGTGAAGGGAGGTGTGGGAGCCCCGGCGGCCGGGGCTGGACGGTCCAGGGCATTTTCAGCTTTATCTGTTCAAAGCCTGGAGAGGTTTGGGTGCGAGCACGTAGAAGGGTGCTGGCCCGGGAGGGAGTCTGACCCGAGGTTCTGGCAGAGGAGCTAAGGGGCAGGGTTGGGGCAGAGCAGGGGGGCTGAGCGGGGGGCAGAAGAAGGGACTGAGCAGGGGGGCAGAACAGGGAGGCAGAGCAGGGGGACAGACTGGGAGGCAAAGGAGGGGGCAGAGGAGGGGTGCAGAGGAGGGGGCTGAGCAGGGGGCAGAGGAGGGGGAAGAGGAGGGGGCAGAGCAGGGGGCAGAGGAGGGGGCAGAGCAGGGAGGCAGAGCAGGGGGACAGACTGGGAGGCAGAGGAGGGGGCAGAGGAGGGGTGCAGAGCAGGGGAGCCGAGCGGGGGGTAGAGCAGGGGGCCAGGGGGGCAGAGCAGGGGGCAGAGGAGGGGGCAGAGGAGGGGGGCAGAGGAGGGGGGCAGAGCAGGGGGCAGAGCAGGGGGCAGAGCAGGGGGCTGAGCAGGGGGCTGAGCAGGGGGACAGAGCTCAGGACTGCAGGTGGTTCCAGACGAGAGTCCCCCCTGTGCTGGCTTCTGCGTCTTCCTTCGAGTGCGGGCGACGAGGAGGGAGGCCTGGGGTGACCCTGGGAGGGGCGACCGCATCTGGGCTCCTTCAGCACTCTGCGGCCCGCAGCCCCCCCACCCCCGCCCCTGGAGGATGCGCCTGCCTCCCAGCCCCCCGGGGCCCATCGGGGCTCGACGGCAGGGGGCGGACGGCTGGCACAAAGACCCGCAGCCAGGGCGGCTTAAACAGCAGGAACTGGTGTCCCCCAGTCCCCTCTCCAGGCGTGGGCAGGTGGGTTCCCTCCGAGGCGGTGAGGGAGAGTCTGTTCCGGGTCCGTCTCCCCCCCCCCATCCTGCGGCTTCCTGCCTTGTTTGAAGCTCCCCGGCTGGTAGACGCACCCCCACCTCTGCCTCCGCGTCCTCACGTGGCCTCGCCCTGCGTGCGAGTCTCACTCAAATTTCCTCTTTTTATAAGAACACAGTCTCATGGGACGAGGGGCCCACCCTGACGACCTCATCCTCACTCATTACATCTGCAAGGACCCTTTCTCCACATCAGGTCCCACTGTGAGGTCCGGGGTGTGGGGGACACAGTTTCCCCCCCGCAGGAGGGAGCGGGTGCCTCTGGGCCTTTGAGGACGGGCGTGGGCAGGGGACGCCAGCAGCCCGCGAGGGCCCTGGGGTCCGGTGAGCGTCCAGAGGGTCACAAGGGCCAGGGCCTGAGGGGTCCGGCAGGTCAGGGCGGCGCCCCCCTCGGCCCTGCTTTCAAGCTCCCAAAAAGTCTCCCTTTTGACATTCTTAATAGCGTTTGACCCAGAGGCCCCGCCTTTTCACGCCGCACCAGGACCGTGAATCGGGGGACAGCGGTGGCGGCCGGAAGCCATGTCTTGGGAGGGGCACCCGGCCTCTATCTGCCCTCACCATTCCTGGCAAGGCCCCTAAATTTCCCAGCTGTGATGTTGGGGCCGACCTCACCGTAGGGGCAGAGGAAGGACCAAATGGCGGGCCGATCCGGGGTGGCCCGTGTCCCTGGGGATGCTGGCCGCAATGCTGAGGCCCAGCCCCCACTCGGACGGACGTCCAGCCACTGCAACCTGGTCCGTGGCAGGACAGCGAGAGTGACCCTGGGAACCACAGGGGGGACGGGGGAGGCAGCAGGCTGAGAGCTCCCGGTGGCCCTGCGCAGTCCTGGTGCGGGACCCCCTTCACAGTGTTGAATGGGGAGGCTCCTCGGTGCGTGTGGGTGGGGACGAGGGCGCCTCACCGCCTCCCAGTCGGCTTGTCCCTTGGCCAGGCCCCACCCTGAAGCATGAACACTCTGGGGGCGCTACTGCCCTCCCCGCCTCCCTGGGGAGCCCCTACGCCCCCACCTCCAGGGCCTGGTGACGCTGCTGGTGCCAAGTCAGCTCCAAGCTCCCTGAGTATGGGGGCGAGGAGACCGGGAGGGGCAGCAGGAGACCGGGGAACCCAGCAGCTCAGGGAAGTAAAGGAAGCAGGGGTGTGCCGCGCGGGGCATTTCTGCAGGGCCCCAGCGGTCAGTGGCCTGAAGAGCTCAGACCAGTCGGGGGGCCCGAGGCGTGGCCTCGAGAGGCTCGGAGAACAGGTGCATCTGTGCTCCGCTCCCGGGAGGCTTCCGTCCAGAGAGATGATGCTTATCGTGGAGGCTTGGGGGCCGGACCCGTGTCCTGGCGCTTATGCACGGCCTGCCGCGCCCAGACTTCCATCCAGGACCGTGGGGGATTCAGGAGCCCACGGGGGCTCCCCGACAGGCGCCCCGACACTGTCTGGCCCGTGCACGCACTGCTGCCTTCCCGGGGCCCCTCTCTGTCACCGCTGGCCCTTGCAACTTGCTTAACACTTCCTGATGACTGGTTGGTTTTTTTTTTTTTTTTCTCTTCTCTTGCATCAACAGATTAAAAAACAACACCCCAACCCCAGCCCCAGTGCCCTTCAAACCTCAACCTGCAGCCGGAAGGGGGAAGTGAAACCCAGCTGGGGGAGGGGGACTCTGGGACCAGCCGTCTGAGGGAGCAGCGGCAGCCACAGGCACACGCACAGCCCCAAGCGGCCCGGACCCCGGCCCGATGGCAGAGGCTCCGAGCCACCCTGGCTCCGAGGAGCAGGAGGCGCTACTGGTGGACAAAGACGCCGGGTAAGAGTCGTTCAGAGCGCACGGGAGAGTTCGCTTTCACACTGGGGGACGCTTAATCTGGGGGTGGATGGGGCCACCGGGACTTGGGGCAGCAGGCGGCTGCAGGGTACTTCCCGGGGTCCCCGTCTCACCCCGCGGTGGGTGCGTGTCTCTCCAGTCGGCCTCTGTAGCCGGGCTTCGGCGGGAGAGGCCGGCTTCGCGCCCCAGCCGCTGGGATGCTGACCCAGGACGCGGAGGCCCGGACCCCCGAGGCGGGGACTCAGGGCCTCACCCCGGCAGGAGGTGGGCGTGGGAGGGCCTGGCCGGGAGGGCCTGCTTGGCCCCAGGACCCTCGAAGCCCTTGCTGGAGGCCGGGCCGGGTCCCCCGCCCGCCCCCGCCCAGGTGACGGAGGTGACGATGCTGGCCGCTGTCTGCTCCCAGTGCCGCAGCCGCTGTTGCTTAGAGATGGCGCGGGAGGCGGACGCGGGCAGAAGGGGAGTGCCAGCACACCCAGAGCTGGGCAGGGAGCCCCGCGGAGCCGCTGGGTGCCAGCCTGTGCAGGGACAGGACACCCAGAGCCACCAGCATGGAGAGGAGGGCGCTGCTGGTCAGCTCCGTCTGCTCCCCCCCCCCGCCCCCCGCAGCACCTGCTGGGCAGGGCGGAGCCGCGGGCCGGGTCCCCACAGCCTCAGGGCTGACTTGTTCAGTGGATTCTAACCACTGAGGTTGGTGTCGCCTCCCTGATCCCGTGGCGACGTTATTCGTAACGAGGGAACCGATCTGGAAGTCTCTGCCACGAGTGTGCATGTGTGCGTGAGGCAGGTGGAAGGGTGCCTTCCCCTCGCCCAGGCCCACAGGGCGCCCTGCTTCGGGGGTTCGGGGGCCCGAGCGCTGGGGGGAGGGGGCGACCGGCAGACAGCTGTGCCCCACTCAGGAATGTCTCCTCCCATCAGCCTGTCTCGTGTTCCTCCGGCCACCGTGTGCCCATAGAAGGGCACGGCTTGAGCAGCCTGGCCGGGGCATCCCCGCCTCCCTCCTTGACCCCCCCACCCCAGCTGTCCCGCGGGCGGAGGACACAGAGGACGGCGTGGACCGCGGCCGAGGCCCAGGCAGGCGGGGAGGCACCTGTGCCTGCTCGGTCAGGAGCTCAGCCTGAGAGCTGGCTGAATGCCCCTGGCCCCTTAGGGTCTGGGACCCCCCCCCAAGCACCCCTCCCCCCCACCATGTGGTGTCAGAACGAAACTGAGACCCGGGGTGAGGCACGGTTCTCATTTCACAAGGTGACTAAGGGAACTGGGATTTTCCTGTCCAGAGTGGGTGAGAAGTCCCGTTGCCCAGGATGGGGATGTGTGACCTGGGAAGCCCCCATGGGAGACCCCAGGAGAGCCAAGGCTGGGCAGGTTGGGGCTAGAGCATTCCAGATAAGACCTGCCCCCAGACCCCCTCTATTGCCTGCATCCAAGACATCGCCCCTCCTATCCAGCCAGGTCAGGCCTCCCCCCTGCAACTGGGCAATGGACTGTCTCCTCAGACTGTCCCCTCAGACTGTTCCAAGATGGGGCCACCCCCCTCAGACTAACCCCTGCCAGACTGTTCCAAGATGGGGCCACCCCCCTCAGACTGCCCTGGGATGGGGCCACCCTGCTCAGACTGCCCCAGGATGGGGCCATCCCCCTCAGACTGTTCCCAGGATGAGGCCTCCCCTCTCAGACTACCTCGGGATGCGGCCACCTCCTTCAGACTGCTACAGGATGGGACCACCCCCCTCAGACTACCCCAGGATTAGGCCTCCCCTCTCAGACTGCCTCAGGATGGGGCCACCCCCCTCAGACTACTCTAAGATGGTTTCAGCTCCCTCAGACTGCCCCAAGATGGGGCCTCCCCTCTCAGACTGCCCTAGCATGGGTCCACCTCCCTCAGACTGCCCCAGGATGGGGCCATCCCCCTCAGACTGCTACAGGATGAGGCCTTCCCTCTCAGACTGCCCTAGCATGGGCCCACCTCCCTCAGACTGCCCTCGGATGGGGCCACCCCCCCTCAGACTGCCCCAGGATGGGGCCACTTCCTCAGACTACCCCAGGAGGGGGCTTTCCCTCTCAGACTGCCCCAGGATGGGCCATCCTCCTCAGACTGCCCCAGGATTGGGCCACCTCCCTCAGACTGCCCCCAGGATGAGGCTTCCCCTCTCAGACTGCCCCAGGATGGGGCCAACGCCTCTCAGACTGCTATGGGATGGGACCACCTCCCTCAGACAGCCCCAGGATGGGGCCTCTCCTCTCAGAACCTCACATTAGGGCCTAGGACTGGGGCGTACCCCAACAACGTGCCCCGGGCAGGGTGCTTGCCCCTCCTCTGTCCCACTTGTGGGCCAGGTCAAGATACCCTCTCCTTGCTCCCAGTCCCACAGGGCTGGCCAGGACCACGGGTCTCTGTGGGGCCCCCCGGTGGAGCTGAGGTGTGGCCCTGCACCCCTCCCTGTGGGGAGCCATGGACCTGAGACCCTGCGGAGAGCGGGGACAGGGCCTCCACACAGTGCATGGAAGGGAGTCTCAGGATGTCCCAGGGTCCCGGGCTTGGCAGGTCTGGATCCCGGAATCCCAACCCCTTGGAGGCCCCATGTGCACCCCCAGCGTGCACCCCGAACTTCACCAGGGCCAGACCAGGCTGTGCTGGGCCCTCCCCATGTCCACGTGACAGGAGAGCTGCCCCACACTGCAGACGGGCCTCGCCCCTGCCCCAGCCCGGCCTGCTCCCCAGCTTGGCAAGGATGCCCTCTCCCAGGGGTCTCCGTACCCCTGTCCCAGCATGCTCTTTCTCCACGAGGCCACTGGACCCCACGTGCGGAACCATTCACCACGGGGCAGCAAAAGCCATACCTCCGGAGGCCCCTGCAGGCCGGCCCTGGGTCCTCAGACCTCACTTCCCCTCCAGGATTTGCTAAAAGCACCTCCCAGTTCTGACAGGTGCCACAGTCACTGCAGACTTTCCTTCCAAGCCCTGCCTGGCTGTCCTGCCCCATTGCCAGGTTTCCAAAGGCCCACCAGGCCCGCCTGCAGTGACCGCTGCCCTCGGCTTCCTTTGCATCTGCCACTGCCTGTGGTCAGACCCCAGCCTGGGAGGCCTAGTCCTGTCCTGGGATCTCTGGTCCTGTCCCGGAGTCCTGGTCAGTCCTGGAGTCCTGGTCCTATCCTGGAGGCCTGTTTCTGTCCTGGGAGCCCTGATCCTACCTTGGGAACCCTGGTCCTGTCCTGGGGCCCTGGCCCTGTCCTGGAGTCCTGGTCCTGTCCTGTAGCCCTGGTCCTGTCCTGGGAGCCTTGGTCCTGTCCTGGAGCCCTGGTCCTGTCCTGGGAGCCTTGGTCCTGTCCTGGAGCCCTGGTCCTGTCCTGGGAGCCTTGGTCCTGTCCTGGAGCCCTGGTTCTCTCCTGGGAGCCCTGATCCTACCTTGGGAACCCTGGTCCTGTCCTGGGGCCCTGGTCCTGTCCTGTAGCCCTGGTCCTGTCCTGGGAGCCTTGGTCCTGTCCTGGAGCCCTGGTCCTGTCCTGGGAGCCTTGGTCCTGTCCTGGAGCCCTGGTCCTGTCCTGGGAGCCTTGGTCCTGTCCTGGAGCCCTGGTTCTCTCCTGGGAGCCCTGATCCTACCTTGGGAACCCTGGTCCTGTCCTGGGGCCCTGGTCCTGTCCTGGGACCCTGGTCCTGTCCTGGGGCCCTGGCCCTGTCCTGGGAGCCTTGGTCCTGTCCTGGAGCCCTGGTTCTCTCCTGGGAGCCCTGATCCTACCTTGGGAACCCTGGTCCTGTCCTGGATCCCTGGTCCTGTCCTGGGGCCCTGGTCCTGTCCTGGGGTCCTGGTCCTGTCCTGGGACCCTGGTCCTGTCCTGGGGCCCTGGCCCTGTCCTGGGAGCCTTGGTCCTGTCCTGGAGCCCTGGTTCTCTCCTGGGAGCCCTGATCCTACCTTGGGAACCCTGGTCTTGTCCTGGATCCCTGGTCCTGTCCTGGAGCCCTGGTCCTGTCCTGGGGCCCTGGTCCTGTCCTGGGGCCCTGGTCCTGTCCTGGAGCCCTGGTCTTGTCCTGGAGCCCTGGTCCTGTCCTGGGAACCATGATTCTATCCTGGAAAGCCTGGTTCTATCCTGGAGCCCTGGTCCTATTCTGGGACCCTGGTCCTGTCCTGGGGCCCTGGTCCTGTCCTGGAGCCCTGGTCCTGTCCTGGGGCCCTGGTCCTGTCCTGGAGCCCTGGTCCTGTCCTGGGGCCCTGGTCCTGTCCTGGGGCCCTGGCCCTGTCCTGGGAGCCTTGGTCCTGTCCTGGAGCCCTGGTTCTCTCCTGGGAGCCCTGATCCTACCTTGGGATCCCTGGTCCTGTCCTGGATCCCTGGTCCTGTCCTGGAGCCCTGGTCCTGTCCTGTGGCCCTGGTCCTGTCCTGGAGCCCTGGTCCTGTCCTGGGGCCCTGGTCCTGTCCTGGGGCCCTGGTCCTGTCCTGGAGCCCTGGCCCTGTCCTGGGAGCCTTGGTCCTGTCCTGGAGCCCTGGTTCTCTCCTGGGAGCCCTGATCCTACCTTGGGATCCCTGGTCCTGTCCTGGAGCCCTGGTCCTGTCCTGGAGCCCTGGTTCTCTCCTGGGAGCCCTGATCCTACCTTGGGATCCCTGGTCCTGTCCTGGAGCCCTGGTCCTGTCCTGGGGCCCTGGTCCTGTCCTGGATCCCTGGTCCTATTCTGGGACCCTGGTCCTGTCCTGGGGCCCTGGTCCTGTCCTGGAGCCCTGGTCCTGTCCTGGGACCCTGGTCCTGTCCTGGAGCCCTGGTCCTGTCCTGGGGCCCTGGTCCTGTCCTGGGACCCTGGTCCTGTCCTGGGGCCCTGGTCCTGGCCTGGGGCCCTGGTCCTGTCCTGGGAGCCTTGGTCCTGTCCTGGAGCCCTGGTTCTCTCCTGGGAGCCCTGATCCTACCTTGGGAACCCTGGTCCTGTCCTGGAGCCCTGGTCCTGTCCTGGGGCCCTGGTCCTGTCCTGGGGCCCTGGTCCTGTCCTGGGGCCCTGGTCCTGTCCTGGAGCCCTGGTCTTGTCCTGGAGCCCTGGTCCTGTCCTGGGAACCATGATTCTATCCTGGAAAGCCTGGTTCTATCCTGGAGCCCTGGTCCTATTCTGGGACCCTGGTCCTGTCCTGGGGCCCTGGTCCTGTCCTGGGGCCCTGGTCCTGTCCTGGAGCCCTGGTCCTGTCCTGGGGCCCTGGTCCTGTCCTGGAGCCCTGGTCCTGTCCTGGGGCCCTGGCCCTGTCCAGGAGTCCTGGTCCTGTCCTGGAGCCCTGGTCTTGTCCTGGAGCCCTGGTCTTGTCCTGGGAACCATGATTCTATCCTGGAAAGCCTGGTTCTATCCTGGAGCCCTGGTCCTATTCTGGGACCCTGGTCCTGTCCTGGGGCCTTGGTCCTGTCCTGGGACCCTGGTCCTGTCCTGGGGCCTTAGTCCGGACTGGGAACCCTGGTCCTAAGCACCAACCCCCCCCCCCCAACTGATTGGGCAGCTCTGGCCCTGAGGACACTGATCGGGGCCGGGTTTGGGTAAGCCGCTGTTTCCCTGCCCCCTGGGCTCCTGACCCCCACTGCCCCGCAGGCAGGGCATGGCTCCTGGTCCCACGTGATTCAGGGATGCTGCCCCAGTACTTCTCCATGTGTGGAGCTAAGAGGCAGGGCAGAGACCTAAGAGAGGGCAGGGACCACCTTCGGGGCCACCCTGGGCAGAGTCCCCTTCTGGGCTATCTGTCCCTGCAGAACCCCTTGGCCTTGCTCTTTGGACCCCAGGGTCTTCAGGAAAGAGGTCACAAGGCCCCTCGGGCTATGGGTGGCTGGCGGCTGAAGGAGGGAGCTGAGCTAGCCTGGGGGCTGTGGACACCCTGGACTTCATCCTCCTGACTCCCTCAGGGAGCCAGGGTGGGAGGGGTCTGTGGCCTTGGAGGGGCAGCCCCCCACGGGTCGGACTGCCCACACACCGCCAGACCCCCCAGTGCTCCTTCACCCCTTGCCCTCCCCGTGAGGCTGGACACCACCTGGCAGAGCCGGGGTGCACGACTCTGGGGCAGCAGGCAGCGCCCCAGGCCGTGAAGGAGGGAGAGTGGAAGCAGGTGCTGGCCTTGGCGGTGGGCCGCGGGTGGGTGCACTGGGTGTGGCTCCCCAGGGCTCCTTCCCAGCCCTGCCCAGGCTCCAGACCTGAGGACTGCAGTCAGAGCTGGGTCAGGCCTTAGACTCCCAGGTGGGCCCCCTCTCCTCCTCCCTCCGGGTCAGGGGTCTCTGGCGCCCGGAAATTTCCCAGGGAGGGGGAGGCTGAGCTCAGCCCAGATGATGGATGCCTTCTCCCGTGCCTGGGCTGGCGGAGGTCACTGGCTTCCTCTTGCCTTCCCTCTGGGCCCTGTCACATTCTTTCCCTAGGTGGGGGACAGGGAGAGGACACCACACCATACTTGGGGACATTGCAGCCCCCCCCCCCCCGCTGCTGATTCAGGAAGCCGGAAATCCTCTCCCGCATCCTGGCCCCCTCCCTGGTCCCCATCTGCCTCCTCATACAAACAATGCTGGAGGCACACAGGGGCGGCACCAGGAGGGTCTCAGGGACCAGAATAGGGCAGGCCCCAGACAGGGTGACACTGTAGATCCGTGCGGTGGCTGGCCTGCACGACCCCACTAGCCCACCTCTGCCTCAGTCTCCCTCAGAGGTTGTCAGAGTGGTGGGTGGGCCCTCAGTTGGGAAGATGAGGGTCCCAGCAGTGAGGCTGAGGGCTTGAGCTTTGCTCTCCTGGGGTCTGAGCCCCCAGTGCAGGGGGAGGAGCAGGAGGAGGGGCACAGGGTCCCAGAGGCATGGCTCTTTCTGGAACAAGTAAGCCCCACCCCCGAGGCCTCAGTTTCCCCATGTGCCAGCCTTCACCAAGCTCTTCAAACAGAGGTTCCCGTTAGCCAGTGAGGCACTTGACGGGGAGAAACCAAGGCTTTAAGGGCCGAATGAACTGCCAAGAGACACTGTCCCAAACCTGGAGGGACACTGGCTGACCCCAGCTTGGAGGTGTGTGTCCTAACAACCCGCTCTGGGACCTGCTCTGGCTCAAGGTTGGGGTGTAGGCCCAGGGGGCCCAGGGCATCCGGGCTGCCTCTCAGAGGTGCTCAATAACCCCACACAGGGCTGCCTGATGGCTCTGCTCCCAGCGGGTTCCCGTAGGGGTGAGGCCGGTGCTCCCTGAGGCCCATCCAGAATAAGGCAATAGCTGACAAGTCACCTCCAGAGACCTCCCCAAAGGCAGAAATGGGACGTGGCCCTATTAGAACAAGCTGATTTTTTCGAGAGGCGTCGCTCCCAGGGCCCACAGCCAGTTCATCTCAGGGAAGCCTCTTTCCAGGGGCTCCTAACATCTTCTCGGATATTGGGGATCCAGGGCGACCAGCAAAGAGAGTTCTCAAACCTTCCTAGAGGCCACCCCCGCCCCGCCCCTGCCCCCACCCCATGAGCCTGGACAGGGGGGCTGGGGGTCTATGTGGGGTGTGGGGCGGATAGGAGCTGAGGGAATATTGGAAATCAGGCCTCCTAACCCTGTTGGCCAGCAGAGCCTTGTGGTGCCGGACACAGGCCATTAAGAAGTGGGGGGCAGGAGGTGGGGAGGAAAGCCCCTCACCCTTTCCTGGGGGGGGGGGGCGGCGGGCAGCCCTGTCCAAACTCCATCAGCTAACTGCCTCCAAGCTGCCAAGTTGGGAGCTGGTGGGGTGGTGGAGGGACCACTGTCTAGTCCTACTGGCTGGCAGGGAGGGACTGTCTGGGAACCCAGAGCCTGCCTGTGGCCCCCTCCGAGGCACCCACCTCCCCCCGGCAAGAGTGGGAGGGACTCGGACCTTGGAGCCTGCCACAGGGGCAGCTGTACGGTTGTGCAGAAGGCAGCAGGGACAGCCAGCAGAGGTGGGGTGTGACAGTAGCAGCGTGTGGGGGGAGGGGGTGGCAGGTTCTGCACCAGTTCCCCCACCCCCCAGAGCCTCGGCTTCCTCAGCTGCCACATGGACTGTGTGGGAGGAGAGGGGGACAGTCACTGCCCTGCTTTGTGCTTGGCAGATGGGACCTCAGATGCTGCTCCTTCCTGCTCCCAGGGAGGAGCACAGCCCCGCACTCCATAGGCGTCTGTCCCCCTTCCTGGGCATAACTCGTTATTTTTATAGTTTTGCTGCCAAGGTAACCCAAGGCTGCCTTCTCGTCCTCCCCCAGGTACCACCTCTCAGGAGAGAAGTGGGGCTCAGGACAGATGGATCTAGCCAGTTGTTTCTGGAGGAACCTAGAAAGAAACCTTCAGTCTTTCCCTTGGTCTCACTCCCAACCCAGTCCCAGCTTTCTCACTACACCCACCTCCCTGGCTCTTCTCTCTCTGCTGGGCTGAGGCCCACATAAGACAGATGAGGGCTCAGGGCATTTGGAGGCTGCCTCCAATGTAAACCAGAGACATTTCTCTATCCAGGGTCACTAGGAGCCATGAGGTCACCCTCTTACCCCTTCTCCCCACCCCTACCTGGGTGCCTATTGCATCTTTCATTGGGACACCACTCTGTGAGCGTGTGTGTGTTGAGGATGTTTGAACAAGAGGACAGATTCCTACTTCTCTGGTCCTTATTTGAGCTCTATTTTGGCACTCAGCCTACCGGGCCATGAGAGTCTTCTCTTTTATCTTCTTGGGCTACAAGCTTATGAGCCGTGTCTTAGTCACAGAAAAAAGAAAAAAAGAAACTAAAAGACTTAATGATGGAGAAAAGTCTGAATGAAAGGAAAAGTGGGTGAAGAAAGGTAGGAATTAGGAACAGTTGAATGGATGGATGGATGATGGATGATGGAGGAATGGATGGAGGAAGGGGTAGATGGATGGGTGGATGGATAGATGGTGGGAGGATGAATGGATAGATGAATGATGGATAGATGGATAAGGGACGGATGGATGGAGGGTGGATAGATGGATGGGTGGGTGAGCGGATGGGTGGATAATGGATAGATGGATGACGAATGGATGGATGGACACATAGATGTTTGTGTAGACAGATTATCGATGGGTGGATAGATGGACAGATGGATGGATGGACAGATGGATGGATGTGTAGGTAGATGATGGGTGGGTGGATGGATGATGAATAATGGATGGGTGGGTGGGTGATGAATGATGGATGAATGGACAGAGGGATAGCTGTGTGAATGGATGATGGATGAGTGGATAGATGATGGATGGGTAGATGGATGTGTGGATAGATGTATGTAGGTATGGAAGATGGATGGATGGATAGGTGGGTGGGTGGGTGGGTAAATGGATGGATGGATGGATGGATGGATGGATGGACGGATGGATGGATTGGTGAATGGACACATGGAATGGAAGTATGGATAAGCTCGTGGGTAATTGGATGGAATGTTGACAGATAGCTCATTGGTAGACTAATAGAAGGTTATGAAGACATATGGATGAAAGGGAAACCAACCACAAAAGACTTCTAATGATAGAGAACAAACTGAGGACTGATGGAGGCAGGTGGGTGGGAGGTAGGTTGGAGGGATAATGTGTATTAAGAAGGAACTTGTGGGGCGCCTGGGTGGCTCAGTCGGTTGAGTGTCCAACTTCGGCTCAGGTTATGATCTCACAGTTCATGAGTTCGAGCCCCGCGTAAGGCTCTGTGCTGACAGCTCAGAGTCTGGAGCCTGCTTCAGATTCTGTGTCTCCCTCTCTCTCTGCTCCTCCCCCCCTCACATGCTGTCTCTCTCTCTCAAAAATAAAGATTTTAAAAAATTTTTAAAAAAAGAAGGAACTTGTTGCGATGAGCACTCGGAATTGTATATAAATGATGAATCACTGAATTCTTCTAAAATCAATATTGCATTGTATATTAACAAATGTAAAATAATAAAATAATAATGATAAAAATAATAATAAAAGACATATGGATGGATAAAGGATAGAGTTTTAGATGGACAGATCTAAAATCAATGGACAAAATTGATCCATTGATCTAAAATCAATCTAATGGAGGGGCGCCTGGGTGGCTCAGTTGGTTGAGCATCCGACTTTGGCTTAGGTCATGATCTCACGGTTTTTGGGTTCAAGCCCTGCGTTGGGCTCTGTGCTGACAGCTCAGAGCCTGGAGCCTCCTTCAGATTCTGTATCTCCCTCTCTCTCTGTCCCTCTTCCACTTGTGCCCTGTCTTTCTCTCTCTCTCCAAAACAAAGAAACATTCGAAAACATTCTAATTAAAAAAATAAGTAGAATCAATCCAATGGACAGATTGGCAAAAATAGGAAATAGTAGATGAATGGAAAGACAGACAGTGAGTAAATAGACGTATGGTTGGGTGGATAAGCTAGATAAACTATTGAAGAGATAGACTGATGAACAGATGCACCTGAATCAGGAGTTTTTCACTCACTGTTCTCTCTTTCTAGGACACTTTCCCCCACCAATGTATATAGCTGTCGCTAATATTTCTCAAGTCTCTTTTCAAATAAGGAAAAGCTTATTCCTTCCTAAGTGGTTTTCTTTGACTATCATATATCCTCCAGATCTCCATATCCTCCCACCCTGAATTATATTTTCTATAGCATTTACCATCATTTGATATATTTCAATATATACTTAACTTGTTTGTTTTTGTTGTTGTTGTTCTAGCTAAAATGTCACCCTGTGAGAACAGGGACTTTGTTAATGCTAAATCCCCAGTACCTAAAAAGTGAATACAGTAAGTGTTGAAAATGATATGAATAGATTGAACAAATCTTTGAGGATAATTGGAGGTATGAATACATGGATGCTTGCTTAGATGAACTATGGATGAGTGATAGTATGGCTGAAAGTAACTTTTTTTGGAGGTTTACCAGGTTGCAGCAACTATTTTAAGTATTAACTCATTTGGATGGCTTAATGGTCAAAGTAATTGGCAAACACATATATGGAAAGATAAACAGATATGTGTTTATGCACGTATACGTGACTTGCTATATGGGAAGATGGATGGACATATATATGAGTGAGTGTATGAATGAGATTGATTAATAGTAAATACTTTGGAGATATGAATGAAAGTGAGGACGGAAACATATTTGGAGCGATAGAGGATATATTAAAGAATGAACAGATAGTCCACTGGTTGGGTAGCTAGGCAAATAGACATAAAATTGACAGTTGGACACATAGGTAACTATATGAGTGGTTATCATGCTCCAAGTGGGTGGATGCTTCTTCTAGGTGTTTTATATGTATTATGACATTTAGATAAATAGATGGATGGATGTGTGTGTGTGTAGAGGGAGTGGATGGATGAATGGAGGGGTGGATGAGTGGGTGGATGGTTAGATGGATAGATACTTGCTCGGTGGAGAAATGTAAAGAAAGATGAATAGACACAGATATATATGTATTGATAAATGATTGAATGGATGGATGGAAGGATATCTTGTTCTTATATGGGAAAATGAATATATAGGTACCCTGAGAAGTTGATGTGCTAATAATGATCTATGGGGAAAAAATAACTATATAGAGAGGATGGGTGGATGATGGATGGATGAATAGTGGATGGATGGAGGGTAAATAGATGGGTGGATGAATGGATGAGTGGATGGATGGATGAGTGGTGGGTAGATGAGTGGATGGGTGGATGGACAGATGGAGGGTGGACAGATGGACGGATAATGGTTGGAGGATGGATGGTGGGATGGATGGGTGGGTGGGAGAATGGATGGAGGATGAATGATGAATGGATGGGCGAATGGACGGATAGAAGGTAGATGGATGGATGATGGATGATGGATGGATGGCGGGATGGACGGATGGGGAGGCGGGTGGATGGATGATAGATGGATGATTGATAGCTGGGTAAATGAATGGAAGGAGGATGGGTAGATGATGAATGGGCAAATGGATGAATGGAGGGTGGATGGGTGGGTGGGTGGATGACAGATGAGTGGTGGATGACTGGATGGTTAGATGCATGGGGAAACCACAGGAAGGTTGACGTCAAATACTCTGCCCTGTTGTTCCTATTAGGACGTGCTCCAGTTATAAAGCTACAAATGCCGGCTGCTGCATTTAAAGAGCTATTTTTTGCCACCTCCCACCCACCGGCATTTCTGATAGATAATCAAGTAATTCTATTTTAAGTTCTTAGTGACAGAGAACTCCTGACATCCGAGGCAGCCTTCTCCCCATGGGAATATTTTTCCTTCTTTTGAACCAAACTATACCTTGGCACATTCCCTTCCTGGCTGTCTGTGACTGGGATTCCAGAACCGAGAACAGGAGGCGGGGGTGGGAGGTGGGGGAATGCGCAGGTTGAGATGGAAAAGAGGCTCAGCCTCACTCTCCCTGGGTGATCTGGCTCAGCCTGAGGACCGACCCTGCGGCCCTGCTCCCCATCCCTTTTCCGTGCTCTGCTAGAAGCTTGAGGAGTGGACAGCCCTGGCAGGATGCTGGGGATGGGTCGTGGGCACGACACCCGCGTTCTCTGGCTTCCCCGGGGTTGCGGGAGGGGAGAGCTGCGGGTGCCCCTCCAGGACTGGCCACGGGACTGGCCTGTGGAGGGCGGAAGGAGCCAGACTTCATGACCCCCACGAAGTCTGCGCCGGCCAGCCACCCCCTGAGTCGCTGCGGACCTGAGCTGTGGGCCCACGGGGCTGCCCCTCCAACACTCACTGCCCTCACAGTGACTCGCTCGCGTGTGTGCCGCTCGCCCATCTGATCGTAGCCTCGCCTCTGTCCGGTCACACATCCCCCGGGTGGTCTCGGTCCTGGCCACCCGCGCCAGCACGAGGTCAGGCTAGCTGGGGAGGTGAGAGCGGCCACGCCACTGTGCTGCGGGGACGGAGGGCGGCAGGGACAGGCGGTCAGCAGGCCGGGTCGTGGTTCTGGCTCTCCGGTCCCAGTTCGGAGACCTCGAACACCGGTCTGTGCCTCGGTTTCCCCACGCGGGACCTGGGTGCGTTGGCGTCTGCCTCTCAGAGCGGCCGTGAGGGCTGGCGAGCCGGGCGAGCCGCTGGATGTAAGACCGCTGGGCACTGAGCTGGGCTCAGCGACGCCCCGCCGACATGAGTCCAGTTCCCGCCTTGTCCGGTCACTCGCCCGCGAGCATTCTCTAGTGAGTCACGGCGACTAAGCCCAACCAGAGGAACAGTGGGCTGGGCTGCACCTCCCGGGCCTTGGCCAGCGCACGGGGGCAGGGGGCCCGCTGGCCAGGGCACCGCACTGACCTTGTGCCCACCGGCCACCCTGGGAGCGTGCTCTCTGGTACCGCACGGGGCTGGCCGTGTTTGTCTCTGCCTCTGGGGTCTCCCTGCTCTGAGCTCCCGGGGTAGTCGGGCAGCGGCCGGGGCGGGCAGGGGCTCCCCATTTGGGGAGCTGAGAGGATTCCCCCCTCGAGGTGATCAGTGGAGCAGAGAGCTGGGCATAAACAAGGGGAAAACTGGAGAACCAGGAGGGAGGGGAGGGGAGGGAGGGAGGGGAGGGAGGGAGAAGAGGAAGGGAGGGGAGAGGAAGGGAGGGGGAGGGAGGGAGGGGGAGGGAGGGAAACAGAGATAGGGGCAGAGAGAGCCACAGAGGGAGAGGAGAGGAGACAGGGGCTGAGTGTGGGAGCAGGGAGGGATGGGGGGGGGGGGCTGGCGAGGAAGGAGCCGAGAGCCCAGGCCAGCTGGGGCAGGGCAGGGGGGCTTGATCCAAGACGTCCATAAAGGAGAGGACCAGTGGGCTGGCCAGGCCAGGCCCAGGACGAAGAGAGAGGCAGGGAGGGATGGAGAGGCAGATGTGGGGGGGGGGGGGGGGGGGAGGGGGGAGATACCCTGCAAGTAGCAGGGATGAGCTGCAGGGGGCTGGAGAGTGAGTGAGGCCAGCGGCCGCCAAGGTGACTGAGGGGACAGGATGCCCATCACAGGCCGCTGAGGTCCCGCTAAGCCCCAGAGCTGCTGGGCTGGAGGGTTTTCTCTCTGACATTTTTACTAGTCTCGGAAGGAGGGGGAGGGGGAGGGGGAGGAGGCCGAGGGGGGAGAAGGGGGCTGGGGGGAACAAAAGGGAAACGGCTGCTAGGCGTCCTGAAGGGGAGACCCACAGAGCGCGTGAGGCCGCACAGACCGGGGGGGGGGGGGGGGGGGGACACGGGCACCCGGCCCCCCGGGGGCAGCCAGCAGGGAGCCAGCCCCGGAGACCCCCCCCCCCCGGTGGAGAGACACAGGTCACAGACAGGCAGAGGGGGAGAGCAGACGTGGGAGGGGGCGTCAGAGGCAGAGAGACCAGACAGCCAGACAGAGGGAGCGACAGCTCGGATCCAGGGACAGGGACAGGGGACGAGGGAGCAAAGGAGGGGACGGGAGAGAGCAAGAAGAGAGGAAGGGGGGAGAGGGGTCCCAGTGGAGGAGGAGGAGCAGGGGGAGGGCAGCAGACGGAGGCCGGCAGCCTTTGAAGAAGGAGCAGCCGCGTCCCCAGGGCTGGGGTCAGGCCAGGTCGCCGGGCCGGCGGCATGAGTGGCTCTGCCCTCCTGAGGAGAAGTTCCAGCAAACGGGGCCTGGAGAACCTCGTGAGGTAGGTGCCCCCCGGCCCGGGCTGGGGCAGGGCGGGCAGGACCGGGGCGCCGTGGGCAGGGTGTGGGCCGTGCGCACGTGCGCCGGCCGCTGTTAGTTCGGCTCCGCCGGCCGCGCGCCCTCCTTGTCTCCCACCTGCACACCCGCCTGGCCTCGGCCGGGCCGCCGTCTCCCCGGAGACCTCCTCCTGGCCCTGGGGCCTCCGCCCCGGCCCGCCGCTCCCAGGGCAAGAAGTGGGCCTCCAGCACCGCTTCCGAGGCCTTGACGTGCTCCCACCGGCCCCTGGGGACCACCCTGTGACCCCTTGCTTTACAGACGAGGGGGCCGGACTCTGCGGCCACACTCGCCACCCCCCGTAGCGCACCAGCCCTGCGTGGGAGGTGCCACAGGGCCGTGGTGAGCGCTTGGGCCTCAGAGGCAGATTTTCCCCAGCTGAAATCCTGCCTCCTGCGTCGTAGGGCTTTGGTCCGGGACCCCGTCCTCCCTGGACCTCAGTTTCCCCCTTTGTAAAGTAGTGGTCTGCTGGTACCTACCCCGAAGAGGACGAGAGAGAGAGAGCAGAGGCAAAGGGCCAGAGGTGGGCTCAGAGCCCCGGCTCCGTGCCACGGGCCTCTCGTGGCCTCACTCTGAGCCACATGCAATGTCCTTCCTCCTCCTCTACCCTTCCAGGCGTCTAAGGCCTAGCTGAAATGCTGCCTCCTCCATGCAGCCTGCCTTGGCTTCTCCTTTGACGGCACGGAGCGCGCTGGGCAGACTGCAGGCTCCTGGAGGGAGAGACAGGCATCTCAGCACTCCCAGCTCCACCCAAGCCCCGACTCGGGGAAGGAGGAGGCACAAGGTGTGCGGGTCGGCTGAGAGCAGCCGGGACCCCTCCAGCTCGGGACAGTCGGGTCCCTCGGACCCTGAGTGATGGCTCTCTCCCGGCCCCACACAGGCATGGCTCCAGGGCCCCCCGCTCCAGGGTCAGGACACACTCCCTTGCAGCCACCCGCCCCCCACCCCCCCACTCATTAGGTGGACCCCCACGAGTCAGCTGCCGGGCTTCACGTGTGTTCTTTTCCGGCTCTGCCAGGCCCGCCCCTGAGCGGCTGACCAGGGGACCCTCAGGCAGGACCATGCGTCTCAGGTGGGCCTCCTCCTCCCTGCCCAGCTGGGATGTGGCCGCCCAGGGGTCACTGCTGCTGTCCCCATCCAGAAACTTCTGTGGCCAGAGGACCAAGGGGCACCGGGGGTCAAGCCCCGGGGCTCACCAGCGCTGCTTAACAAGTGGGGAAACTGAGGCCCAAGAGGGCAGTTGTACCGTACATCGGGGATGACAGAAGGAGCCCCGACGCGGGCTGGGCACACGTCCCTCGTCGCAGGAGGACGTGGGCCACAAACACCTGTCCGGTGGTAACCACGGCTCCGTTCCGAAACCCAGCGTCAAGCTGCTGTCCTGGGTGAGCAGGGGACGCCCTGGAGGCACCGATGGGGCACGGCAGGTGTGGCACCAGCTCAGCCGAGAGTGGGGGCCAGGCCGGTGCGCGGGCCCGGAGCCCCCAGAGGACCTGGACCGGGGAAGGTGGGCCTGCAGAGGCCCGTGGGGCAGAGACAGAAGGAAGCGGCCCTTTGGGCCCCCTCGTGGGGGGCGTGGGGGGCGGGGTGGAGGGCAGGCGAGAGCGTCTCCCAAAGAATAACGTGGGGGCGTCTGTCGCACCCCGGCGAGCCAGTCGCACACCGCACACGGGGACGCTCACGGAGGCACACGGACCACACGGCTTCCAGGCCCAGCCACGGCCGGGCTTACACCCCCACGCGTGGACCCGAGAGGCCGGGCGGCCGGCGGCATCCCCGCTGCCCTCACTGAGATTAGTGTTTCCCGCGTCTCGGCCGTGACCCCCCGAAGCCCGGGCAGACGACCGTTGTCCTCGTTTGACCGACAGAAAACCAGGCGCAGAGAGGCTAGTGACTCCCCCCAGGCCACCCTGGGCGTGGGGGAGCCTGCCCCCCCCCCGGGCCCCGCGCTTCACCGAAATCCTTCGCCACGGACCTCCTGGGTGCGGGGTGGGAAGGGGGGCGTCGGAGGCGGTGCCCCTCGCGGTGACAAGCTCCAGAGGCGCATGCGGGGAGCCGGCTGGGGTGGGTGTAAATTGAATCCAGTTTAAGCAGGCTAAAAACGGGCCCGGGCAGGGGGCCTCAGCCCCGTGCCCCTCCCGTACCCTTGGCACGGCTTGGCACAGTCCTTGCGGCCGTGGGGGTCCTCCTCAGCTGTCCAAGCTTCAGGGGGGCAGGGCCAGCCGGGGACCACTCCCTCCTCCTGCAGCCCCCAGCCCAGCTCTACCCCCTTGCAGGTGGCTCCCTCCTGTTGCCCCCGGGGTGACGGGGGATCTAAAGCCCTGCCCGGGCCCACCTTGGGCCAGGCCCACATTAGCCATGACCGGGGGGCAGCAAGGGGACCCTGGGCGCCCTCACTTCCACAGGCCGCCTGAATTCTGGGCTGCCTTCCCGGGTTAACAGTCTTTGGGAGCCTGGCTTTCTGAGGCGGCGGCCTGGCTGGCACAGCCCAACGGGGCTGGCTGGGTCACCCTGCTGGCGTCCTTATCGGCGTTTGGGCTCCCAGTCTCCCAGGGGAGGCTCTCCGGGCTGGAGGAGCCTGGCACAAGTCCCTGTGCCCACGCCTGCCCCCCACCCCCGACAGCCTTCAGGCCTGGCCCCCGCCCCGGGGACGCCAGGCCCGGGAGGCCTCTGGGGACCCCTGTGTGGCCAGCAGGGCAAGGGATGGGGCTGGCCCAAGGAGGCGATGGGTGGGGGGGAGGCCAGGCCTCCAAACCAGGTTCCAAAGAGGCGTGGCTGCCTCAGGCCCACCCAGGGCCCCAGATGGGAGGGGGCTGCCCTTGGCCTGGCAGAGCCCCGGTGTCTGGTGGGTGGTGCTGCCCTGGGACCAAGCGGTCTGTCGGCCAGAGCCGCCCCAGGAACCCCAGCGAGCTGGCATCGCGGGGGTGTGGGGACTGAGCGGCCCAGCCCCCTGGGCAGGACGTCAGGGCCAGAACCCAGAGCACTGAGGTTCGGGCCAGGCTCCAGTCCCGTCCCTCGAACCAGAGCGGGACAGGGCGGCGAGCAAGCAGCAGCCTGGGCGCCTCGGGCACCTGTGGGCTCGCCACCCCCCCACGCCCCTGCTGCAGCATCGAGAGGGCACCCGTGGCTCATGGGCCCCGAGGGGTGGCTGGAGAGGCCACGGCTCCCAGGAGCGCCTCGTCTAGCTCGGACTGGCTCTGCACAGGTTGGTGGCCGGGGGCCGACCCACACAGGTGTCCAGGGGCAAGCGGGAGCTGGTGGGGGGTAGCCCTGGGCGGCCCCCGGGGGCAGGGAGAGTGCGGGATCTGGCAGTGGCCCACCCTGGAAGGTGAGAGTGTGGCTGTGAGGGGCATTGCCCACCCAGGAAGGTGGGTCTCCACCCAGGAAGGGAGAGGTCCAGACGCGGGTTTGACATGAGGCTGGGGCCGGGGCGCCGTGTGCCCGTGGGCTGTGAGGCTCTTCTAGAGAGTGTCCCTGCAGACGTGGGGACAAGGCCATGGAAAGAGAAAGGAGGTGAGAGACAGGGAAGGGGATAAGGAGGAGGGGGCGAGGGGCAGGAGGTCTCCACGAAGGCATAAAGAGGTCGTGCAGGGATGGAGACGTGATGGGGATGGGGACAGGATGGGGACAGGAGGGGACAGGATAGGGAAGCAAAGAGGACAGGGACAGGATGGGACAGGACAGGCATAGGAGAGGGATAGAGGGGGACAAGACAAGAGAGGACAGAGACAGGACAGAGTAAGGACAGGACAGGATGGGACAGGGGACGGGATGCGGACAGGATGGTGGGCAAGAGGAGGGGAGAGGTCGAATGAAAGCAAAAAAGAGGGAAAGGATGAACGAGGCAGGGGACAGGGTGAAGGCGTCGTGGAGGCTCATCAGCCCCTCCCATGTGTCCCCTCCCAAGTGTCTCCTCCTATGTGTCTCCTCCCACATTGTCTCTCCTACGTGTCCCTTCCCACGTGTCCCCTCCTGCGCTGCCCCTCCCATGTGTCCCCTCCCATGCTGTGCACCCCCCCATCTGCCCCACATTGTCCCATGCTGTCTGTTCCACACTCTCCACACTGTCCCCTCCAACACTATCCACCCACACTGTCCCACCCTGTCTCCTCCCACACTGTCTCTCCTCTATTGTCCCTTTCCATGCTGTCTGCCCCATGTTGTCCCCTCCACACTGTCCTCTCTCACATTGTCTCTCTCATACTGCCCCCTCCCATGCTGTCTGTCCCATGTCGTCCACCCCCACTGTCTGCCCCACACTGCTCTCCCCACGCTGTCCCCTCCCACACTGTCCCCTCTCACATTGTCTCTCCCATGCTATCTCCTCCCATGCTGTCTGCCCCATGCTGTTCCCTCCCATATGTCCCCTCCCACACTGTCCACCTCATGCTATCCCTTCCCAGGCTGTCCCCCACCTGCTGTCCCCTCCCACGCTGTCCGCCCCACACTGTCCGCCCCACACTGTCTGCCCCACGCCGTCCCCTCCCATGCCGTCCTCGTGAAGCGGCAGAGGGCAGGAGGCCCCAAGGGCCAGAAGGTCTGGGAGGAGGTCTGGGGCGGCAAGTCTAGCACCTGCGGCTGTTCACCGGGGAGATGGGAGGGGCCGGAACGGGCAAGAAGGAAGGAGGGAAGGCCAGTGAGGCCAAGAGAGGGGGACAGGAGAGGAGAGGGGCTGCGGGCGGGGCTGCGTCTCCCCTGAGCGGGGCAGACTCCCTGTCGACCCTCCGGGTGCCCTGCACCAGCCGGCAGCACCTGTGCGCTTGGAGCCCCAGGTCAGACGCCACACTGATCAGCCTCAGTTTCCCCTCCTGCAACAGCCCCCAGATCCCGCCCGTGTCCTCAGGGACAGACACCAGGACAGGTCTCGCCCAACTCAGCCAGCGGGCCACCCCAAGCCCGGCCCCGCGTGCCCCTCCGTGGGGATAAGGAAGCTGAGGCTCGGGGAGGGTTCGAGGCCCGGTGGGCGGGCAGCGAGGGTCTGCAGGATTAAGGGGCACACGGCCAGGAGCTGTCACGGCAAGACTGAATGGGGGCCAGTCCAGGGGCACAGCCCCGGCTCCTGTTCTGCCATGCCCCCCTGGGCCCCCAGGATACTCAGTCCCAGGGGCGGGAGCACCTCAGAGGAGGGGCTGGGGGCGGGGGCAGGTGGCAGAAATGGCCCTGGCAGTGTCCAGCACGGGGTCAGGCCGCTCCGTGCACTTGGGGGCTCTCCGGGGAGGCAGGGCCGGGAGCCGATGGCAGGCGGCTGAGCCAGGCTGCGTCCGGGGATGGGGGCGGGCAGCCGGGCTTTGAGACCCCGGGATGACAGCCATTTGGGCACTGACTGGGCAGAGCCGGGCGCGGGGCCCTCGGGGTGTGCGGAAGACCGGGATACGACCCGGCAGGGGGATGGGGACAGGGCGGCAGAGGCCCCAGCCGGTGCCAGCCACCAGTCGCGTGTCATGGAACGTGCCAAAGCCCAGCCTCGTGAGCGCTCCGAGCCCTGTGCCAGGCGGTCCCGGCCCGGCTCGGGAGCGCCTGGCTTCCCTGGAGGGCCGTCCAGCGCCAGGAGGAGCCGGGGCCGGGACTGGAGGTGAGGCCGGGGCCACCAGGCAGCCGGGGGGGGGGGGTGTGGGGACCATGGGGTCGGTCCCACACACGGCCCAGAGGCGTGGGCAGGGGCAACTCGCTGACGCAAAGGATGCGGAGGGGCGGGGAGGGGGGGTGCCTGGGTGTCTCCGGGACACTTGGCCCGGACCCGGCAGCACTGTGGTCAGTGACTCGGAGAAGAGTCACAGCAAATGCAGTGTCCTGGGCAGAGGGAGGGACGGTGAGCCCAGGGCCAGTGCCCGTCTCGGCCACGCCAGCATCCCACAGGCAGGGCAAGCGGGGGGGAGGGGGCGGCCTCGCTCTCTGACCCCAGGCCCGGAGGGGCAGGCCAGCCAGAGCAGATGGGGACAGAGATGCGGAAGAGCCGCGGTGCCGGGGCAAGGAGGCTGACGGTGGAGCACATCACAGGAGGTAGGGTGCCCAGCAAGAGGGAGGTGACGGCCAGCCAGAGGGACATCAAGCTTGGTTCTGGACCTCACTGTGGGGCAGAAGGGGACAGTCCCTGAGCCAGACTCTGGGAACCAAGGGAAACCTGGGATAGAAGGACTTGGAGGCAAAGCCCCCACGAGGAAGGTTTCCGGGACACAGACTCTGTCTCCCTCGAGCCGGAACCCTCTGCCAGCGAGCAGGCGCCTGGGCGACAGAGACTCCCCGGCACAGCCGCCTTCCGGTCGGGCCATTTGGGCACATGATGAGGGTCCACCCAGCTGGCCCGGATGCCCTGGGGACCGCTGGTGGGACTGCCCTGCCCTGGGCTGGGTCGCCCTGACTGGCATTGAGGGTCTGGGGCGAAGCCGGGCCCTGCACGGGGCTGTCGGGGGAGAGGCCCGTCCGCCCCAGGGAGCCTGGGCGGCTCACGTGCTGGAGGGCGGCAGTGGGCAAGGCAGGGACCAGGAGAGCAGCTTAGTGGGGGGGGGGGGGGGCGTGTGAGCAGGGAGAGAGGAAGGGAACCCCAAGGAACGGGTGCTCTCCCCACACCGCTTTCTCCCGGAGGGGCGCCCGAGCGGGATGTGCTGGGACTGGGGGTCACCCAGGAGGGGCGTGGCTCTCCATCTGGACTGGGGGGATGGGAGCAGAAAGGAGGGCCGGCCTGCACACTGCTTTGCTGCCCCTTCCTCTCCGACGGGCCTCTGCCCACCATGTCAACCACCACCGGGCATGGGCACCAGGGACCCTGTCCCGAGAGGACTTCCTGCCGGCCAGTCCCCAATGGCTTGGAATAGGGGCCCTCGCCTGTGGTCCCTGAGCCACACCTTGGGCGCAGCGCTGGCTTTCTTGGAAGCTCTAAGGTCCACGGGTGCAGGGACCTCACTGTGGGCCCTGTCACCTGACGGGATAGAGAGCTGGTTGAAGAGGGGGATGGGGACAAAGAGGGGACAGGCCACTCCAGGCCCACGAGCAGGGGAGGGGGGTGGGGACAGCGGTGGCAGTGGCTGAGGTCTCTTGCCTCCTTTTCCCAGGAGGAGACCTCTCAGCTCCCCTCTTCGGCTGTGAACTGGGGTGGCCGTGCCCCCTAAGCGGGGTGAGAACCGGGTGGCATCTTGAGGCCCGAGGCGGGGGGGCATCCCGGGCCAGGCAGGGTCTGGAGCTGGTGCTCCTCAGGGGACCCCGGTGACCTGAGGGCCAGGGCAGAGGCGACCCTCCCTGATCTGCCCCCGGGGCTGGCAAAGAAAGATGGGCAGAAAGGGGATTCCTTGGCTTTGGGGGCTCTGTGGGGCAGCTAGGGGGTTTCCCCAAACAAGAGCCCCCCCAAGTGCCACCCCACTGGGGGAAGATGAGAGCTGTTGGGCCAGGAGGCCCAGCGAGGGCCCTGCGGAGGTGACACGGTGGTTAAGGGGGTGCTGGCCTCCACGGCGAGAAGGGGATGCCCAGGCAGAAGGTGGGCCCGGCTGGGGGCTCGGGGCTGATGAGGGTGTAAAGGATCCTGGTGGAGAAGCCGCTCTGGCCTCCCTCCCCTCCCCGCCTGCCCCGGGCAGGGCTCCGAAGGCCCAGAGCCCCCGGCCGGGCCGGCCGGTGGCTGGGAAGGAGCGGAGGTCCCTCCTCTCAGCCCTGGCCTAGGCCCCGGGGCAGGCAGAGCAGGGCCCCCAGAGGCCGCGGCTGTGCCCCACATCCCCCAGCACTAGGCCGGTGTCCTGGAGGAGGCCCCAGCCCGGGGGCCTCTGTCCCTCCCCGCTCGCCAGGGCGGCCTGTGGCCCCAGCCTGTGCCTTTCTCTCTGTGAGGAGGTCGGTGTCCCCTCCTCCGGGGAGACTTCTTAGATGGGACCTGCCCACCAGGACCAAGAGGGAGGTGGTGTGGGGGCAGGCCAGGTCGGCCGACGGTGCCATCCAAGCGGAAGCGGGAGCTGGGGTGGCCTGGGGAGGGGTCTTGGTTCACACGGTGCCGCACCCCTGTTTACAGCTGGAGAGCTGGGGCTGGGCCTGGGGTCTCACCCTGGGCAGGGGGGGGGTCAGAGAGACCAAAGCCACAGCCCCGCCCTGGTCCCAGCCCCTCCACCTGGGCTGGCGGGCTGTGTGGTTGCTTCCCTTTGGCCTTCACCCCATCCCCCCCCCACCCCTTCAGCCTTCACCCCATCACCCCAGCGAGGTCAACAGCCTCCCCCCCCACCTGTGTCCCCTGCAGCTGCCTTCCACTGAGCTCCTCCCTGCTCAGAACCTCCTGGGACCCCCAGAGTCCCTAGCTGCTCTGCCTTGGGTCTTCCAGAGACCTAACAGGACCCTCAGGCCCCTGGGCCCTGCCTTGTTAATGCTGCCCGTCTGGGAGCAACCACAAAGGGGAGGGGCAAGAAGGATTGAACTCCTGCACAGCTGGGCGGAGCTGCTTGAGGTGCCAGCCTGTGAAGGGGAAAACGGGGGAGGAGGAGGAGGAGAGGAAGAGGAGGAGGGGAGGAGGGGAGGAGGGGAGGAGGAGGTGGGGAGGTAGGGAGGAAAAGGAGGAGGGGGGAGGAAGGGGAGGAGGAGGGGAGGAGAAGGGGGAAAGAGGAGGAGGGGAGGTGAGGAGGAGGAGTGGAGGAGGTGGGGAGGTAGGGAGGATAAGGAGGAGGGGGGAGGAAGGGGAGGAGGAGGGGAGGAGAAGGGGGAAGGAGGAGGAGGGGAGGTGAGGAGGAGGAGTGGAGGGGGAGAGGAGGAGAGGAGAAGGAGGGAAGGAGGAGGAGGAGGAGGGGAGGGGAGAGGAGGGAGGGAGGAAGAGGAGGAGAGAAGGAGAGAAAAGGAGGAGAGGAGGAGGGGAGGAGGAGAGGAGGAGAGGAGAAGGAGGAAGGGAGAGGGAGGGGGAGGGGAGGGGGAAGAGGAGGAGGAGGAGGGGAGGAGAGGAGGAGTAGGGAGGGAGGGGAGGAGGAGGAAGGGAGGGGAGGAGGGGAGGTAGGGAGGAAGAGGAGGAGGAGAGGAGGAGGAGAGAAGAGGAGGAGGAGGAGGGGAGGAGGGGAGGAGGAGGAGGAAGAGAGAGGGAGGAGGAGGAGGGGAGGGGAGAGGAGGAGAGGAGAAGGAGGGAGGGAGGGGGAGGAGGAGGACAGGAGGGGAGAGGAGGAGAGGAGAAGGAGAGAGGGAGGGGGAGGAAGAAGAGGGGAGGGGAGGAGAGGAGAAGGAGGGGAGGGGGAAGAGGAGGAGAAGGAGAGGAGGAGGAGAGAAGAGGAGAGGAGGAGGAGGGTAGGAGGAGAAGTAGGGAGGAGGGGAGGAGGAGAGGAGGAGGAGAGAAGAGGAGGGGGAGGGGGGAAGAGGGGAGGAAGGGGGAGGAGGAGGAGGGGAGGAGGGGAGGAGGAGAAGTAGGGAGGAGGGGAGGAGGAGAGAAGAGGAGGAGGAGGAGGGGAGGAGGAGTGAGGGAGGGGGAGGAGGAGAGGAGAGGAGGAGGAGGGAGAGGAGGAGGAGGGTAGGGGAAGAGGGGAGAGGAGGAGGGGAGGTAGGGAGGAAGAGGAGGAGGAAAGGAGGAGGGGAGGGGGAGGAGGTGGGAGGGAGGGGGAGGAGGAGAGGAGAGGAGGAGGAGGGAGAGGAGGAGGAGGGTAGGGGAGGAGGGGAGAGGAGGAGGGTAGGGGAGGAGGGGAGAGGAGGAGGGGAGGTAGGGAGGAAGAGGAGGAGGAAAGGAGGAGGGGAGGGGGAGGAGGGGGGAGGGAGGGGGAGGAGGAGGAGGGGGGGAGAGGAGAAGGAGAGGAGGAGAAGTAGGGAGGAGGGGAGGAGGAGAGAAGAGGAGGAGGAGGGAGGGGAGGAGGAGGAGGAGGGGAGGAGAGGAGAAGGGGAGGAGGAGAAGTAGGGAGGAGGGGAGGAGGAGAAGAGGAGAGAAGAGGAGGAGGAGGAGGGAGGAGGGGAGGAGGAGGAGGAGGGAGGAGGGGAGGAGGAGGAGGAGGGGAGGAGAGGAGAAGGGGAGGAGGAGAAGTAGGGAGGAGGGGAGGAGGAGAAGAGGAGAGAAGAGGAGGAGGAGGGAGGAGGGGAGGAGGAGGGAGGGAGGGGAGGAGGAGGAGGGGAGGGAGGGAGGAAGGGAGGAGGAGGGGAGGAGGGGAGGTAGGGAGGAAGAGGAGGAGGAGAAAGGAGGCGGGCAGGAAGGAGGCCTAAGGCCTCCGTGCTCCAGGCCTCTCCCTGTGCCCCAGGCCTCTGCTCCCTGGTCACGTGAGACCCTGCTACCCCACTGCTGTCCCGGGCTCCCTGAGCCACCGCGTCCCCAGTTAGCCTGGTTACTCTCCCTGGGTCAGCGGGGTCTCGCCTCACCCGTAGTCCCTCTGTCTCCCCAGGGACTCTGGAGATCTGGAGGCTCCTGTCCCCTCCCGGCCGGGAGCCCTCCCTGCGGGTCTAACTGCATCTCCCCTCCTCCACGCCCACTGGGCCTCCTTCCAGAAAGGACCTGAAGGCTGGCACAGGGCTTCCCGGGGCCGCCTCACGGGGGGCTCAGAGACTCTCCCGTCCGCCTCCCTGCAGCCGCCCCTCCGGGGCCACCTGAGCGCTCTGGCCGCTGGCCTTGGCTTGGCTCTTGTACCCTCTCCCTGGCCCACACACTCCGGTTCATCTTTCGGACCCAAGTTCAAGGTCGCCTCCTGGGCTCCCCTGGGCAGCGGGACTGGGCTCGTTGCGGGGGGTGGGGGTGGGGGTCGTCTACCTGGGCAGTGACTTTGAGGAAGCCCGGAGACGCGCCCGGAGACGTGCTGCCGGAGGGGGCACGGCTGGGAGGGCGGTCTGGACCCGTGCCAGGGCCCTCGGGTGGGGTGTGGGGGGGAGCCGGGTACCCCCCAAGCCGCAGCTCCGTGCGCCCACCCCTGGCCCCGGGCAGCAGCGTGCCCCTCCCGCCGCCCCAGCCCCCCGCCCACCTGCTCATTTGGGGCCGCCTTCGAGCTCCCCGCTCACCCCCGCTGCCGCCTCTCTGCAAGGACGAGTGACCTCCGGGGCCCTGGCGATGCCACACCCAGTGCCGTGCCCACAGACCCCTCCCCGTGCTGCCTGGGGCAGCCCCCCGCCCGCCTCGCATAACCAGTGAGGGGCACCCTCGGAGTTGTGGGGCGTGGGGCTGCCCTCCCCTGAGCTCCCTGGCGGGGCCCCCGACCTCTGCCCTTGGGGGCCCGCTCTCTCCCCTTGGGGGGAGTCGGGGACGCTTGCCGTCCTGCTGTCCCCGGAAGCCAAGGTGCAGGAGGAGGAGGCCTCTCCCCGGGCTGGCTCCCCCCCACTGCCGCTTCACTCACGGGCTCTACGGCCGCCGGAGGGACCAGTGGCTCTGCAAGTGTCCACCCCGGTCGACAGCGTAGAACCCCCTGGGGAGGCGGGGCGCGGAGGGGACCAGAGACCCCGGGGGTGGTCGGTCGGCGGTGGGGCTGACCAGGGCTGCTCCCCCGGCCTCTGTGGCAGCTTCCTCTGGCCGTGTCCCGGACACCTGTGGCCCAGAGGGTCCCCCGCAGACCTGAAGAAAGAGTTCTCCGACGACAGGCCTGGCCCTGCCTGGCTGTCCTCCCTTTGGGCCCCCGCCCCCGAGCCCGGCGCCCGAGCTCTCCCCTCGACCTTTAGGCACCAGAGACGGGTGGCCTTTAGGCCTTTAGGCACCGGACAAGCGGCCTGCAGGGGGCAGAGTCAAGCTGGGACCAAACCCACGCAGGCAGACAGGGGAGGAAGGAGGTGGGGGCAGCTGCGAGGGCCGGGGCCGGCTCAGGAGCCTATCACGGGACCCTGGTGGGGGGACCGGGGGGCCGCAGAGGGAGGAGTGGGGGGCCGGCGCCCCGAGTCGGGGCCGGTAGGCGGTGGACGCGGCCAACGGGGCAGCCCCCGAACGTGGGGACCCCCACTCAGAACGGGGAGCTGGGAGGCGGCCCGGGGCCCGCTGGGCTGTGCGCGCCCCGGTGCACCCGGGTGGGGGCGAGGCCCCGCGGCGGAGCCCGATGCTGGGGGAGCAGAGCCCCGCTCGGCAGCCCCCGGGGCTGAACCCCGGGCTGCAAAGAGCCAGAGCAGACACAGGAAATAGCCTAATTGCGTTCGCTAAGGAACACCAAATCCCTTACAGCTGCACGCGGGCTGAGCCAGGGGCCACGGGTGGGGCGGCCATCGCCGGTGTCCTGACAGCTCCGTGGAGCCTGCCAAGGGGTCTGGGCTGCTGGCCGGGGAAGGGGGGCGCCTTTCCCGGGCCAGAGGCCCCCACCCCACCCCAGGAGAGCCGCCCCCTCTCAGTTCCCAGAACGGAGCCCAGCTGTGGAACAGCGAGGGGTGAGGTCACGGGAGGGGCCAGAGGGGCCGCATTACTCACATCCTGGGGCTGGTGGGAGGGGGGAGGCGAGGGGGAGGGCCCCTTGTCCTTGGGCCGCTGGGGCTCCCGGCCCAGGGCTTTGGAGAGACACCAGGAGACCCCTACCCCGTATCCCTTGTCTGCCTGCCCCCCCGCCCCCGCCCCCCGGCCCCTGCCTGTCAGGGCTCCTGGGGCCACGAGCAGATGGCGGGTCGCAGAGGGTGGCCCTCGGAGGGGCCGGCTCACAGGGCCGCTGTCGGGGCGATGGCAAGGACAGCAGAGAACGGGGTCTGGAGCGGGGACCCCGGACCTGCCGTTTCGGCCTCGCCTTGTTCCCGCTCGTGAATCCGTGTGCGTGCTGTGGGGTGTCTGGAACCATGGGTGGAGGGTGGGTGCGCGTGCCACGCTGGCCTGGGCGTCGGGCTCACGGAAGACGTGTGTATGTGTGTGTGCACGCGCATTATTGCCTCGTGTGCACCTGGGCGTGCAAGGCGGGCCGGGCCCGCGTGGGGCTCTTGTGGCCTGGACATACCGCCCGACAGGTGGACCCCAGAGGATCTGCTCATGTCTGTGTGTGGGGTGACAGGCAACTTGCGGGCTCTGCACTCAGATCTCGGGGCAACGGTCTGGGGAGCGGGAACCACGGGGCAACGCTTCCCCAGATAACGTGGCCCTGCAGCCTCCGAGCCGAGGGCCCAGGGCAGGATGGGAGCAGGCGTGGGGAAGGAAGGGCCGCCTAGGCCCCCGGGGGTGGGAGCCGAAGGCACTTCTGAGCATCGAGGGTGGGAGACCAGGGGTGCTGCGGGCTGAGCAGGTCTGGAGTCCCAGGTGGCCACGGCGGGGGGCGGTAGGGGGGGAGCGGGCCTGGAGCCCGGGGCTGAGGAGGGCCTGGCTTTTGTCTGGGAGGCTCTGGGAAGACCTGGGACAGATTAGATCATGGCTGGCAGGGCTGCTGAGACCACGGAGCCGGCCGTCCCGGCCAAGGGACGGAGTCCCAGAAGGAGCGGGCCGCGGGGTCAGGCGGCGGGCAGCAGCGGGAAGGGACCGAGACCCCAGGCTAGGGCAGTGAGCCCTGCAGAGGCAGAGACCAGGACTCCCCTCTCTGGGTCCAGTGGAGCCTGGGTGGTGGGGGAGGCAGGGCCGTGTCGGCGACCCAGGCCCGGGGTGCCCCCCGGATGCCGACAGCGTGAGATCTGCTAGGCCAGGGCCAGGGGGACCAGGCTGTGAACGCCTCGTCCCAGGCTGACCTTGTGTCGCCCTTAGTGAGGGACCCCGAGAAGCCACGGGGTCAGCGTGCACCGAGGGAGCAAGGTCTCTGGCTCTGCGGTGGCCTCGGGTCCGTCCTCTGTGAACGGGCCCAGAGAGGTCAGGTTCAGGGTGCAGGCAGCCTCTTCTTGGGGCCCTTGGGGGGCAGGAGGGAGTGCCCCAGCCGGGGTACCCGGGCAGGGAGGTGGCTGCCCGGCTGGGTCTGCCCCTGGCCCGACAGTGCCTGATCGGCGAGGCTGCTGCCACCGGATTCCAGTGGGGACACGTGGCACCTGTCTGGTACCTGCAGCAGCCGCTTCCCAGGGCCTCGGGGGCCACAGAGCCAGGCCCGCCCCTGTCCCGGCTCTGATTAGGTCCAGGAGGCCTGGCTGCTGGGCGGTGGGGGGGGGGGGTGTTGGGCGGGGGGCGGAGGACAGAGGGTCTCAGTCCTGCCTGGACACCGGAGCCCCCTCCACCACCGGGAGGACAGGAGCAGCGGGGTGCAGGCTGAGGCCCTACTGACGCTCCGTGTCCCCCAGGCTCACGACTCAGCGGAGCGCGGAAGATGAGGAGGAGGCCGCCCGCGAGCGTCGCCGCCGGGCGAGGGACAGGGAGCTTCGGGCCCAGGACGAGGACGGCGGCCAGTCCCCCGAGCCGCCGGAGCGGGAGAGCCTGTAAGCCGCCCCCCAGCAGTCCGCCTGGCCCTGCTCCCCAGGGCAGAGGGGAGGCTGGTGGTGGGGCCCTGGGCTAGGGCTCCCGGAGGAGGAGAGTGAGGAGGGGCTCAGCGCGGGTGCGGAGAGAGCTTGGGGTGAGGGTCCCTGAAGCCCGAGGCACCAGTGGAGCCCGCCGGCCGGCCGCAGGGACTCACGTGCGGCCACCCCTCCCAGCCAGCCTCCCAGAGCGCTGACTCAGGCCCTGGCCGCCCTGCGCGGCCCTGGCCCCTGCTTGGACCGACACTGACCCCAGCTGCGTGGCCCTGGCCCCGGAGCCCCCCGCCCAAGCTCCCTGCTGCCGGTGACTCATGGAGGCCACGTCCAACTTGGCGGGCCGCAGGCCGGCTCGTTTCCTCCCTGGGCCCAGGAGGCCTCCGCGGCCGGGCTGGGCTGTTTTTACAATAATGCCCCCCTTCCTCCCGCCCCTGTTTTGTTCCATTTTCTCCGAGTCAGCAGCTCTGGGCGGGGTGGGGTGCTGCAGCGGTCACGGCCCCTCAGGCCAGGTCCTCAGTTTAGATAGCAGGGGCTGGGGGCACATGGGGAGCCCACCAGCACCAGATCCCAATCCTGCCCTGATGGGGGTGGGGGGCGGGGGACAGGGGCTCACCCTGCTGCCCGCGGAGGGAGCAGTCACCAGAGCCCTGGAGGGAGACATGTCACCCACACACGGGGACCCCAGGGTGACAGGGGAGGCACAGCCCAGCAGTCAGGGGGCCCTAGACGAGTGGAGGAGGCACAGCCCAGCTCTTGGGGAGCCTTGGACTGATGAGGGAGGCATAGTTCAGCTCTCAGGAGCCCTAGACTGAGGGGGGAGGCATAGTTCAGCTCTCAGGAGCCCTAGACTGAGGGGGAAGGCATAATTCAGCTCTCAGAGGCCCTAGACTGATGGGGGGGGCACAGCCCAACTCTTTGGGAGCACTGAACTGATGGGGGAGGCATAGCCCAGCTCTCGGGGGAATCTAGACCAAGGGAGGAAGCACAGTCCAATTCTCAGGAGGCCCTAGACTGATGGGGGAGCACATCCCAGCTCTCAGGAGGCCCTAGACTGATAGGGGAGGCATAGCCCAATTCTCAGGGGGCCCTAGACTGATAACGGGAGGCCTAACCTAGCGCTCAAGATATCCTAGACTGATGGGGAAGCACAACCCAGCTCTTAGGGAGCTCTGAACTTATGGGGGAGGCATAGCCCAGCTCTCAGGGGACTCTAGACTAATGGGAGGGGCAGAGCTTAATTCTCAGGAGGCTCTAGATTGATGGGGGGACATAGCCCAGCTCTCGGGAGGCCCTAGACTGATGGGAGAGGCATAGCCCAGATCTCAAGGGGTCCTAGAGTGATGGGGGAGGCACAGCCCAGCTCTTAGAGAGCCCTAGACTGATGAAGAAGGCATAGCCCAGCTCTCAGGAAGCCCTAGACTGATGGGGGAGTCACAGCCCAGCTCTTATGGGACTCTAGACTGATGAAGGAGGCATAGCCCAGCTCGCAGGGGACTCTAGACTAATGGGAGGGGCAGAGCTTAATTCTCAGGAGGCTCTAGACTGATGAGGGAGGCATAGCCCAGATCTCAAGAGGTCCTAGAGTGATGGAGGAGGCACAGCCCAGCTCTTAGAGAGCCCTAGACTGATGAAGGGGGCATAGCCCAGCTCTCAGCGTACCAAGACTGATGGAAAAGGCACAGCCCAGCTCCTGGGGAACCCTAGACTGATGGGGGAGGCATAACCCAGCTCTCAAGGGATAGACTGATGGGGGAGGCATAGCCCTGCTTTCAGGGGAGCCTAGACTGATGGAAGAAGCATAGCTCAGCTCTCAAGGGACCCTAGACTGATGAAGGAGGCATAGCCCAGCTCTTGGGGAGTCTGAGACTGATGGGGAGGCCCAGCCCAGCCCTTAAGGAGCCCTAGACTGATGGAGGAGGCATAGCCAGAAATCAGGAGGCTCTAGACTGATGGGGGAGGCACAGCCCAGCTCTCAAGGGACCCTAGACTGATGGGGAAGGCATCGCCCTGCTTTCAGGGGAGGGAGGCTAGACTGATGGAGGAAGCGTAGCTCGGCTCTCAGGAGGCCCTAGACTAGTGAGAGAGGCACAGCCCAGTTCTCAGGGGACCCTAGACTGATGGGGGAGGCACAGCCCAGGTCTTAGCAGGCCCTACACTGATGGGAGAAGTACAGCCTAGCTCTGTGGGAACCTTAGTCTCACGAGGGAGATACAGCCCTGTTCTTGGGGAGCCCTAGCTTAATAGGGTCAGACACAACCTCGGCCTCAGGCAGCTCCAGACTACGAGGAGACACAGTCCTGCCCTCAGGGATTCTCTAACAGCGGGGAGGCTCGGCCCAGCCATGGGTGCTGCCCCTGGCAGACAGGGTCTCCCACCCCTGGAGCCCAGGGTCTGAGGAAGGAAGGAGATGTGGCCGGTGTGTATAGCGTGCCCCCTGCCCCTCATGGCCCCGTCCGGCTCTGAGCACCCGGCACTGCTCTTTTAGCCTGAAGCCCTCGGAGGCCCCTGAACTGGATGAGGACGAGGGTTTCAGCGACTGGTCCCAGAAGCCAGAGCCACAGCGGCAGCCCTGGGAGGCCGGGGGGGCCTCCAACAGCGGGGAGCCCCCTCGGAGCGAGAGTCCGGAGGGGCAGCAGGAGGAGAACAGGCAAGTGGGGGTCAGAGGCCGGAGGCAGGGTTACCAGGCAGGGGCGCTCTCCAAGCCCCCAGCCTGCGCCTGAGCAAAGGCCACCGGCCCCGCAAAATGCCCCCCGGGCTGGGAGCAGGGGGAAGGGAGGAAGAGAGCTAGACGGCGGCGGGGCGGCGGGCCGAGGGGCTGCGGGGAGGGGTGGGGAGGAAATCTCATTCCTGGGCTCCCCAGGGCCCCTGGGCCCCATCCAGACCAGCTGCGGCCCGGCCAGGGTGTTGCCACATCAGCACACATCTGCAGCCCACTTACGTAATGGAGGCTCTGCGCCCCTGCCGCCCGCCCGCCCCTTCCTCCCTCGGGGCTGGCTGATCTCCATTCCCACGGAGGGGAGCAGGTATTTCCAGATGTGTGGGCCTGTGAGTTGGCCTGGAGGGACAAGCTTTCCAGATGTGCAGACGTGTTTGCTGGGCTGAACAGGGCAGGAGGGGGTGGGGGCCCAGGGATGGGGGGCTGCTCCGGGAGCTTCACCCCCACCCCAGTTCTGGGGTCTGAGGCACCCTGCAGGCGTGCTCAAGGGCCCCCCCACCGTGGGCAGGGTCCAAGCTCTACCCAGGAGCTTCGAGCTTGGGGGACACCACCTCCCGGCCCTTTGAGGCCCCTCTAGTCTCCGTCTCTAGCTAGGACCGTCTCCGTCTCCAGTCTTCCAACCACCCTACCAGTAGGCTCCTGCACCCCAGGAGCCAGCTGCCTGGCTGGGGCCCTGGTCCTGGCCACCCCCTGGTCACCGGTGCCCCTGCAGGCCTCATTTTCCCCCATCTGCCTTTGAGACTCAGTGCACCTTCCGAGGTGGGTCTGGGGTCTGCAAGGATGGCCTGTCCCCCTCGTGTCGGGTGGCCGCAGCCCTGCCGGCTGCCTCCTCTTTCCCGCCGGCCCCAGGCCACAGCTGTTCCCAACAGCAGGGGGCACTTTGGCTCTTCTGTTGAACCCTCCTGCTCTGCTCACAAGCAAGCCTCCTCCCCGCCCCACACCTGCCTGGCCCCGGGACCCGCTGGAGCTGAATGGGCCCTCTGTGTGCCCGGCCGGCTCGCGCTGACCCACCTTGGGCGGTGGGTCTGGGCTGGCACCAACACCAAGGGGCGTGAAATCATGGAAAATGCGAGAATTTCTTGCTGGTTCAGTCCTGCTCAAATGCAGAGCCCCGCTGGCTGCCGGAAGGCATGGCCAGTACAGGCAGCCCCTCTCCTCAAGGGGTGCCGTCCTAGCTGTGACCTCGGCCTTTGCCTTGTCCCTTAGCTGATCTTCCCCCAAACCACGCACAGATCCTGCCCCACTCCTAGGCAAAACCCTTCTTCCTCAGGCCCACCTGCCTCCCTCATGGAGCAGGGCGGGAGCGGGTGGCGGCGGGGGGGGGGGCGCTAGGCCAGCAGGGTGGACACAGACGAGCATGGCCCGGGGGCTGGGGCCCATCCAGAGAGTCTGGAGACCGGGTCCGGCCTCCGAGTGTGAGGCGAGAGGGGGCTGAGGCAGCGGGCCCTGTCCACAAAGGCGCCCCAGGGCTGGAGGGCTGCCTCCAAGGTCCTTGGGCCCACTTCCCCCGATGAGGCTGGGGTCTCAGGATTCCTTGGCACTCAACTGGTCAGACCGCCCCCGCCTTTCGGACGGAGAAGCTGAGGTTTGGAAACCCAGAGGGACTCAAACCCAGCAACTGAACGACCTTCACCGGGATTGCATCCCTCCCCTGCCCCCCAGGCCCCATCAGCATGCCTACGGGAGCCAGGGTGGTGATGAGCAGAGTCCAGCCAGAGTCAGCCTGGAGGAGTTGCATCTGAGCCCCAGCTCAGAGCT
Organism: Lynx canadensis; assembly: GCF_007474595.2. Classification (NCBI taxonomy): domain Eukaryota; kingdom Metazoa; phylum Chordata; class Mammalia; order Carnivora; family Felidae; genus Lynx; species Lynx canadensis. Next base: position 114,213,013 of record NC_044312.2, on the reverse strand, counting down.
CCAGGACGGGCCAGGAACAGAGGAGACAGAGCCCAAGAGCCCAGAGGGGACCGTCCAGGGCAGCCTGGGGCCGGCAGAAGCCGAAGAGGCAGACGAGCAGGTGATGGTGGCTCCCTTTGGGGTCCGGGTGCACCCCGCCCCTTGGGCTGGGTCTGTGTCTGCTGACCGTCTGCGCAGCAGGCTGCCCTAGAGGGAGACGCCCCCCCCCACACCCCAGACTCTGTGGCATCCGCATTCCCAGAGGGAGGAGGGTCTTCGTGACCCTGGGATCAAGCGACTCTCCTCCGGACTCACCAGACCCCACTGCAGAGAATTCGAGAAACAGAGCATGTCAGGGCTGGAAAGGGCCTGAGGCCCAGGGAGGGGAAGACGTTTGCTCCAACAAGTCCCGAATGGGGCAGGAGGGGTGCAAGGGTGCTCATCGTATAAACTCTGATGTTCTATTCCTAGCACCAGAAACGCCAGCAGCCCGGGACGCCCAGCCCCCTGGTCTTGGAGGGTGCTACCGAACAGGGCTCACCTCCCCTGAGCCCCAGCACCAAAGTAGGTCGAGCCCCAGAGCCTGCTGCCTTTTCCTCTTTCCCAGAATCACAGCACCAACCCCATGACAGCCCCAGAGAGGAAGCCACACGGCGGTGCCAGGAACACGAGTACACCCTGCCCTTTCTCTGCCATCCCCCCAGCCTGGCACTCAGCACATCCCTGAGAAATGAACCAGCGGATGGCTCGATTGGTGGATGGGAGCCACTGGGGCAATGGGGGGGGGGGGGGCTCTGGTTGGAGACTCACATCTCTGCTTGCCTTCCGCAGCTCATCGACAGAACCGAGTCCCTGAACCGCTCCATCAGGAAGAGGTGAACCTGCTGCTTTCCAGACTAGGACTTGGGTTCCCCCAGACGGTGTCGAAGAGAGGGGCCTGGGGGCTAGAGATGCAGAGCCCCGAGGGAGCTCTGGTAGGGGTCGGGGTGGGTGTGGAAGCCCAGTGAGGGAGCATGGGGCGTGACCCTTCTCCTACCCTCCAGTAACAGTGTGAAGAAGTCCCAACCAGCCTTGCCCATCTCCAAGATTGATGAGCGACTGGAGCAGTACACACAGGCCATTGAGGTATGCTTAGGCCTCCCTTCTTCTGCTGGGTCCCTCCTCTATTCACATACCCATTGGCTCATCCCAACCACACCCCTCCATCCAACCAATACCCTTCTGTGCACCCAATACCCCTCCATCCAACCAATACCACTCCATCCAACCAATACCCCTCCATCCAACCAAGACCACTCTATCCAACCAAGACCACTCTATCCAACTAAGACCCCTCCATCCAACCAATACCCTTCCATCCAACCAAGACCCCTCCATCCAACCAATACCACTCCATCCAACCAATACCCCTCCATCCAACCAAGACCACTCTATCCAACCAAGACCACTCTATCCAACTAAGACCCCTCCATCCAACCAATACCCTTCCATCCAACCAATACCCTTCCATCCAACCAATACCACTCCATCCAACCAATACCCCTCCATCCAACCAAGACCACTCTATCCAACCAAGACCACTCCATCCAACCAATACCCTTCCATCCAACCAAGACCACTCCATCCAACCAATACCCTTCCATCCAACCAAGACCACTCCATCCAACCAATACCCTTCCATCCAACCAAGACCCCTCCATCCAACCAAGACCACTCCATCCAAACAATGTCTCTCCATGCAACAAAGACCACTCCATCAAACCAACTCCCCTCCATCCAACCAATACCCCTCCATCCAACCAAGACCACTCTATCCAACCAAGACCACTCCATCCAACCAATACCCTTCCATCCAACCAAGACCACTCCATCCAACCAATACCCTTCCATCCAACCAAGACCACTCCATCCAACCAATACCCTTCCATCCAACCAAGACCCCTCCATCCAACCAAGACCAATCCATCCAAACAATGTCTCTCCATGCAACAAAGACCACTCCATCAAACCAACTCCCCTCCATCCAACCAATACCTTTCTATCTAACTGATGCTCCTTCATCCAACCAATGTCTTTCCATACAAACAACACTCCTCCATTCAGCGAACACCCCTCCATCCAACCACCACTCGTCCAGACCTACACCTCTCTATCCTACCAATGCCCCTCTCTCCAACAACCCCCCCATTCAATCCATGCTCCTCCAGCCCTATGTTCTGAGCAGCATGATAGCACCACATCTGTCTCTTACCCCACCATATCACCTGTGCTCCTCAGATCAAGAAGGTGTTTCACAAGTACACCCAATGGAGGCACATGCATTTTTTTTTCCAGAGTGCCCTGCCCTAGCCCCTTACTGGGAAAGCACTCCTCTGGTAATACAAAGATGTAGAAGAAGTCATGTATTGGAGACCCTCACCCTGGCTTCTCTGACATGTCCCATGTGGCTGTCCACTAAAGTGGTCCTGGGTTTTTCCTCCTCTGCAGACTGCTGGCCGGACCCCCAAGCTAACCCGCCAGCCCTCCATTGAGCTGCCCAGCATGGCTGTGGCGAGCACCAAGAGCCGGTGGGAGACGGGAGAAGTGCAGGCTCAGTCCACTGCCAAGACCCCCTCTTGCAAGGTAACACCCATCCCAGGGTGAGGTGGGGTCCCCTTGGAAAGGCAAGTAGGAGGCTGTCTAGGCTGCAGTGTGGGTAGACAGAGCACTGGGATGTTTGGGGGGTGCTCACCAGGCTGGCCCCCAGAGTGGAAGGCCATGTGGGGGAACTGGTGGCCCAGTGCATGTAGGTGGTGCCACTTTCCCTTTCTTACTTCCTCCCCTGGGCTCTCGTACAAGGAAGTGGGTGGGCAGGCCTGGGACCCAGCCGGGCAAGGCTGGACAGGAGAGAAAGGACCACGGCTTTGAGTTCCCTGGTCGAGGGTCTGCACCTGTGACATGTCCTTCCTCTGAACACAGGATATCGTAGCTGGAGACATGAGCAAGAAAAGCCTCTGGGAGCAAAAAGGAGGCTCCAAGACGTCATCGACAATTAAGGTAGGGTCTAAATGTGGCTGATGTAGGGAGGGCAGGTCTAGCAGGTGAAAGCAAAGAGGGGCTATCCTCAGTGTATCTGGGAGGGCTTCCCAGAGGCAGCACCATCTCCGTTCTGCCGCTCTCAGCTTTGCTCTTGGTCACCTCTCCCAGCAGAGCACTCCGTCTGGAAAGAGGTACAAGTTTGTGGCTACCGGACATGGGAAGTATGAGAAGGTGCTTGTGGACGAGGGCTCGGTGCCCTAGGCTGCCCTTCTTGGTGAGTCCGGGGCAGCAGCCCGAGCGTGAGGTGTCGTGTGTGTGGAATGTGTCCTTCTGGGAATGTGGGGCCACGGACAAGGCCTGCTTTGTTACAGCTGCAAGGGCGGCCTGTGGGGACTGAATGCCCGGCCTTGGAGCTGGTCGGAACCCACACTTGGCTCGCTCTCCTACACCAGCTGGGGGCTGGTGGTCCCCACCCTGCCCATCACCTGGTGAAGAAACATGGCCCACTGCCGTGGTTAGACACACTTTATTAGTGGCCTGGGTCCCAGGATCCGTTTACAGCACCCATTATGCCCTGCGTGAGGCAGCTGGCCGCCTACTGGCTGTCTCTTCCCCTCCTGAGTCCTGCACCCAGACACCTCCGTGTCCCTCTGCCATCACTGCTGACCCATCAGAGCCCTGGCCCCTGTCCCGAGTCAGTGGGGACTGCAGATGCGGGGGCCCCGAAGCCGCATGAGGCCTGGGGCCCCCTCTGCTGCCTCCCCTGCCCCGGGACCAAGGACACCCGTCCTCACCCAGCCATCGAAGCTGGGCCCCGCCCCCATCTCCCGCCAGCGAGCCCCCCTCACACCTTGCCCCCCAGGCGGGGGAATCAGAGGCGGGCAACAAAAGGAGCTGAGCCTGGGGTCTGGCCTCCCCCCACCCCCCACACGTGTCAGGAACGACAGTCAAACCGTTGATGCAGCCACTGGTGCGCACGCACAACTGAGTCGCCCTGGCCAGCCCCGCTCTGCACAGCAAACATAAATCTGTCCCCCATCTTTCCCGGAGGGGCGCGGGGACCACAGAACCCAGCCCCAGCATCCTCCCTGCCCTGCCGGCCCACAGCCCCTCAGGAGCCCAGACACCCCCCTGCGCCTCCTTGCCCCGAGTCCCGAGCCATGGGCCCTGCTGTGCGGGGCCGACTCATCTACCCGCTGCCTCGTCACTGAGCCGTGTTCCTTCCTTCTTGCGTGTGATTTTACCCCGTTAGCCCCCATAGATATTCTAACCCAGTGCAGACCCCTTCTCTGCCCCAGTCCATGCCGTGGAGACCGGCCTCCTCCCCGACCCCACCTGCCCCTGCCGCACCCCGCCACAGTCCTTCCTGCCGCAGCCTGTCCGTCCCGCACCCCCCGGCTGCCCGGTGTCCGTCCGGCCCTGGCGCCCTCTGCAGTGGCCGTGGCTCCCCAGCTGGACCCCCTGTCCCTCTTCTGTCCACACCACGGTCCTGGGCCCCGGTGCCGCCCTGACCGGTCACTGGAGCCTCCAGCCAGCTGCCGTCCGGTTGAAGTTCTTGGGCTTGGGGTTTAGGTCCACGACAGAGTGGACTGTAGGAGGCGGCCGGGCGGCTGCCTCTTGCAGCTTCCGGGCGTTGAATCGCGGCCTGCACAGGAAGGGCAGGCGGCCCAGGCCGGCCAGGGTACAAGCCCCATCCCTGGGCCCAGCCAGGCTGCCTTGGGACTTGGCCACTGACATGCGATACAGCACCGCGTCCCACATCCTGGAGGCCCGGGAGGCTGGGGGCCGGGACGCTGGGAGGGCGGGGGCTGTCACCTCTTGCCCCCCGCCCTCTGGGCTCTGCTCTGGCCCCGGGCACGGGGATGTTTCCGCCTCCTCCATCAGCTGCTTCTTGAGGCGCGTCCAGCCGCTGAGCCGGGGCCTCGGTGCAACTTCGGGGACAGGGTATGGGTGCGGGCCTGAGGGCGGGGCCGGGGACGAGGCCCCCCGGGGACTGGAGACCGCCTCGGCCTCAGCGGCAGGGCCAGCCACGGGGGGCTTCTCCACGGGCTCAGCTGAGGCCGGCCTGTGAGGCGAGGGTCCCGGTGAGCGGTAGGTGGGGACTATGGGCACCACAAGCCGAGGGCCACCCTCTCTGGGCACCAAGGCCTCAGGGCCAGGGCACTGAGGAGGGGGGGCCTCAGGGCAAGGACCGGCAGTCTGGGCCTCGGTGGGCAGAGGGTGGATGTGGGCCGCGGGGGCCGGGGGCTGGGCCCCAGGAGGGTACGGGACCGTGTCCTTGTCCTGCCCACCAGGCCCCCCATCTGGGGCCGTCTGGCAGGGCTCCGGGGTCCTGGCCTGTGGGGACGGCACGAGCCGGATGTGTACCTGGCTGACGTGGGTGGCCCCTGCTGTGGGGGCCGAGACCTGCGTGAAGCCGCTGGGGGACCGGGTGGGGTGCAGGGCCGGTGTCGTGAGCCGGAGCCCCGTGGCCTTGAAGTGGGCAGCCAGGCTCCTGTGCTGAGTGAAGCTGAAGGGGGCTGTGGACTTCTGCAGAGGCGATGCCACGTGCTGGATGACGGAGGGGTGGGGGGAGCGGGGCAGGGCGGGCACGTTGCGCGGGCCCTCCGCGGGCCGCGGGGCCGTTGGCTCCTGGTCGTGGCTGGCCTCGCTCACGGGGGACAGGGAAGTGCGGAAAGCCCCCAGTGGCACGGGGGCCCCGCCCCCGGTCATCTTCTTCCGGGCAGCCTTCCTCAGAAGTTTCTGCAGACGAAGGTTGTCCTTGCCTGGCTTGGGCAGCAGGGGCGGCGGGGGTCCCGAGGGCCCCGGGGGGCACAGGCCGGCCACGATGAGCATCGTTGCACCCTGGGGTGGAGAGGGACAGCCGTCACAGGCCAGCCGTCCTCTCTGCCGGTGCCCCCGCCCCCACCACCCCGAGGTGAGATAGGAGCTCCTGAGGCCCAGAGGGGTCACGGCCCGACCCTGACCATCAGAATCTCTGCTTCCCGAGCGCCCGGCACCTGCCAGGTGCGTCCCTAGCAAGTCTGTCCGCGTCCGCAGCTCTGTGGGGCGGCTCTGCCTCCAGCCGCTTCGGAGAGGAGCCCACGGAGGCCCGAGCGACTCGGTGGGCGACGGCCGAGGGCGCCGCCCGGGGGCACAGCCTAGACCGTGAGACCCGTGGACGGGCTCCAAGGGGGAGGCACGTGCTGGGCCGGCCGCCCGCCAGGGCAGGAAGAGCGCCCGCCCGCAGACGCGTGAGGGGCGCCACACCGTCGCCAGTCTGACCACAGGCTCGTCCACTGTGAGCCAGCGGTGAGGGTGGCGGCCAGAGGCTCAGGAAAGCTGAGGCTGCATCATCAGAGGTCGATTGGCCGGGAGGTGGGAGCAATTTTCGCTGAGCTACGCTAAATGGGATATTCCCGCAGACATCCTGGCTGGGGTGGTCCTGGCCAAGCCGCCCGCCCTGGTTTCTGGGCGCCACGTGCTCGCAAGGACGTTGACAAATGGCGTCTGGGCCAAGCCGGAGGCCGGCCGGTTTGTGGGAGGAAGGAGGCCCGGAGCTGCCGGCCTGTGGGGGCCGGCTCTGTCAGGCGGGAGCGGGTCTGCCTGGGGAGGGGCCTCAGGGGTCTGCCCGGGGTTCCCGCTCGGCTGTGCCTGCTTCAGGGGGCCCAGGACCCCAGGGACCGCGGGAGCTCGGGGGCAGCCAGGCTAGCGGGAGAGCAGGCGACGGGCACAGCTCCCTTCACCTTGAATCCCAAGTAGGCCCGCGGCCCCGGGGGGGCCCCGGTGTCAGGAAGCCAGCTTCCAAGGTGGAAGCGGACGTGGGGTTCCGGTGGCTGGAGCAGGGCGGCTGCTCCCGGGGGAGAGGGTGTCGTAGGGAGGGCCAGCGTGGCCACCAGAGACGGGCTGGAGACGCGGAGGGCAGGGGGTAGCCCCCTCCCCGGACCGAAGCCTGACACCCCCACCCATGCCGGTGTTTCAGCTTTTCTGAGACTGCAGACAGCTCGGGCAGCACCCTCCGCCCTCGCAGGGGCGAGTCCAGCCAGACGCCCACCCCGGCCCTGCCATGGGAGCCGCTGCCGTTGCCTGCCTGGCCTGCCCGCGCCCGGCCAACACCCACCACCATCGCCGTCTCTCTACTCCTCGACCCCCCGACCGCTCTCCCCTCCCGCTCTCTGACCCCCACTCTACCTCGCACAGCAGGGGCAGGAAAGGGACTCTCACTGGTGATTGACCAAAGGGCCCACCCCCCCCCCCAGAGACCAAGAGTCCCCGAGGAAGGCCCAGCCTGGGCAGAGAGAGGACACGTGCTGGGGGACCTCCAGGTCGAGAGACACCAGCGCCTGCACCGCATTCTCAGGCCCTGCCCCCTCCCTGCTCCCGGCTTGCAGCCTTGTCCTCCGTGTGCAATAAAGCTCCTTGTGTGTTCCAAGTGCTGGCTCTGTGTCCATAACTGGGGGGGAGCGACAAAGAAGAGGGCCAGCCCGGTGGGAAGTCCTCCCCAGCCCCTGGACAGTGGTAGGATCCAGAATCAGACACTCTGTCCTGTCCCATGGCCTTCTGCAGTATTAGACTCCGAGATCTGAGGTGTGTGGTGGCTTAAGTTGGGGCGCATATGATGGGGGGGTTCAGTCTTCCTCTTCCAGAACATCTATGACACTTCCTTCCTTGACTGGCCAGATTAAATTTTACTGCACCCGAAACAGTGTGCATTTCTGATCTGTACCCCTAGACTGTGAACTCCCTGAAAACAAGACCCACCTTGGGGTCATCCCCCATTCCAGCACCTGGGAGGTGCTCAGTGAAGATTTGGTGGGTGGACAGATGTGGATGGTGGATGGATGGATGGATGGATGGATGAGTGCATGGATGGACAAATGGATGGATGGATGAGTGGATGGATGGATGGATGGATGAGTGCATGGATGGATGGATGAGTGGATGGATGGACAAATGGATGGATGGATGAGTGGATGGATGGACAGATGGATGGATGGATGGATGGATGAGTGGATGGATGGATGGATGGATGGATAGATGGATGAGTGGATGGATGGACAAATGGATGGATGGATGAGTGGATGGATGGATGGATGGATGGATGGATGAGTAGATGGATGGACAAATGGATGGGTGGAGGGATGGATGGATGGATGAGTGGATTGATGGATGGATGGATAGATGGATGAGTGGATGGATGGACGAATGGATGGACAGATGGGTGGATGGATGGATGGGTGGACGAATGGGCCAGTGGAGGGATGATAGATGGAAGGGTGGATGGACAGATATGGATGATGGATGATGGGTGAAGGAGTGGAGGGATGGATAGGTGGGTGGACTGATGTATAAATAGCAAGATGGGTGGATGAATCTTGGCTAATGGATAGATGGATTGATAGAGGATAGATGGGTACATGGGTGGATGTACAGAAGGTAGTTGGACAGAAATACCATTGTATGGGCAGGAGATGGAAGAAGCGATGGAGAGGCAGTCAGATCAATGCGTGCTGAATGGGTAGTAGGTGGCTGGCTGGCTGGCTGGGTGTGTTGGTGGGCAGATGGATGATGGCTGGATGGACAGTGGGAGGGAGGAAAGAAGGTAGTCAATGTGAGAACGGATGGGAACAAACAGGTGGGTGGGTGAACGGACCAGTGTGTGAAGGCGGAGACAGGGCGGAGGGCGTGCTCCCCAGCCCTGGGCCCGCACCCAGATCTGACATTGGGTTCTGCTGCCCTTGTTGTCTGGGGAACCCATTGAAGAGCAGGACCACTGGACCTTTGGCGTTCTAGGTCTGGCTCTGCTGGGAACCTCCATTTTCAGAAGTCTCTGTGATTAAAATCGGTCTGCCTCCTGGAGGATGGAGTAAATACGGACCAGTCAGGAGCATTAACGCTCCACCAAGCCACAGCCATCTTTTCTCACCACGGCCCACCTTGGAGACTGCGTCCAGGGCCGTGCTCTGCCAGCCGGGGCGCATCTCCCAGCGGGCACGCCACGTTCTCCCTCCCCACCCAGCGGGATGGCACATCAGGCAAGGGGAGCGGCAGAGGTGGCCGCAAAGCCCATGGCGGTACAGTGAGCCGGGGTCAGAGTGGATGACGCCACGGGATGGGAGGCGGCGGGTGGGGCGGACGGTGCCAGGAAGCCAGACGGCCACGCTGCCCTGAACAACCCCGGCCCTCTCAGGAGCCTCGCACCCCAGCCCGGCCTCGGGGACGGGGACCCAGGGCTTGTCTCCTCTGAGTATCTCCAAGCCCGCTACCGCTATGACGTAAGACCCTGCCTCTCAGAGACTGCGGGTCGGGGCCTGCGCGCCAGAAGGGTCCAGAGGTTCAGAAGGGCCCCTGCCCGAGGGGAACCTGGACTGGGATACCCAGGCACTGCCCCTCTGCCATCGGTCCCACCTGCCCGAGAGCCCCACCCCAGCGCAGAACTCCAGCCCCGCATGCGGGAGGCGGAACAGACCAGTGATCTACACATGGTAAAGAGGCACCCAGGCTAGTGGGGCCGCAGACGCACGGGGCTGTGGCAGGACCGTCTCTGAAGTGCTGCGTCAGCCGCTTCTATCTGGGGCCTGGCAGAGCCCAAGCCCGTGGGGCTGGCACCAGTGTGGGTGCCCAGGACCTGTTCAAGGTCCCTCGGGCCCCGCCACCCCACCCGTGCAAACCGGGGCCCGGACCAGACTGAGGGGCCCCGCTCTCCCCCGCCACCCTAGGGTCCCCCCTGAAGGTAGCTGGAGCCAAACTGCTCTGGGGCCGCCTCTCCCTGTCCCGGCTTCCTCCCTGCTCTGTGGCCTCGCTCAGCACCTCCGGCTTTGGAAGCCGCCCCCCACCATCCCTGGGCCCAGGGCCTGCGTGGTCAGTTCTCAAACCCTCTCTGGGGTTGAGACCCATCCTGCACCCCGACCAGGGCTGGGCCACCCTTCTCCCTTGCCCCCACCCCGGGACCCCAGACCCCCTCCAGCCCTCCGGGGAGGCCCCTGCCCTGTCCCTCTCCTCCCACCCCTGCCCGGCCAGGCCAGGTGGACCGGGGTGTGGATTACCTGTCGAAGGTTCTCGGAGGCCTGCGGCCTGTCCAGCAGAGCCTGCTCAATGCTGTCCGGCCGCACCACGGGCCTGGTGCCCTGAGGGGGAGGTCACGGATACCCAAAATAAAACCTGTGCTGTTCCTCCTCTGACCTCAGCGCCCGTTCTCTGGCTCGGCCCATTCACGGGAGAGCACCTGCCAGGGGCCGAGGCCACTGAGCGGGCGGCCACCCTCCTCTGCTGGCCGAGGAGGGCCACTGCAGGGCCTGGGCGTGCCCGTCGGCAGGTGCCGCTCCTAAGAGCGGCAAGGGGCAGCGGGCGGCTCCCAGGAGCAAGATGGTCTGAGCGGGGCTGGGTGTGCACGGGGTTTCCTCGACCAAGCCCCAGCACAGCCTACAGACAAGGCCGAATGGTCCCGAACGTGCTGTCCCCACGAGTGTGCCCACGTCTGGGGGGGCGGGAGGTGGTGAGGACCCAGAGGAGCCAGCCTGAGAAGGGAAACCTTACCACAGGAAAGAGGCCACGGTGGCCCCCGGGAGCCTCGTGGGGCCCTCCCTAGAAGTGAGTCTTCAGGTGGCCCCGCTGGGCAGAGTTGGCCAAGGGTCAGCTGTATGTGGCCCCCCGAAACCCTGGCCCATCCGAGGATCTGGGCAGCTTGGGAGACAGCATCAGACGGGAGGAACAAATTCAGACGGGAACGGGGGGCAGGGGGCAGGGGTGTCCCCAGTAACTCCAGCCTCCGCGAGGCAGGAGGGAGAGGGTCCCTGCCTCCCCCTGCTGCGTGACAGTGGGCATGCCTCTCCTGTCGTGGGTCCCTGTGGCCTTATCTCCGACTTGCAGGGATTGAATGAGGTGCCAGCGGAAGCCTTCCAGAAGCTTCTGAGGCCCCAGAGCAGGCAGAGAGCTGGGTGGAGCTGGGGCTGGGGCGTGCGAGCCCCCCGACGTCCTTGACCGGAAGCCTCCGCTGGGTCTCCCCAGGGCTCACCCCGGTCCTGCGCACCGAGCAGACCCCACCGTCGGTGCTCCTCCCTTGCCTGGAGCCCTCGGGTCTGGAAGGAGGTGCCGGCCTGCTCTGACCCCTCTTCGTGTCTCGGTTTCCCTAATCCGAGGGTCAGGCCCGTCGGAGCTCGTGGCCTTGCCAGCTAGTGAGGGGACCATCAGAGGCCCGGGAGAGGTGTCTGCCGGGCGGATGGTGCCATCTGGAGTTCTGTGGACAGAACGGCCAGGCTCCACGGGCACGTGGCGGGGCCCGCCCTGAGCAGCACGCTGAGTCCGGCCTCGGGGAGAGAGGACCTCAGGCTCTGGACCCCCAGACGGCGGCTCCCAGGCTGAAGGAAGGGGTACGGCCCCGGTCGCGGGGGGGGGAGACCCAGCAGGACCGTCAGCAGTCGAGATCCTGTTTGGGCTGTTTCTTCTCTCACCCGTCTGTCCTGTGCCCCAACAGCACCCACGCGAGAGCCAGGCCTGGTCACTAAGTGGGGCGCAGACAGGACAGAGGCCTGGCTGAGGACGCCCAGAGCCCTGCTCTCCACGGCGGTCTCTGGGACGCCGGGCCGCGTGCTCTGATGGAGGACGCGGGTGGGCCTGGGGCAAAGTGCCCACGCCCCAGACACCGTGGGGGGGCGGGGGGCAGCTGGACTGGGGGAGTCGGGGCCCCCGTCTGGGACCCCACAGCAGCCTGGCCCAGAGAGGGCCTTGGCTGCATCCCTGGGGCCACCCCGTCCCTCCCGTCACCCCTCCTCAGCCCATCAAGAATGTGCCCGCTGTCGGGGGAGTAAAAATAGAAGCTGACACTTCCCGGGGAGGAGGGTGGACCTTGCCTCCGTCTCCAGACACGTCCCCCACATCCGCGCCTCCTCAGGCCTCCTCCTCTGCTGTTCCTATACTTGGTAAGGGGCCTGCGTGGGCACGGCCCCTTCCCGCCTGCCCCACATGCCCGGCCACCCAGCCCCTGGCCAATGGGCTGCTGGGAAAGATCAAATGTCACTATAACATGAGGGCGTGAGCTGAGCGGGCAGTGCCTGAGCCGGTCCTGTCCACAGGGAGCTCTAACCCTTCTCTCCAGACTCAGCCACAGGTCGGTATGGCCCAGGGCTGGGCGGGGCCGGCCCGGCATTTGAGGCACGTCTTGGGTCCCGGGGTGCTGAGAGGGGCCAGGCCGTCGTGTTCGCACATGTCTCAGCTCCGAGCGTGGCGGCCCGGAGAGCCCACGAAGACAGCCCAGGGTCCCAAGGGTGCTGGCGCAGAGGGCGATGCTCTCTGGACGTGGGGGAAGCCACTCTGAACGGGAACGCGACAGCCGGGGTGGCCCGAGGAGGAAGGTGGGGGCTCCCTGGAAGGAACGGGGCAGAGGGCTGGACAGAGGTGCCCAGGAAGGGCGCTGCGCACAGCCCCGAGGGCCCCTGGGTGCCGTGTCCTGCCCCCCCCCCCAGCCCCGGCCCATCTGGGCCTTTCCCCGGGGACTCCAATAAGCTGAGGGCACCAAGGCCAGCCCCTCGCACAAGCCGGGGGTTCTTGGCCTCAATCAGTCATTGCCTCCAATCCTGGCATTTGTAGAGACGAACACGTCGGGGGGCTTGTGTAATTCATCCCCAGGGGCAGCTCCGTGAGGAGGGGAGGCCGGGACCCTCGCAGCCCCAGGGGCACCTCCCAGAGGTCAAGGACAGGGGCGGACGGGCCCAGGCAGGGGGTGCAGTGGGGACCTGGGCCTCTGTCCTCGCAGGGTGGAGGGCATGCTCCCCAGGGCCCCGCCCCTGCTCCTTGCCCTCCCGCCTCCCCCTGCCCCATGCCGTGGGCTCAGCTGCCCTCCTGACTTCGCCCAGACCGGGCGCCCGCACCTGCTGGTGTCCTCAGCCACCGGGGGAGGCCGGGCCAAGAGCCACTGCAGGATACGGTGGGGGCCCAGCCGGGGAGTGGTGACGCGGCCGGGGGCCCACAGCCAGTGAGGACAGGGCCTCCCACCTTTCCCACCCCATCTCGTCACCTGGGAAGGAGGGAAGGGGGTATGTGTCTCCGAGGAGGTCTGACCTCAGGGGCTATTTCCACTGTCGCCCCCGCTGAGGGATGGGCTTCCTTCCCAGCTGTCGAAATGCCGTCCCTGCCCTCCGGCACCCCCCACCTTGGCCCCGACAGACAGTGAGGTGAGGGGACAGAGCAGCCCTGTGATGTGTCCTCCAGGGCTCCCCTGGCCAGAGGGGCAGGATGCGGGAGAAGCGTCTGCTTCCCCCGGGAGAGTGAGACTTTGCCAGGGGCTTGCGGGCACCCTGCCTGGGGATACGGGGGTCCTCCTGGGCACCCCCTTGGACACCAGCCCAGAAGGCAGGAAGGCAAGATGCAGGAGGTCAGGCGGGCCTGGGACACCTGCGGGGGCCGGCGGGGAGCTGGCCAGGAGGAGACCTGAGCTCCGCGGCTGCCCTCTCAGCCCCCCTCCCAGCGTCTTGGGTTTCTGGGCAGAGGTGTCTTGGCTAATTTGGGTGCCTATTTCTGGACACCTCAGCTGCCACTGGCTCCTTAAAAATAACCGGCCCCTGGGCTCGGGCCACACCAGCCCCCACTTGAGGCTGCCGACAGGTGTAGGGCCCTGGCCGGGTGGAGGGGGGGGCCAGCAGGGCGAGGCCCCGGGCTCTCATGGAGCCTCCCATCCTAGAGAGTGGCCCCCGGCGGGCTGGGGTGCTGAGGACAGGGCCCACGGGGAGAGACGGGGCCCGGGAACAGGGGGAGACCCCAGCCGTGCACGAGGCGGGAGGCTGTAACCGGAGGGGGCGGCCGAGCCCTCTTCCAGGGAAGAGCCACGCGCTTCCCCGGGCTGGGGTGGGGGGAGTAGCGATCTGTGGGTTAATTCTGCACGGAGCTTAAATTGCTCCGGGAAAATTAACATTCTTGACAGAGGCTTCGGAAAACTGTTCCCACCTTAGCGCTGTGATGCTCAGGCCTCCTCGGATGATGAGCTTGTGTTTTCTTATACGCAGCTCCCCGGGGGGGGCACGGCTATTGTCTTCCACTAAGCTGTGATATGTTGTCATGAACTTTGTGTTTTAAAACCCCGGGCCAACAGTGTGATACAGCTGCTCAGAGCGTTCCCAGGCCCCGGGCCGCCTCAGGCGTGTGCGGCGGCCAGCTCACGGAAAGAGGGTCCCTGAGCGCACTGGCCTGGCGCGGGCCGCACCTGCACACGTGAGCTTCCCTGCAGACGTTGACAAATTCAAGAGCGTCCGAGGGGCCTGGGAAAGCAGGCCGGGGAGGGCCAGCCAGATGGGGCCTCCACTCCGTTCGCGCTCGGGCCCCGGGCCGGGGGCACGCGGCCGCGGCCAGATCCCGTCCCCGTGAGCTCGGGGGGAGGTGGGGAGACGAGGAGACGGAACGGCTCGTACGTTCTTGTGATTTGGAGAGAGGGGGCTGCACAGGGCCCTGGGGGTGCCCAGGGCACCCCAGAAGGAAGCAGTGGGGTCCCTGCAAGAAAGCATCAATGGAGGAAGGGAGCTTGGAGCTCACACCAGGAGAGGCTGTCACAGGGGTGGCGGGGGCCGGGCACACACACTGGGGGAGCTGGGCTCTGTAATCTAGGGGCTCCTGGGGAGCCCCCCGACCTCGGCCCAAAGGCACAGCCCATCACGAAGCGGGTTTTGAGTCCGCGTCAGCAGGGTTTCCCTGCTGTCCAAAGCAGCCTAGACGCCCCTCCTCGGGGAGTGCTCTACAGAGGATGTCGGCCCTGGGTGGGGGTGGACGCCACGACCTTCCAGCATCCCGTCCAACTCTGCGATTCCAAGCTCCAGGCTGGAGCCGGGGCAGGAAGGGGGGCAGGGTGGGAGCAGAGTCCGGCGAGGAGGGCTGTGGGGGCCTGGGGAGGAGGCCCGCCCAAGGCCGGACACTTGGCCTCCACCCTGTCCTTGGACGTCCCCTCACACCCCCAGCCCTAAGAGCCCAGCGCGCGCCCACGCCAGCACTCCTAGACCAAGGCCTTCCTGACTCTCGTCTTGGTCCCCCCCCCCCCACAGAAACAACCCTCCCACCATGTCGGACGAGGAAGTGTGAGTACCAGTCTGAGTAGCTGCCCGCCCCGTGTGGGCCCCTGGACCTGAGCTGTGTTCAGAGGCCAGAGGACCTGCTGGTGTTGGTTACAAGCCGCTGAGTGAAAGCCCACCTCACCCCTTCTCTCTCTCTCTCCCTCCCCCTTCTCTCTTTCTTACCCTCTACCCCCAACAGTGAGCAGGTGGAGGGTAAGTGTCAAACGATCTCCTCTCTGCGTCCACCCCAGACGGAAAGCTCACACTTGAGGCAGGCCCGTCCAACTGTTGACAACGTGGCTGTCCTTGGGGACCCCTGGCAGGGAACCCCAAGAAGCGTCACGGTCCGCGGCGGGTGCTAGACCGACCCCCCCTCTGAACATGGGCTCCCCACTCCCGCCCCTGTGGCTGGGACCCCCTCTTTCTCCAAGGACATGTCCCCGAGATGTGGTCACATGAAAACCCTGTCCCGTATGCCCAGCCTGTCCCGCTGGCTCTCGGGGGTGGCATCCGGGAGGGGGTCCCGGGCCCTGGCGGCCCCTTCACCTCACCCAGCAGGACCTGGGTGCCCCAGCACCAGATCCCCCAGCCCTGCGGGCTTTTCTCCCCTGGAGCTGGCGGCCTCCTCTGGGCCCAGGGACCCCCGGTCCCTATCCTCAGGGTTCCGGGGCTGGGGCAGCTGGCTCCGGGCCCCCCGCCCCCCGCTGACACGGCCCCTGTGTTCTACCCCATTGCAGAGCAGTACGAGGAAGAAGGTAACTCTGGGAGCCCCGCACGCCCCCCACCCCGACCCAGCGGCCCCGCCGCCCCTTAGCTCAGAACCTCTGCTTGCGGCTCGGCCTCATCCGCGCTGGACTTCGGCTAACTGTGTGTCTCATCATTAACTACTCTCCGACGTCCCTGCTGACCTCCCGTCTCTTAATCCACTAATAGAAAATCCTTCGTTCCTGCACATCCCCGTGGTGCTGCAGGGACTGAGCTGACACGTGCCGGTTAAGACTCACCCTCACCGACATCAAGGGCCGGGTGGTGTGGACCCTGCTTGTCCCTCTCTCTGTCTCCGTCTCTGTCTCTCGCTCTCTCTGTCTGACTCTTTCTCGCTGTCTGTCTCTGTCTCTCCCTCTCTCTGCCTCTGTCTCTCTGTCTGTCTCTGTGTCCCTGTCTCTCTCAGTATCCCCGCCTTGGGGCATAAGCTTCGGGCCGATCTGGAGCCCCCTCGCTCGCTTGGGCTGGCATCTGGGGGGGAGGCCCGCGGTCGTGCCTGGGCGGGTGCGGAACAAAGGGGTGCCGCGGCACCCGGGAACCGTGCGGAAGGCGTCCCCGCACCCTCACCAGGCTGGGCCGTGAGGCGCTCTGGGTGCTATGTTCTATGTTTTGAACATGTTTTGAAAACACTTCGCTACCCTAACCACGTAAGCAAAACGTTCCTTTTTGTGCCAAAAAGGTGGAAAGGCTCCTCTCTGAGTGGGACGCGTGGTCCTGGGGAACTGCCCCTTCCCCAGCGAAGGCCCCCCTGCCCCCATTTCCGCCAAAACCCTCCCACACAGACACCCCCGTGTCGGGGCAGGCGGGTGGCCGCGGTCCCACGACCCCAAGGAGGCAGCAAAGGGCCCGAGGGTGCTCACGGGACAGAGGCAGAGTCCAGGCCCAGGTCTCCCGGGCTCACCACCTCCAGCCTGGAGCACCCACTGCCCCTTCTCCCGAAGGGCCCGCTCCCGCCACTGCTCATGCTCCCCCCTAATGACTGTCCTTGTTCCCTCTCTCCCTCCTGTCCCGCGGCTCCCACCTCAGAAGAGGCCCAGGAGGAAGGTAAGTGGGGTCCAGGAGCCCGGCCCCCACGACACCCTCAGCCCTTCTGCCCCCCGCGTGTCCCCACCCCCTAAGGACGTGCCGTGTGCTCTTGGCCTAACCTCTCCTCTCTCCTCCCGCCGCCCGCACGCCCGGCGCCCCTCCACCCGCAGAAGTCCACAAAGAAGGTACGAAGACACAGGACTTCTGGTCCCCATGTGGGGCCCGGGTCTGGCTGGAGCCCACGCAGGGCGGGGGAGAGGGCGGGGAGGCAGCGAGGTGCCAGCCAGCAAAGGACTCCCACATGTGGCCCTAACATCACCCACTAACCTTGGCCAACGCTTAATCAGAGAGGGGGGTCCCCGGGGCCACGCACCCTGTGAGAGGCAGGGCTGCGGATGGGCCCCAGGCCCCGGCACAGGGAGACCGGGTCAGTGGAGGCCTGGCCTCACCGTCCCTGGAAATATCCCTCCCCCGAGGGTGGGTAACCGAGAGCCCACGGCCGAATGTGACCCCTTGACCGGGTCGGGGCCCAAGCCAGAGGGCGGGTGAGTGCAGGATGATGGAGGAACAGCCCATCATCCCCCAGCAGGGACACTGTCACTCCCCGGCCACCCCTCCGCCATGCCCCATGGGCCCCTCTTCAGGATCCAGGTGCACAGCGGCAGGGTAGGGGACCCTGTGCCCGGGTGGGCGGGCTGAGCAGCCGAGCGTGTCCCTCGGAGGCTAGACAACAGGGCGGTGGGTGCCCCGCTCTGGGGCCGGCGGGAGGGGTGACCCCTGGGCTATAGGCCCTGCCCTCAGGACTCACGCTGCTACCTTACCAGGCCGCAGCCAGAGGCTGCCAGCCCCCGTCAGCCCTTCCCGGGGGGCAGAGGACAGGCGGGGACCCCAGGGTCCCCCACAACCAGGGGTCTGCCACTCCACCCTGAGCCCTGCTCCCGGCAGATCAGCGAGGCAGGGACAGGATCGGGGAGGTGGGGGGCGGCAGTGCCCATGAACGCTGACGGTGCCTTGCTGGCTTCCCGCACGCTCCCCGCCCCTTGGCCTCGGCCGCTGACCCCCCGCCCCCCGAGTGGCGACCGGTGTTTCCATTAACCTGGGATCCTTCCTCCTTTGACCTCTGACCCACGCGTGGTGTTGCCTCTTGTTCCGTGGCCCTCCCTAACCTAGAAGTTCATGAACCAGGTATGTGCCATGACTTCAGTCCCGTGTGGGTGCCTGTGCACACGCGTGACCACGTGCGGGTGTGGCCAGGCGCCCAGGGGCCGAGTAACCTACTCACAGAGTGGTTCTGCTGGGCCCCGCCACCCCTCACCCCTGTCCCCCTCAGCCTTTGCCGAGGCTCACAGCTGATTTTCTCTCTCCCCCACCCCCACGGTGCCGTTCTGCTGCTCCCACAGAGGAAGTCCAAGAAGGTATGCCCTGCCCCTGCCCCCCCATCCCCGCCCTCCCCCACTTGCGGCCCGACTCCCGCCTCCTTCCCACGGGCTGAGGACAAGGTGGGAAACGTTAGGTCCTGGGTGCTGGCTCCGGTAAGACTGACCGGTGGCCTACAGGCTTCCTCCTGGCCCCCTGGCGGACAGCATTCCGGGGTTGCGGGGATGAGGCCCTTCCCGGGCCCCCGGCAGGCAGGTGGGGGTGGCCAGCCGGAGCCTGAGGGCAGAGCCCACGGCAGGGCGCTGGCCCCCAGAAGAGGATGCCGAGGTCCACCAGGACCCTCTGGACCCGACAGGTTCTGGCGGAGAAGAGCAGAGGGGGAGAGACAGGACAGCGCCTCGCCCTGCCCCAGAGAGCACATCAGAGAGGGGGCGTCAGGAGGGTTGAGGTCGAGGGGAGGGTGGGCGGCCACATGGGGTGAAGCGGAAAGTCAGGCTGGGGCCCCAGGCAGGATGGCGGTGACCTGGAACAGCCAGGGGCCTCGCGTGCAAAGGAGCGATCAGGTCCCACATCCCACCCAGCACCTGGGTCGGGGCCAGACACACCCTTGGCGGGAGGAGGCCCCTGGGGCGGGGGGGGGGGGGGGCCGTGCCGGGGTGGAGGCCAGGGAGACGCGGGTTCGAGGCAGGGGCTCGAGCTGTCTGCAGTCCCTCCCCTCGGCGGGGCTGCGGGGGCCTCCTGGCTGGGCCTGAGCCCTGAGCACAACCCTGAGCCCGTCTTCCCTTCTCCGGCCTCAGAGAGGCTGCCCGGGGTGGGGGGCGGTGAGGGGTGCTGACCCCGGGCTTGGTGGGCAGATGCTGGGCTGCCCAGGTACAGGGGTCTGGGGAACAGTCCTGCAGGGGCTAGAGGTCACCAGGTCACCCCGGGACCCACCTTGAGACGGAGAGTCAAACAGGCAAGTGGGAGCGGGGTGGGGGGGGCTCCACCTGGGGGAGCTTTGCAGCACAGCCCCCCTAGCTCTCGGGGGCAGCCCCGGGACCTCTCCAGCTGGGCCCCCAGAGAAGGCAGACAGCTCAGAGGCGCCCCTTCCCCTTCCTTCTGCCCCTTGGTCAGTTTCCTGCTCCCAAAGCACCCCCTCCTCCCACCCAGTTTCCCCCGCGCTCTCAGCCTGTGTGTGGCAGGCTCCTAAGCACCCCGGGTGAGCCCAAGCCGAGGGGGACACGTGGGGGTACGCCAAGTGCACGTGCAGCCGGACCCCCCCCCCCACCCCCACCCCTGGTCGGCCAAGGGCACAGGCAGGGGAGCAGGTGGTCAAAGCCGAGTTCTCAGCCCGGCCTCTCTGGGTCGTGTAGGCTGAAGGCAGTACGGTGGACCCTTCATCTCTCTGAAGGGCCCCGAGCGGACAGCGAGGCACAAGGGTCAGGCAACTGTTAGACATCTGCAGACCCCGGGCTGTGTCCCCGCCAGCCAGGACCTCCCCAAGGCCGGAGGCGGGGGACAGGGTGGCCAAAGGAAGCAGCCCCCGCGGGAGGGCAGCCAGGCTCAGGCAAGCAGGTCGGGGAGGGGGGTAGCGTGGGGACTGGAGATCTCAGCGTGGATGGCCCCACGGCAGGCCCCCCGAAGCACCCACCCTCAGCTGCAAGGCTCCCAAGTTAGGGAGGGTCTCAGCTTTCCCAGACGGGCTCTGCCGGCCCCGGTGGACAGACTCAGAGGAGCCCGGGGCTCAGCCTGCCGGGGACGTCCGCTCGCCACCAGGCCTCCCCATCACGGCCGCCCTCAGCTCCTGCGTCCGGTCCCCAGACAGCCAGGGCACTGGTGGGGTCCGGGTGCTGTCCCTGGCTGGCGTCGGCCCCCACGGCCCCCGTACCCTCGGCCCCCGCCTCCGCAGAGGAGCAGAGGGAGGGTGAGGGAGGCAAGGGCACCTGGCCGGACCCTTAGAGAGGACACACTGGGCCTGTACCCCTCTCCTTCGCCCGCCAGTCTGTCTTCCTCCCGACGGCCAGGCCGGCTGCTCGCATGGCGTCCACCGTGGGGCACGGCTTTCCCGGGCCTCGCACACGCTGTCCAGTTCCTATTTCTGCCCGGCACAGAGGTGGGGTGGTCAGAGGGGACCGGGCGCCTGGACAGGGGGTGCCTCCTCTCTTCCTCCTCGGTCCCCCGAGGACGCCGTGCCCCTGGAGTCCGTTCCCTCCTTCCTCCCTCGTTCCCCCTCCCGTGCCACATCCTGGTCCACACGCCCGAGCTCTCCTCCCGGGACCCCACAGGGACTTTCTCTTGCTGCTGGCGGGCAGGCATATGGGTGGTAGGCTCGGCTGGAGGGGGAGAGGCAGGCGGGCGTCCAGGCAGGAGCCCCCAGCCCCCAGCCGGGTGGCCCCAAGGGGCCTGTGGGCAGGAGCAGGCCACCGGGCTCATCCGGGTCTCTCTCCCCTCTCCCCATGCCGGCGCCGCGGTGTCCAGAGGAGAAACCGAGACCCAGGTGAGTGTGGGGCCCGGGCAGGGCTGGACACCAGGGTGGGCCGGAGGCAGGGGGCACCTGGGAAACTGGGGTCCCGTGGAAGACAACGCCTTTGGGCTCTGTGGGGGACGAAACCCCAAACCCCTTCGAGAAGGTGGCTGCTTCTTTGCTCCCTGGTTGGGTGTTTAAAGCTCTAGACATCCGGTGAAGGTCCTTGATGAAAATGGGGTTATTTGGCGCCTTCCCCCCAGGCGGGGAGCAGAGACGATCGCTGGGGGTACGGTGGGGCGTCCCCACCCGTTCGTCCAGTGTGGGCAAGGAAGGCCTTCTGTAAGAGGAGGCTGGGGGGCCAAGGGAGGACGGGGAACAGGGGGTCGGGGGAGACAGGGCAGAGAGAGGGAGGCACAGCGGAGCTCCCCTCTTGCTCCCCGGCCCCCACTGCGCGCGGCCTGCGGTGGGGTTCTCCCGGCCCTAGAGGTGAGACACCCTTGAGAGGGGCTGGAGGGAGGGTCTTGCCCCGTGGCCCCTTCAGAAGAAAACCGCGAGTGGACCCACCACCCCCGCTGGGGCCTCTGGGGAGCCATCGTCCTGGTCTAGATGGTCTTTCCCTCCTTCGACCTGCTTGTGAGTATTTCAGGGATTTGTTTTTTTAACCCAAGTCTTCACCAGCACGTGCCCGGGGTTCGCGCCCACCTGGGGAGCGCTCCGGGGTCCGGGGGGCTGCGGCGCGCTCCGGGTACAGCCAGCATATTTCCACCCACTGCACTTTATTTTTCTGCTATTTTAAATAAAGCTGCCGGGTCACAAGATATTTTCTAGCTTTAAAA
This sequence comes from Lynx canadensis, assembly GCF_007474595.2. Classification (NCBI taxonomy): domain Eukaryota; kingdom Metazoa; phylum Chordata; class Mammalia; order Carnivora; family Felidae; genus Lynx; species Lynx canadensis. The sequence continues at coordinate 114,191,555 of NC_044312.2, read as the reverse complement.
AAATGTTTGTGTTTTCATTATGAAAATAAAACACCTCATTAAAGAAAATTTGGAAAATACGTAAAAGTCCAATGAAGAAAGAAAATCATCTATAACTCTCCCCGCCCGCCAGCCAGACTGCGGGAAAAGGCAGAAAAGAATAAAAGCCTTACTTCTTCCTACTCTTTCCATGCATAGGGCTCGGAAAAAAAGATTTAAACTCTGAGCCGTTTTTCAAACATCGTACTGTCTATACAAACTTCAATTCTGCTTTTTTAAATTTTAGCACTATTCATAAGTATTTTTCCATGTTTTTACATAGCCTTCTTAAATATTTTGAATGGCCACATAATATTCCATCAATTGGACAAACCATAATTTCTGGAACCGTTCGCCTTCTGCGGGACATTAAGGCTTCCCCCAATATTTTACTATCATAAATAACGCTGGGTGGAAAGCGTTTTCTGTCTTTCGGGTTATTTCCCTAGGCCACATTCCCAGAACTAGAATTACTGGGTCAAAGAGTATGAACGTCTTTCAGGCTTTTGACGTCCGTTGCCAAATTGCTTTCCACGGGGGCCGTGCCAGCGCGGGCTCCGACGTGGACGTGAGCGGGTCTGTGCCCCACGCTGCCGCGCCCGGGGACACTGATGGATGAGGAGGGCCTCTCGGGGCCGCTTCTGCTCCCATGCCTCCGATTGCTCCGGGAGAGCCTCTCCCGCGTACTGCCTCACTGGCCGTCTTTCTTACCGAGACCTGGCATCGTGCACCTTCTGCCCATTTATCTAACGGCAAAGGCGTCTGCACGTTTTCTCAGCCATCGGTTTGCACAAGGATATAAGTCTTCTCTGTACTCGCTGAAAATATTTTTCTAGTCTGGGTTGGGCTCCCCCCCCCTTCCAATTTTTGCTTTTTTTTCACATACATAAGTTTTTCATTTGCATGGAGTCGTCTGGCCATCTTTCCCTTAGCGGGACCTTCTGGTGCTGCCGAGCTTAGAAAACCCTCTCCTGTTCCAGCATTTGGGTCCATATTCAGACCCACTTTCTTCTGTGGCTTGTTTTAAACAACTGTTGTTGTTGTCGTAACTCTTTGCTCCATCTGGAAAGCACTGGGGGCAGGGCCCGGGACCCGGGGGCCTCGTTTCTTCCTCAAACTGCTTTCTGTCCAGCCCCCTTTCTTTGGGTCCCCAGGAAGACAGTTTAAAGAGGGGCCGGAGACACATGAAGGGTCAGGATGGCCGTTCCCGACCACAGAGGCCAACGCCCCTCAGGGGTCTGCAGTGGCCAGCCTGTGTCTGGTCTGGCCTGCCTGCACTTCTTTCTTTGTTTGCGAAAGAAGGAGAGAGTGCCCTTCCTGGACAGACGGGGGTGAAACAGCCCTTTCGATGTCCAGATGTTGGCAAAACAGAGGGATGCAAAGAGGCTGAACTCTTCTCAAAGGGGTCAGGCCGCTCTGGGGACAGTGGGTTACACGCCTGACCAGGACACACACACTTGTCCTCAGCTGTCACCCAGGGGGAAGGGTGGGAGGGCCAGACCCCTGGTAGGTCTCTACCTACCCCTGCTCACAAGCTTCTCTCTTCTTCAGACTCACTGCTCCTAAGATCCCGGAAGGGGAGAAAGTAGACTTCGATGTAAGTTTATGGGACCCGGATCAACATGGCCTCCATTCTCAGACCCCCCCAGCTTTCAGCCTACAGACAAGGCCTGGGAAGGTCATCTGCTCTCAAGCAGCCAGAGCCAGAACCTCCTGGTTCCAGGAAACTCTGCCTTAATTTATTTCTGGACCAAAGGAAACTCCCACAGTGTCAAGCATCTCTCTTCCCTCCTCTCCCATCCACCCACCCATCCATCCACCCATCTGTCCATCCATCTGTCCACCACCCATCTACCCATCCATCCATCTGTTCACTCGTCCATCCACCCATCCCTCCAACCATACATTCACCCATCGTTCATCCATTCACTCATCCATCCACCCATCCCTCCAACCACCTGTCCATCATCCGTCTACCCATCCGTCCAACTATATATTCACCCATCATCCATCCATTCACTCATCCATCCACCCATCCCTCCAACCATACATTCACCCATCGTTCATCCATTCACTCATCCATCCACCCATCCATCCAACCATCTGTCCATCATCCGTCTACCCATCCATCCAACTATATATTCACCCATCATCCATCCATTCACTCATCCATCCACCCGTCCCTCCAACCATACATTCACCCATCGTCCATCCATTCACTCATCCATCCACCCATCCCTCCAACCATACATTCACCCATCGTTCATCCATTCACTCATCCATCCACCCATCCCTCCAACCATCTGTCCATCATCCGTCTACCCATCCGTCCAACTATATATTCACCCATCATCCATCCATTCACTCATCCATCCACCCGTCCATCCACCCGTCCATCCTTTCACCCACCCATCCATCTGTCTATTCAATAAACTACCTCACTCACCAGTTTCCTCTCTGTCTGGCCCATGTGGAACATCTCCGAGGATGATAACGGGGCCAAGTCAGAGCCAGTCCATCCCAGGAGTGCTGATGACCTCAGGGCTTTGCGGGGCCCCGATTTACCCACAGGGAGGGCAACATTCCCACCCTGGGGCTAAGGGATCAGGTCGCCTTTGGGCCTCAGGAGGGCAATGGCCATGGGAACACGGTGAGGGCAAAACGTCCCTGGCCACCCTCGTGTTGGCCAGAGGAGACAGGGCGCCCCTGCCGGAGCACGGGAAGGGGCCGCCTGCCGCGCGGGGGGGGTCAGGCGGGAGGAGCTGGAGACGAGGGGCCTCTTCCACCCACAGGACATCCAGAAGAAGCGCCAGAACAAGGACCTCATGGAGCTGCAGGCTCTCATCGACAGCCACTTTGAGGCTCGGAAGAAGGAGGAGGAGGAGCTGATCGCCCTCAAGGAGAGAATCGTGAGTCGGGGCCCTTCTGGGGGGAGGCGGGGGCGGGCGGTCGCCCCGGGGAGGGGGCGCCGGGGCCGGCGAGGCGAGGTTGACCTGCTCCTCCCGCCACAGGAGAAGCGCCGTGCGGAGCGAGCCGAGCAGCAGAGGATCCGGGCCGAGAAGGAGCGGGAGCGCCAAAACCGGCTGGCGGTGAGCCGGGGGCCCCTTCCCCGCCCCGGACCCCGCGGGCCCCCGGCCGGGCTCCCCCTGTCCTGCGCGGCAGGTCCTCGAAGCCCGGCACTGAGGCCTCGGGGACGGGGTCTCTGCAGGAAGAGAAAGCCCGGAAGGAGGAGGAGGATGCCAAGAGGAGAGCGGAGGAAGACCTGAAGAAGAAGAAGGCCCTGTCCTCCATGGGCGCCAACTACAGCAGCTACCTGGCCAAGGTGAGCGCGGGCCCTCGGAGCCGCGGCGCTGACCGGCCTCCTGTCGGGGTGCGGCGCGCCCCTCCTGACGCTGGGCCCCTCTGCCGCGTCCCCTCAGGCCGACCAGAAGAGAGGCAAGAAGCAGACGGCCCGGGAGATGAAGAAGAAGGTTCTGGCAGAGAGGCGCAAGCCGCTCAACATCGACCATCTCAGCGAAGATAAGCTGAGGTGGGGCCGGGAGGGGGCGGGGCGCTGGCTCTCCCTGGCGACCCGAGGGGGACAGCGGGCGGCCTGGGTCCCGCCTTCCGGCGCTTACTGGCCCCGCCGCGCCTTTGCCGCCTTCCCAGGGACAAGGCCAAGGAACTCTGGGACACCCTGTACCAACTGGAGATCGACAAGTTCGAGTTTGGCGAGAAGCTGAAGCGCCAGAAATACGACGTGAGTGCGGACACCTTGGCCCTCGGGTCCCGGGGCGGCCACCTCCCCGCACCCCCGCGGCCTCGGTGCCCGGGACGCCCGCGAGGGCCGTCCTCACGGGGCCTGGCCGCAGGCACCCTCCGGGGCCGCCTCCGTGTCCCGAGCGGTCGGCCTCACTCCGAGGGCCACAAGAGGAACGGAGGGCAGAGGGGCCTCGGGGTCCAGGCTCCGAATCGCCCGGAGCCGGTGGACAGCTCGCCCCCGTATAGCACAGTTTCCTCTAGCACCAGGGTGGCCTCCTTGGATCCCCTGGGGAGGCCCAGGCTCAGGTCCCCAAGCTGTCACCTCCTCGGGTCAGTGCAGGCAGGAGGGCACACACCCCCCTCCAGCAGCTGGGAAAGGGGTCTGGGACTGAGTCCCCGGCAAGGTGGCTGCCTAGAGCTGCCCGGGTGGGGTTCACAACTCGGAACAGCGGCCCTGTGCAGATTCTGTCTCCCTGACGCCCCTCCAGCCCTGGGGAGGGGGCGCCGTCCTGGTGGCTGGGAGATAACCTGCCCTGTGCACATGCGACCCCGCCAGCTTCACCATCAGGGGCATGGTCCCCGCCGTCCGCTGTCCTCCAGGGTCCCTGGCGGGAGACGGCGCACACCCCAGGGGCATCTCCCACGGCTGTCGGCGCAGGCCGCCAGGAAAGCGGGCGTCCGGTGACTGGAGAATGCGGCTCCTTCTCGGGAGCCACGCCGTAGGGCAATTCGCCTGGTCCGTCTCAGTTTCCTCACCTCTCCTAGAAGGAGGAGGGGCACCGGGGCCGCCCCCGGAGCACGCGTGTCCCTTCCGCGCCCAGGGTCAGGGACACCGCCGTCCTCTCCTGACGTTCCTCCGGGAGGCCCGGCGTGAAGGAGGGGGCTTCACCCGCACACGGCCCCCCTCGGGGTCCAGGGAGTCGAGTCGGGCACCCAGTGCCTCCCGACACACCTGTGAGCGACCCGCAGTGGGTCCCCAGGGGCCGGAAGAGCCACGAGGGCCCCCGCCTGGGCTAGCCCAGCACGCGGCAGGGCCCCGAAGCCTCAGCCACCCACCCAGCCGGCTAACCATCTCGGTCTTTCTAGATCATGAACATGCGGGCCAGAGTGGAGATGCTGGCCAAGTTGTAAGTAGCCAGGGTCCACCCTGGACCGGGCTCGTGGTGTGCGATGCACGGTGAGCCTCTCGCATGGCAAGCCTGGTTCGTGGAGGATGGCAGCGGAGGGCACGGGGACGGAGGCCGGCCTCCCGACCCCACCTCCTCCCCACCACCTGCAGCCCGCGGCTTCCGAGGTCGCCCTGCCGCCCTTGCCGGCAGGCAGGCGGGGAAGGGCCTTGCCCGCCCCAGCCAAGCCTCTCCGGGCGGTCAGGAGGAGGGAGCGAGAGGGCCGGCTCCGACCGACCGGAGTCGGGGGGCTCCGCGAGGCTCGCCTCCCTCCCCACGCCCCCGCCCCGCATCCTGCCGCAGGCCCGCAGGTAAGTGGCCGGCTCCAGAGCGGCTGCGTGTGTCTCAGCCCAGGTCTCCAGCTCAGGCCGCCCAAAGTAAGTCAGAGGCACGAGCCCCGGGGCCGAGGGCCGCTGCCTTCCGAGCAGAGGAGCCAGGGCGCAGTAAGGCAGCAAGGCCTCAGGTGAAGAGGGTCACCGGCCCGGCCCTGCTCGAACTGCCAGGTAAGCCACCCGTATTCTTCACAGATCACCAACCTCAGGAGCCGCATCGATCAGGCCCAGAAGCAGTGAGTAACCCCCCCTGCCCGTCGCTCTGTGCCGGGCACACGGTGCCAGGGGGCTGGCCGGCTGCCGCCCCCCTGACCGGGGCCCGGCGCTTTCAGCCGGTCCCGGGGGCCGCCGCCCTCGACGGTAACAACACTAACTGGTGGGCCACTGGCGCCCGCGTGTCTGGAACCCGCACCCCCCGGGCCTGCAGCCTCCTCTGGCCCCTCCTCAGCCCAGAGCCCCGGGAGGAGGCCGCCTGGGGATTTGGGCCGTCCTGGGCCGCCACCCCGACTCCCCAGCCGAGCGTTGCTCCAGATGCGACCTGCTTGGCTGCGGGCCTCCCTGGCCCCCGTTTCTTCAGACGGTGAGCCCTCCGTATGCAAAATCACCCGAGGTCCGTGGGACCCACGACCCCAGACGCCAGGAAAGGCCTGGAGGAGCCCGCCGCCCCCAAGGTGGGCGCTCCAGTGCCCCCTGTGCTGGGGTTTTGCCTCCCAGTCTGATCACTGAGCCCGTTCACACCCCCACGGAGTGCAGTGTCCCCAGGACCGCTTGCCGTTGGGTTTCTCTCCCTCCTCCACCGGCCCCCGACTCCTTGCTGCTCCCAGGGCTGGGCTCCTCCGCCCCAGGGGACTGGCCAAGGGGACACCCTCCTCCCTGGGCTCTGTCACGGGGGTTGTGGCAGGCCTCGTGAGAGCCCTTCCGTGTGTGCCTGTGTGTGTGCGTGCATGTGCGTGAGGGTTCTCAGGCTGACCCCTGCAGGACGCGGGCCACGGGCATGGCCACCAGCACCAGGGTCTCCCCTGAAGCCACAGCCAGAAGTTGTCCCCGGAGCGTCAGCTTCTGGGACCTTGACCCAGCACCCAGCTCCCTGCTGGCTGCCTGATGTGCAAAGTCAGTCAGACACAGCAGGCTCCTAAGGACCGCCATCCGGCAGGGCGCTGACCTTCCAGGCCCCGAGTCCACGAGGCCTGGCCTGCTGGCCCGGGGTCAGGGAACAAGGGACTGTCCTCAGCCTGTCCCGCCTCGGGAAGGCTGTGATCTGGGACGCACGGCACAGGCTCTCTCCAGGCCAAAGTAGCTGGGACAGTGAGAGCCATCTGTCCAGACAGCTTCCCTGGCAGGCTCCGGTCTGCCTGAGGGTGGCCCCCCGGAGCCCGAGCCCCTGGCAGGGGTTGGGGGGTGCCCTGGGCTCGCTGCTCCCTCCACTAACCACACTAACCGTCCTGGCACAAGGCGCCCAGGCCCAGCCGGGCCAAGTGCAGGTGAGTCACCATTGCTTGAAATGTGTGCCCGGGGCTTGGGTGGGTGGGCTAAGCTGTCGGGGCCGGGGGGCTGCCGGGGGCGGCGGGGGGGCGCTGAGGAGGATCCAGGCCAGGGCCCCACCCCCCCCCCCAGCCGCTCAAGACCAGCTTGCTTCCGTTTGCAGTAGCAAGAAGGCCGGAGCCCAGCCCAAGGGCAAGGTCGGCGGGCGCTGGAAGTGAAGCAGCCAGGGAAGCTTCCGGAGGCAGAGACCCTCGGCCCGTGCAGCCCACGCAGCAGCGCCCGGCCCCCAGACCCACCCCCGGGCACCCCCCACGTCTCTGTCCTCGCTGCCCCCACCTCCTGGGGCCTGTGAATAAAGCTAGCAGGCTCCCCTCCACTAAGCGTGTGCTGACTCCTGGACGGGGGGGGGGGGGGGGGAGAGGGCCCTGGGGGGCCTGGAGGAGGGGGCCGGGGGGGTGGCTTGGGAGGACAGGAGTGTGGGGTGATCACCCTGCGGGCCGGGGGCCCATGAGACACGGGGCGCTCACCTTCGGGGTCGGCCCGGGAGACGACCGGGCCCTGGGCCCAGGTCTGGGGCGCCCCACCCCGGCTCTGCCGGCGGCTTCCACATCTGTCCCCCACCCTGCGGTCCACGTGCCCCTCGGTTCCCCGCCTCAGCTGGGGTCTTTGCCCCCCGCCCCCGCCCTGAGCGGTCCCCCGCCGCCTGGGTCGGCTCTGAAGCCAGGTTGGGGTGGGAGAGCTTGGCTTTGGGAGGGTGTGGGAGGAGGGGGGCCGGAGCACACTGGGAGAGCTCACAGGCGTCCCCCGGAAACGTGGGGGGCAGACGCAGGGTCCAGAACAAGGGGGTGCACTCAGCCTGAGGGGCCTCTCGCCCGCGGAGGAAAGGAGCAGGAAAACACATTTCAGCGAGGGCAGACACAGCACACACAGACCCTTCTTTCTATATTATCAGACGGCACAGTGCACAACTGTGTAATAAATTTGAAAATCCTGACCAAACAGAATTATGGAAAATATAAATCACGAAAATTGGACGGAGACGTAGAGCCTCGCACAGCGAAGCATTCACGGAGGCGGCTTCAGAGCCCGGAGCCGCCCCCCGGGAGGGCTGCGCGGAGCCGAAGAACCCGAGAAGCGCGCCTTCCAGAGAGCTGCGGGGCGGCGGCGGGACCCCGGGGCAAGGTCGAACCCCCAGGCGGCACGTGCCCGCCCCAGACACAGGGCCGCGCCCCAGACGGACGCCCGTGGCGCGTGTGGGCACCCCCCCCGCCCCCCGCACACGCTCACAGATACACAGGCACGCGCGGGCCCCCCCACCCCCGCGCCCCAGCCCCGCCGGCACACCCGTGGGGAGCAGGTGAGATACACCAAGCGTGGCCCCTGAGCCGTACTGCAGAGACTCCAAGGTGAAGGCCTTCGCCGCACAGACGGCGGGATCCGCCCAGCCCACACAGCCGTCCCACCACACGGCTTTCTTCTGAGAGGCGACAGCTGCCTGGGGAGACGGTCAGCCCGGGGCCAGGAGGGTCGGCTCACCCCAAGTTGTGCAGACACGGGCTGCCGGGAGCTGACCAGAACGCGGGCAACCACGGGCAACACGGACAGGTCCGGGATCTGAGCGGGAGGTTTGAAAGCACATCCCAAGTCGCCCACGGGTCGGGAGGATCAGAGTAGCGGGGGACAGACTTGAACCAGACAGTCAGGTGTGGAAGACGGGCGTTGGCAGAAGCCTGTTCCTCCACCGGGGCACCCGGCGGGGCTCAGCCGGTTAAGCATCTGCCTCTTGGTTTCCGCTCACGGCATGATCTCACGGTTCTTGAGTTCAAGCCCCACGTGGGGCTCTGCACCGACAGCTCGGAGCCCGCTTGGGATTCTCTCTCTCTCCCTTCTCTCTGCTTCTCCCCTCCTCTCTCTCTCTCTCTCACTCTCTCCCCAAATAAATAAACTTGAAAATCTAAAAAAAAGAAAAAGAAAAAGAAGAAGGTTGTTTCTCTAAACCAGAGTACATGTGAAGCAATTTAGAAGCTGCCTGGGACCAGCACTTGGAGCCAGCAGTCAGCCCCCTGCGGCCAAGTGGACCCAGGCAGGGAACTTAATAGCATGTGTTTAGAAATGTCAACACATCTGGGGCCGAGCCTGGAGGCCGGGCTCTGCCGAGCAGCGGGCCGGCCGCGCTGGAAAAGCAGGGGAGAGACCCCCCCCCCCCCACAAACGCTCGTGTTAAACATCTAATTCAAGAAGTCAGAAGATGGGGCGCCTCGGTGGCTCAGTCGGTTGAGCACCTGACTTCGGCTCAGGTCACGATCTCAGGGTCTGTGGGTTCGAGCCCCGCGTCAGGCTCTGTGCCGGCAGCTCGGGGCCTGGACCTGCTTCGGATTCTGGGTCTCCCTCTCTCTCTTCCCCTCGCCCGGTCATGCTCTGTCTCTCTCTCAAAAATAAATAAACATTTTAAAAGTTTAAAAAAAAAAAGAAAGAAAGGAATCAGAAGAGTCAAAGATTGGTTTTGCAGAACTGGTGAAGTGATCCTACTTGAATCACCAAAAATACTAAGAACTTTTTTAAATGACGTCACGACCGAGGGGGTCCCCTCTGATGCGAAGGTAGTTTTATATTGGCAAGCAAGCCGTCCGGGGGACTCTTGAGACAGTCACCGAGCGGAGGCTTGGGGGAGACTTGGGGGAAACAGAACACAGTCAGTGAAGGCGATTCTCAGCCAATTAAGAGTCGAAGACGGTTTCCTTGGAGCGAGGAAAGCATCTTCCAAACGCCTACAGCAAACATCGCCCTCAACGAGGAAATGTTTCAAGACTCAGGCAGGAATGCCACCTGCCTCCTCACAGTCCGGGTGTCTCAGCCAGAGCTTCGGGGCGAGAAAAATAAACTGCCAGAAAAGGGGGTCAAGAGGCCAAGAAAAATTGTATCTTGTCCTACCTACTTGTGCCTTAAAAAATTGCCACTATTTGGGGCGCCCGACTGGCTCGGTCAACGGAATGTGTGACTCTTGATCGGGTTGGGAGTTCGAGCCCCACATTGGGTATAGAGAGTCCTTAAAAAGAAAATCTTAAAAAAAGTTGCCACCATTCACAACCAAATAGTTGTCTACCAAAAAAAACCCCCAAGAAAATAAAATCTGCAACTCTAAATCAGAACGAAGAGTTCTGTATAGGTGTGCGCGAGCATAAGATAGAAAGATCGAGAGTTAGGCGACAGTGTTTAAAAATACCATTTACAACAGAAATGTAGAAACATACAATAATAAGTACAAATCTAGGAAAACACGTGCAAGGCAAGCAGACAGATGATAAAATCGCATTAGTGAAAAGTATCTAAACAGCATGAATACCTACAGGCTATTATATGTTCCCTAAGACGAGGAGTAATGTATCAAAACTATTTGCTCTCTCTAAATTAATCCACAAATTCAGGGCAACTCAACCATGTGCCCGCAGGGATTCATGTAAATTCATGCTGAGTCTAAATGTGCGCAGAAGGAAAGGGGACTGTGGACAGACCAGACCACATGAGGGGCAGCGCCGGCTCCCAGACGGACACAGACACGGACAGGGATGTGAACTTGGGAACAGACGCAGAGAAGGACACGGTCACGGTCACAAGCACAGACACAGGCACACAGAGGACAGGCACATGTGCGGGGCCATGGGCGCGCCTGGTGTCGGGGGCGTGGGGGGCCCGGGACGGACCAACACCGCGAATAGTAAAACAGTGCGCCCGCCTCTTCACACCGACCACCGAAAATCAGCCCCCCTGCCAAGTAAAGGCCTAAGTCTGAGAAGGAAAACATTCCAAGTTTCAGGAAGCAGCTATAGGAGAGCATAGCTCCCACTAAGGGAATTTCTTGAACCAGGCGTAAAACCTTCGCACCGTGAAACAGGAGTTCAGTGAAGTCCAGAGGCATAAAGAAAGTCTTAAGAAGGTGAACCTCTCCAGGTTAGGAAACAGAGCGCAGGTGAGCCAGCTCTCAAGGCCTTGGTGGGTTCAGGGGCTCTGGACTCAGGCAGGGCCACGGAGCCAGGGTGGGGTCCGGCCGGCAGAGGGGCCCGGCTTCCCGGGAGGACGCGGGCCTCTGTCCTGCTCCCTTCGCCCCGCCCTCCCGAGCTCCAGGGACAGGCAGAAGGTCACCATGAAAGCTCATTTTGGTGACGTGGGCTCCGGACAAGGGACTCCGCGTGGGTCCTGCCGTCTCTTTTCTCACATTTGCACCAAATGACACCATCAGCCCAGGGGAGCCACCAGCCACGTCTTGGGAGCACATCCCCGATGAAGGCCAGTGTTCAATATACAGAAGGAGCTTCGGGGCACATTAGGAGATGCAGCAGCCTTGACTACATGCCACATCCAAACCCAAAGTGACAGAGAACGTTTGTGACACTTGTATCAACGGGGCAGTAGTGGAGATGTGGTCATGGAGGAGAAGGTCCTTGCTCCGAGACTTGTCTGGGAGTGTCCTTCAAGGCTCGGGAAGGGAGAGAGGTAGGGACCAGATGTAGCAAAATCGAGTCTGCAGATGGAAAGCTCTAGCACAGTGGTGCACACCTGTGCTCAGGTGCAGGCGCGGAGACGACCGGGCGCTGTGCTAGGGAGCAGATACCGGGACGCCTGGTCAACTCCAGGAAGCCTGCCAGTTCTGGTTCCTCTCCCCGCACAGATTACTGTTGGCAATTGCAGAACACTGGAACCTTCATCCAGGGGACAGCAGACAGGTAAACTGTGGGAGATTCACAAACGGACTGTGCAGTTAAAACACAGGACCTGCAGTTAAATGCAACCACTGGCAAATCGTGAAAACACAACATTGGGGGCGATGAGTCAGTTGCAAAAGGAAAAAATTACTTACATAACATTTTTAAAAATATGAAAACAAGGGGCGCCTGGGTGGCTCGGTCCATTAAGCGTCCGACTCTTGATTTCGGCTCAGGTCATGATCTCATGGTTTGGGAGTTCGAGCCCCACGTTGGGCTCTGTGCTCTCTCTCTCTCTCTCTCTCTCTCTCTCTCTCTCTGTCTCTCTCAATGGATAAGCTTTAAAAAATATGAAAACAAATTATATATGCCTAGATGTGAGGAACACACATCTCAGATGAACAGTTCCCCTCCAGGGGATTTTATTGTGAAGGGGCGACCCAGAGCACCAAGACAGGGTTCATCATGTTTTATTTCTTAAGCCAAGTGGTGGGTGCATAGATGTAGGTCCTTCCTATTTTTATTTCTACCTCCTGGTGTATCTGAAATAGTTCCTAATTGTTAAACATCGGGGGGAGGGCACTTGCCAAAAATCAATCCTTATTTCTGAGAACAAAACAAAGGCTCAAGAAACTATAGAAAACTATAAATAAGCACTTCCTTTATCTACACTCGGTGGTGGAACACGAAGTGTTTCAGTCCAAGACAGGAACCAAACGAGAACGCCTGCTTTTACCATTACTCTTCGGCCCTGGACTGGAAACTGAAGACAATGAGAAAGATGTTAAACGGAAATAAGATGTATAACTTCTGGAAAGGAGGAAACCAACTACCACATTCCTAGGAGCCCCGAGAGAGTCAGCGGAAGAACCTTCAGGATAAATGAGAGAACTCAGGAAAGTGGCCAGATGCAAAATACATATTTTAAATCAACATTTTTTATTATTTTCTAGCAACGACCAGAGAGAAGATAAAGTGGAATAAAAATATTATTCTCAAACAAAACAAAACAAAACAAAGAGCGTAAAATACTTAGCAATAACCCTCTTAGGAATGTTCAGGGTCTGTAGGAAGAGAAGGACAAAGTTTAATGAGAAACATAAAAATGAACTTTGAAAAAAGAGAGAGTGAGAGAGAGAGAGAGAGAGAGAGAAAGAAAAAACATAGCTTGTTCTTGAGTGGGAAGTTTACCAAAAAAAATCAGTTCTTACCAAATTAATGTATAGGTTTGCCAGATCTTCAACCAAAATTCAAATAGGATTTATTTGGGGAAGAGGGTGAGCCAGGGGTGGGGAGGTGGTTGGCAAGATGAATCTCAGATTCATAGAGAAGGAAAAATATGCAGGGATAGCTAAGAAATGTTTGAAAATTAAGAGCAGATTTCCAAAGTGAAGGTATTATAGCTGATATGTGTTGAGTACTCCCTGCAGACCCCGGGTCCAGCAAAGTTCCTCTTAGTTTCCTCATGCAATGTTCGCAGTAGACCAAAGAGGCAAATATTCCCATCATTTGTGTTTTCCAGAAGAGCAAACTGACGCTCAGAATGGGTGACGCCAGGTCCTGAGGTTACATAGCCCCTAAGCAGTGGACTTAACCGTACACCATGGATTACGACTTCACGCCCTCTGCTCTCTAAGGTTGTAAAATTTCGCCCAATTCTACAGTACTTATCAGCACGCTATCACATATACATGAGCATCTGGAAGCCTCTCAGTCAATGAAAGGGAGGTGGTGAGATGTTTAATAAAAGAGGTTGGGAAAATCAGACGTGCATGTGGAGAAGAAAAGGCAATGAGATTTTCACTGCATGCCAAATACCAAAATATATGCCGGGAGAATTAGAGAGTTCAGCATGAAAAAAAAAATTGTTAAAACTAAACCTAGAGAGAAATGTAGGTACGTGTCTGTCTGCTTTCATGCTGGGGAGAAATTTCTAAGCTCACAAGCAGTGGAAGCATCAGGGAAGAAAGGTAAAGCTCAGTGGATTTCATTACTTGGAAATTTTATGTTTCTATATCAAAGATGTTCATCAAAAGGCAGACTTCTTTTCCAGCCAAGACAGAGCAAGAGGGGTCAGATTTATCCTCCTGCCTGAAACAACCTAAAACAGTGGGGGGGGGGGGAGGAACCGAACAGAAATACACAAAACAATGGTTTTCAAGAGAGTGGGCATCAGGCAGTGAACACCTGAGGTCCCAGGGAGATGGGAAACAGTCAGGTTGAGTCCCACAATTGCCTAGTTTGCTTTTTTTTGAGAGAGTTTCCAGGCCTCAGGGAAGGAAGGGGGACCTGCGGAGAGGTCTCTGAGTGGACAATATAGAGCTGAGGGTCTGGGGAGACTGAGGCATAGGACTGAGGACCACAAAGGAGAGAGTGCCCAGGAATAGAACCCTGGAGGCCTGCAGCGAGGCCCCTCCAGCATTCACACTGGACAGAAACTGTCCAAGGCTGGGAAGAGAGCCACTGGAAAGGATTGGAGAGACCAGTGCCTGATGTTCACACAAGGCCGGGAAGAGGGTCTGCTCCCAGCAACCAGACTAGAAAAGTGGATAATTCACGGGGCATTGGGTATCAGAAATGTCTTGCCTCGGTAGCGGGAATAATTAACCCTGGATAAATAATGGAGCATTGCTCCAAACCTGCCTTGCAAATCAGAAAAAGACTGGAAAGGATCAAAATGTGTCCAGATAACTTAACTACACCTCAAAACAAAGCTCTGGAATATATATAGAAATCTAAAAATATCCCGCACCCACTGAAAGGAAATTCATAATATCTGGCATCTCATAAAAAATGATCAGACAGGCAAAGAAATAGGAGAATGTGACCCATAAGGAGGAGAAAAACCAATCAAAACCAACTGTGATAAGTTAACACTGTAAACAAAAAACCAGCCAAGGTTGGGCCACAGCTAAAATGCCAACAGAGGAGATAAAAGGGAATAAATAAGACTCTTGAGAATTCAAAAGAAGGCAGAAGAAGGGGAAATGAGTAGAAAGAACAGGTGAGATGAATAGAAAGCAAGTAACAAGATGATTAACTCACACTGGGCCACACCGATAATCACATTAAATGTAAATGGTCTAAACACCCCAATTAAGAGGCTGAGCTGGTCATATTGGGTTTAAAAAGCAAGACTTCGTTATATGCTGCCTACAAGAAACACGTATTTTTAAAATTTTTTAAATGTTTGATTTACTTTTGAGAGACAGAGAGAAAAACAGAGTGCGATTGGGGGAGGGGCAGAGAGAGAGGCACAGAATCCGAAGCAGGCTCCAGGCTCAGAGCTGTCAGCACAGAGCCCGATGTGGGGCTCGAACTCACAAACCATGAGATCATGACCTGAGCTAAAGTTGGACGCTTAACCAACTGAACCACCAACGCACCCCAAGAAACACATTTTAACAAACAAACACACGAACTGGTTAAAAGGAATGACAGTTACATGAAGCAACAACCGATAGAACTGAAAGGAGACAGACAAATCCATGGTCCTGGTCAAAGATTTCAACACCTTCTCTCAACAATTAATCCAACAAGTGGGCACAAAATCAGCAAGGACATAGGAGACTTGAACAATACTGCCAACCAACTTGACTTGCTTGGCAGGTATAGAATACTCCACTCAAATATACATCATTTACCCATACAGACCATGTTCTGGGCCATAAGACAAAACTTAGTAAGTTGAGAAGGATTCAAGTCACATAAATTATATTCTTTGACCATAGTGAAATTAAGCTAGAAATTAATAACAGAAAGATCCTTGGAAAGTTCTCAAATGTTTGGAATCTAAATAACACACTTCTAAATAATTCATGAGTCAAAGAAAAATCAAAAAGGCAATTGATGCTTAGGAAGCATCGTCAACTGAATGAAAATGAAAGCACAGCACAAGGGAACTTGTGGAATGCCGCTAACGTGGTCCTGAGGGCGAAATTTACACCATCAAATATCCATCGTAGAAAATAAGAAAGGTCTCAAGTCAATAACCTCAGCTCCCACCTTAAGGAAAATCTAAAAATAAATGCAAATTAAACCCAAGTGAGCACAAGAAAGGAACTAATAGAGATCAAGTGGAAGTCAATGAAGTAGAAAACAGAAAAATAATAGAAAAAAAAATTTTAAATCAAATGAGAGGCACCTGGGTGTCTCAATTGGTTAAGCGGCCACTCTTGGTTTTGGCTCAGGTCATGATCTCTCGGTTCATGAGTTCAAGCCCCTGCTTGGGATTCTCTCTCCCTCTCTCTTTGGCCCTCCCCTGCTTGCTCTCTCTCTCAAATAGATAAACAAACGTTAAACAATAAATAAATAAAAATAAAATAAAAACTTGTTTTTTGAGAACATCGATAAAAATTGACAAAACTCTAGTCAATTTAATCAGGAAAAGAGAAAGAGAGAGAGAAAAACAGCAGGAATTACCAAAATCAGGACTGAGGAAGGTGACATCACTACAGACTGTACAGATGTCAAAAGATAAAAGAATAATAAGGAAACTTATGAACAACCTCATGCCCACAAATTTGACAGGCTAGATGAAAATGGACACATTTCTTGAAATCAGAACTCACTCAAGAAGAAACAGACAACACAAGCAATCACACAGTGATTAAAGGACTCAAAGTGTAGTTAAAGTCTTTCCCACAAAGGAAGCTCTAGGCCTGTCTGGGTCCAAACTCTGGGATCTACTATTGGATCTACCAAACATTCAAAGGAAGAAATAATAGCAATAACATACAAATTCTTTTAAAGTTTATTTATTGGGGGGGGGGGAGAGGGGCAGAGAAAGAGGGAGAAAAAGAATCCCAAGCAGCCCCTGTGCCAAGCCTGACTTGGGGCTCGACCCCACCAACCTTGCTGAAATCATGACCTGAACTGAAATCAAGCATCAGATGCTTAATTGACTGAGCGACCCAGGTGCCCCATACATACAAATTCTTCTAAAAAAAAAAATTGAAAAGGATGGAATACTTTCTAACTCATTTTCTGAGGCCAGCATTCTACTGATACCAAAACCAAAGACAATACAAGAAAATTATAGACCACTATCCTGCATAAACGTTGATGCAAAAATTCTAAGTAAAACTTTAGCAGGTAGAATTCAACAGTGTATAAAGTGGATTACATGCCATGGCCAAGTGTGGTTTATCCCAGCAACATGGGGTTTGTATAACCCCCATGATTGATTCAAAACTCAATCAGAGTACTTCACCATTTTAACAAACTAAGAAAGAAAAGCCATAGGATCATCTCGATAGAAGCAGGAAAAGCATTTTGACAAAATTCAACATCTATTTCTGACTTAAAAAAAAAAAAAGAAAAGTTCCCAGCAAACCAGGAATAGAGGGGACTCCCTCAACCTAATGACGGGCGTCCAATGGTGAAAGAGAAAGGTTTCTCGTCAGAGACAGGAACGAGACAAGGATGTCTGCTCACCACTTGCAGTCACATCGTACTGGAATTTCTTGCTGGTGCAATTATGCCAGACAGAGTCACACTAATTGTAGGGGGAAAAGGAACGCTGCTTTCCTCACAGACAACTGGATCCTCTAATCCAATGGAACCTATAGGAAAAGCCACAAGAACTGACAAGTGAGTTTACCCAGGTTTCCGGACACAAGGCCGCCATACAAAGTCAGTTGTACTTCTGTCGAATAGCAATGAACGATCAGATATTGACACTTAAAAACACCACTTCCTAATAGTATCAAAAAATAAGGATACATCTGAAAAAGGGCGTGCAAGAGCTACATGTTGAAAATACAAAACACTGCCAAGAGAAGTCAAAGACTTGGATAACAGAGAGGTGTAGAGTATTCATGGATCGGAAGGCTTACTCAACACTGTTAAGATGCCAGCTCTCCCCAAGTTTGGCCTATGCATTTAATGCAGTCCCAGTGAAAATCCCAGCATTTTTTAATGTAGAAATTCATAAGCCTATTCATATGGAAATGCAAAGGACCAAGAGTAGCCAAAATAACCCTGAAAAAGAATAAAGTCGGGCTAACATTCTGAGAATTAGGATAAGTCTAGAGTAACCCAAACAGGGCGAGTTTGGTATAAAGATATTAGATCAACAGAGCGAAGTATTCTAGAAATAAACCCACACATATGCAGAAATGATAGCTTTCCTAATAAATCATGTTGAAGCAAGTGGATGTCCACACACAAGACAAAAAGAGAAGGAGGAGGAGGAGGAGGAGGAGGAGGAGGAGGAGGGAGGATTATTTGAATTCACATATCATACTGTATACAAAATTAACTCAAAATGGATCATAGACTAAATGTAAAACCAGGAATATAAAAACATAGGGGAAAATGGTTGTGAATATCGATCAGCAAAGATTTCCTAGATATAATACCAAAAGCACAATCCCTGAAAAACAAAAATATTGGTGAATTGAAATGCACCCAAAATCTTCAAAATTTGCTCTTCAAATTTCAGTGTTTCATTGTAAAGAGAACGAAAACGTAAGATGCCAGCTGGGAGAAAACCTTTGCAAAACATGTAGTTCATGAGGGGCTGATCCAGAATATAGAAAAAACTCTTACAACTCGGTAATAAGAAAGCAAACCACCCAATTTTTTTAAAATGGGCCGAAGAGCAGAACGGGCACCTCAGTAAACGAGATGTTGGAATAGCAAGTAAGCCACGGTCATCGGCGAGACGCCACATCAAATCACAGGAACCACCAATAAGAGCGGCTAATATTGAGAAAGCCCAGCCATACCAAACGCTGGGCAGAAGGCAGGGGAACCTCACGTCGCTGGTGGAAATGTGAAATGATGTGGTTCGGCAGTATCCTTTTTCTCGAGAAGTTAAACGTACACCTGCCATGTGATGTGGTCCTTATGTCCAGGCATTTCCCCATGAGAAAATTAAATGTTTGTCCTCACAAAGACTTTCACATGAATGTAAATAGCAGCTTTATTTTTAATCGTCAGAAAAACTGGAAACAACCCAAATGTCCTTCAACAGACAAAAGCATAAACAAATTTTGGTCTGTCCATACCATGGCAATCTGGAGGAATGTAGGATCGAGGCAGCACGGATGAATCCCAAAATAGTTATGCCGGGAGAAAGAAACCAGACAGAGAAGAGGAGAAACTATATGCTTCCATTTATAGAAAACTCCAGAAAATGCAAGCTAACCAGGTCATTGGTTGCTTGATGGGGATGGGGAGGGGCACAGGAAGGGAGGAAAGAAGGGATTGCCACAGTCCAAAGATGCTTTCGGGGGTGATGGGCTGGGTCCTCCTCGTGTGTGGACGGCCATCCTCTCCCTATGTCCTCACGGGGCCGTCCCTCTGTGTGCGTCTGTGCCCTGATCCCTCTTCTTACCAGGACACTGGACACACGGAATCAGGACCCACCCCGGTGACCCCATGTTACCTTAATCACCTCTGTACAGTCCCCGTCTCCAGATATGGTCACATCCTGGGGTGCTGGGGGTCAGAACTCCAACACACGGCCTTGGGAGGGACGGGATTCAGCCCATAGCACACCTTCATGGCAAAAATGAGCAAGAGACATAAACAGACAAGTCGCAGACTCAGGAATACGAATGACCAATGAGTGGCCAATGCACAGGAGAGGCAGATACCGGTGAAGACAGACATGTGACACGCCGTCCTATGCCCAGGTTTGCAAAGGCTTCAACGTTTCTTATTATACGCCAGACCCTGGCAGAGACGCGCCTCCAGGAACAAGGGCCGAGGGAAAGGCAGACACAGGTTCGGCACAGGTGCCAGGGACTCCTGGGGAGGGACCCTCGGGGCTCACGGGGCAGAGTCTCGGAGCCCGGCCGTGAAGGCAGGCATGCCACACGGTGCCATCGTGTGAGCAGCCATCCTGACCCGTTGTGCTGGCCGGGTGACCTCGGCTCCGGGGAGTGCAGCCTGCTTGGGGCCCCAAAGCCAGGACTGATGCCCGGTGAGGTGCAGGGGAGGGTCCGGAAGACCCTGCGGCCCCGGCCTGGGCTGTCCTGCCTGTGCGGGTACCAGCCTGACCAGCCTGACCATCGGCCAGCAGGGCCACCTCATACTTATGGAGCCTTCAAACCAGGAGGGAACCCTCTCAACCACACGGGAGGCCCCGAGGCAGGACCGCTGCTGGCGAAGCTCAGGGACGCCGGGCCCTGCTGGATGGCTGACTGCCTGAGACCCCCAGGGACCGGAAACCCAGGGGGCCCCCCATAAGGAGGGCACGCCCGACGGAGGCGGTGAGAGGCATAGGGCCGCTGGAGGCCGCCGGGCGGTGTAGTCAGGAGGAGACGCTGGGGCTGTGGGCTTCAAACGGGGGAGGGGGGCACCAGCCTGGAGAAGGGGTGAGGCCTGGGGGCCCATGGGAGCAGGGAGGCCCCAGCCAGGAGCGGGACAGAGGGACCTGCCGGGAGGACACAGTTGGTGCCTCCCCCGGCACGGAGCCGGGCTGCGATACGGCAAATCGATGTTGGGTCGTTGAGATGACCAAAGGCTAATCCTCACAGATACTTGGTCTTCGTCCACGGTGCCTGGCTCGCAGCTCCCGAACCCTTGGGGCGCCCAAGAACAACAGAAGCTTCTTTCGTTACGGGAGCTGGTCCCTGTCTTCAGTCCCACGAGGGTGAAGAGGGTGTCTTGTTCTGTGTAGCAGCTGGGTGACGCGCTAGAGGGAGGCTCCAGCAAGGCCCTAAGGGTGGGGGCTGGGTGCCCAGGAGGACCGTTGGAAGGTTCAGTCCTGCCCCCTGACCTCCGGGGAGGGGAGGGGGCTGCAGATGGGCTCAATCGCCAAAGGCCGATGATGTCATCAGTCAGGCTGGTGCAATGAAGCCTCCGTTAAGAGGAGGGGTTCCGAGAGCCTCCGGGCCGGCGAACACGTGGAGATTTGGGCAGGGGAGGGACCCTCAGAGAGTGTGGAGGTTCCACGCCGCGCCCCCACGCCGGACCCTGCGCATCTCTTCCGCCTGGCCGTTCCCGATTATATTCTTTTATAATTAATGGACGATCCAGCGACGGATCCCCAAGGAGGGGGGCGTGGGAGCCTCCAGTTTATAGCCCATCGGTCAGAAGCACAGGTGATAACCTGGTTGGGAGACTGGCCGCTGAAGGGGGGGGTCTTCTGGGAGTGGGCCGACTCCAGGTGGACAGGGCGGGATTTGCATTGAGTCATAGGACACCCAGCTGGTGCCCGAGACTGACACACGCCCGGGAATTTGATGATCCTGGCCCTTATGTGGGCCAAGAAACGCCCTGTCCCCTTCCGGAACGTTCTCCATTTCCTGTGGTTCCTCATGGGCTTCAGGGGAGGAGGCAGGCTTGCAAGCAAGCAAGCCAGCCTCCTCCGGTGTCACTGTGCCACCTCGGGCCTGCGTACAGGGCGTGTCCGCGGTAGGTGGTAGGCACACGGCTCGCAGTTCTGGGCTTTGGAGGCCAGCGCAGGCTAGAGCCGAACCAGGTCGTGGGGTGACCGCCGTGTCTGCTTCTACAAAGCAGCTCAAAAAGCAACAGAATATAAATAAAGAAAAAGTCGAAAGGTCGATGGCTTCTCAGTCCCCCCAACCAGCCCCTCTACACCCTCTTCTCCACTCTGTCCTTCCCCCCCGGCTCTCATGCTCCCCAGGGTCACCTAGGGCTGGTTCATGGGTATCTCTCTGCCCAGAACCCTGCTTCTGGGGACCCAGGGTGAGACATAGTCCCCTCCTCCCGCCAGAAGCCTTCTGAACCCCATCCCCCACCCCCACCGCTCCTGCCCTTGGGGGAGCCCTTCTGTGCAGATGGGGTGACAGAGGGTCAGGCTCCCTTCATGCAGGTGGTGAGGGGCTTCTGAGGGCCAGCGGCTTAGCCACGCGACCACCAGACCTTTTCGCTTGAAATGCCCCTCGCACTTGAAATGCCTCTCAGGGAGGCTCTCTGACCCCTCCTTCCAAACGGCAGTCCCCTCCCACCTCCTGTTACCTCCCCACACTCGTCTCCAAGAGCATCTGATGTTCGTCACTTGTCGACTTGGGGGACGATAACCACGGAGGCAAAGGATTTGTCGGTTTAGTGCTTTTGTCTGTGTCCTCAACCCCTGGAAAGATGCTGGACGCACGGTCGTTCCCGGCAAATATGGGTGGAACGAATGAGTGAGAGTGCGTGAGTGAGTGAGTGCACACACAGCCTCTCTCCTGCCTCCGACCCAGCCCGAAGTCCCCTCCAAGCTCACCCCATCCTTCCCCCGTAGCCCGGGGTGTCCACGGCTCTCTGAAAAAAGCCCCATCGCCCCAGCCCAGCCTGGAAAACTCAGCACGTGAGTGGACACACGTGTGAAACTAGAAGACGCATGTTCCCACACACCGATCAGAATGGCCCAAGTCCGGAATACCGACAACACTAAATGTCGCCCGAGATGCGGACTGGCAGGAACCCTCTCGCTGCCGCTGGGAAATGCAGGAGGACGGGGCGGCCGCCCTGGAAGCAGGCTGTGGTTTGTCTTCATGGTGATGGAGCCATGAAAAGACAGAGAGGACCCTTAAGTGGATCTTAAGGGCAAGCGGCCAACCTGAAAGGACAGCATGCTGTAGGATTCCAACACTGTGACGCTCTGAAAAAGGCAAAACGCTGGAAAGTGTAAAAAAAGATCGGTGGTTGCCAGGGGGTTGCAGAGCACAGAGGATTCGGGCCATGAAACTACTCCGTATGACCCTGTCCTGGTGGATGCTTGTCCTTATACATTCGTCTAAACCCACAGAATGTACAACATCAGGAAGGAATCCTAATGGCAATGGTGGGCTTCAGTTAATAATAAGGTATCAGTATGGCTCTGTCACTTGTAACAAGTGTCCCAGCTCATGCAGCGTGTTAATGAAAGGGGCGATCCGTGGGGGAGCGGAGGGGCACATACTAGAATTTCTGGGTATTTTCTGCAAACCTGGAATTGCTCTAAAAAATAGTGTCTGTTAAAAACAAAACAAGACAAAGTTATCAGCGTTTCAAATTTAACTGGGCATGTTCCATTTTATGTGGCAGCCCCACCCCAGGGAAGGCACGTGGCCAGTGATGGGGTAGGTCTGATGACACCAGGGAGGGAGGAAAGGGGAAGGTGCACGCAGGTGCCCCAGGCTGCAAGACCAGCCTCTGCGCCCAGAAATCCCAGGCCTGATGGGGAGGAATCCCACTGGCAGACAATCGGAGAGACGGGACGGAGTGTTGAGGGCTCTGCACCATGGGGACCGCAGCCCTGCCCCCACCCTCCTCCACGACCCTCAGCGACCTGCTCAGATGTGATCCCTCTCCTTGGAGCAGCAGGTGGCCCCCTCCAACCCATCAGAGTCGGCCAACTGCCCTCCCCCGTCAGCCACACACACCGTGGGCCCGCCTTCCAGCCACATCTCTGAGGGCACGTCCCACCCAACATCACGCCTTGAAGTTCAAACACGACCAGAGGCGGCGCTGACCAGAAGTCTCCTGGCCCCGAGACCCCCATTCTCCAGCTCCATCCCCCTCCCTGCCACCCAGCATGCCCCCTCCCCACTGACTTCTTCCTACAGAGGGCCTGGAGCCCTGTCCTTCTCTGTGCCTCCCCAGAAGGCAGGACTGTCTCGGCTAATGTCCCTAGCGGCCACTCACCGTTAGTACCTTCCTCCTAGGTGAACCCACTTACGCCAAACACACGGGCAAGGAGGGCACCCCAGCCGCTCTCCGTGACCCAGGCCCTCCTCTCCGAAGCCTGGGACAGCCAGCAGGGCCAGCCTCCTTGCTGCCTGAACCGTGGTCACCCTGGAGGCAAGGCTCTTCTGCTACTTCCTGGGGGTCCCTTCTCTCCCCCACAGATTGCTGACACTTCCCTCTTGCCCTCCCGGCTCTGAGGCTCTGAGGAGTATTGAAGTTGCTGTTGGTGCAAAGAGAACAGGCCGCTCAGGTGGGGGAGAGGCAGCTAAAGGGCTTGACGAATGGCCAAAAGCCGTGGGGCATAGGAAACCGGGGAAGAGTGGGGCCTGGGGGCTGGAGGAGGGAGGCTGCAGCCTGGTCCCCCCCCATAGGTCTGCATGCTGTTGGTGGGGAGGGGGCAGTGGGTCCCACATGTGCCCTACGGAGTCGGGGATCCCCTGGATGAGGGCTGTGTGGGAAGCCGTAAGGGGGAAGGGGCCACAGGAGGTGGGGAGAGCAGCCTGGTGCTGGCCAGAAGGGCTGTGAGGGGGCTTGGAGCTTGAGATCTGGGAGGGGACAAAGCCACCGCAGCCAGATGGAGATAGGGGCCTTAGACAAGGGCCACCCACCCGCCCCTTCCCCCATCTCCGACCTTAGCTGGCTGGCCATGGCCTACAGTTGCATGTGGGGTAGTGCGGGGTGCAGAGGGGTGTGGAGGGGGGGACTCGTGGGACTAAGGGCGTGCTGTAGGCCATGGGTAGGGTGAGAGAGGATTGGGGCAAGATGCGTTCTGGATACTTGGAGGGTGTGCGGGACTTGGGAGGGACCCAGGGACATGAGGGATTCTGGGCTCTTACAGGGTGTGCAGGACAAGGAGTTCAGGCCGAGTAGGGTCCAGGTGAATGGGTCAGGAGCAGTGGGGTAGGGACGTGGGTCCGGGCTGGTGAGACAGGAAGCTGGGGCAGAGCGAGTCAGGTGCCGTGAGTGGTGCGGATGCGGTGGGGTAGGAGTACAGGTGAGGGGCGGTGGGCCACACAGTGGGCAGGACAGTGGGCGTGGTGAGACAGTGGGCGGAGCGATGGGGCAGGTGAATGGGGATGGGCGACGGGTGTACGGGGCGGGGTGTCGGGGGCAGGTGTGAGGGGCGGGGCGGTGGGCGGGACCGTCGGGGGCGGGGCAGTGGGTGTGGCTGTGGGCGGGGTTGCACGGGGGGCGGGGGCGGCGGGCAGGTGGGCGGGGCGGGGCGGGGGCGGGGCGAGGGGCGGGGCGCCGCGCGCCCTCCCGGAAGCCAGGGGGCGCTGTGGCGGGTCCACGCGGGCGGTGCGTGCTCCTCCTTCCGCCCGCGGCCCGGAAGCCGGCGATGGCGCGGAATGTGCTGTGAGCGGCCGGGGGCCGGGGGCCCGGGGCGCGGGCCTTGGCGGGGTGGGGGGCGGGGTGCAGGACAGGGGGCTGCGGACGCGGCGCGGACCACGGGCGCCCGCCCGGGAGGGTCACCGCCGCCCGTGCCGCCGGGGCGAGGACACTGTGCGGGTGTCCGCCGGGACCCCCGCGGCCCGCCCCCCACGCTAGAGGCTGACGCCCCGTGTCCCCTGCGAGCGGCGCCGGCCCCGGGATGAACGGGTGGCGCACGCACTCGCGCGCGGCCGCCGCGGGTGGACCTGCGGGCCTGTGGCGGGGCCGGGGCGCCCCGGCAGGTGCAGCGGGGCCGAGGGGCCGGCGCGGACGTGGGGAGCAGCCAGGGCCGCGGGTCGGGAGGAGAGCCGGCGGGACCTGCGGGGAGGGTGGGGTCACGGGTGAGTCACCCTCGGGGCCACGGGGAGGTAGGGCAGGTGGCAGCGAGCCAGAGCGCCGTGCTGGGAGCAGAAGTTGGGAGTTCCGCTGGAGACGCGCTTGTGGGATCCGCGGGAGAGCCGGGCAGGGGGCGGGGCGGGCGCGCAGGGGTGCCGTCCCCTCCCACCAGGCCGGGAGAGCCCCGTTCTGGAGCCCCGAGGGAGGGTGTTCAGCAGTGCTGGTTGTTCCGGGGCCGGAAGGTTCCAGCGTCAGGCAGGCCCTTGGGACTCATCCTGACGCTCAGCGTCGGGGAGGACAGGGGGGTTCTGAGGCCATCCCCGCCCGGGGGAGACTCGCTCCCTGCCCGGCTCAGGCCTCTAACCTCCGACCCTCACACTGGGCCTCCCCCCACCCCCAAACGCAGGGACCCGGAGAGGTGGAGGGTCTGTTGACAGTTACCCAGAGGGCCTGACTTTGCCCCCCTGCAGTGCCGCCGTTGGTCACCAGGGGGAATAAGTGAGCCCCTTGGGTAGCCAGCCATTGGCCCAAACTCCGGTGGAGGGTAAAACAAGGCAGGCCTCTTGTTCCCTGAGGCCTTGCAGCCTCCAGAAACTGCCCTTACCCCCCTCTCACCACGGAGGTTGTGCCGGGCAGCTGCCGCTCTGACTTGGTCACCGGCAGCTCTCAGGTAGATGGCGCTCAGCTCTGGGGCTCACCAGGGCCTCCGAACCCCTGGCTGTCCTCATTCTGCCCGCTATAGGATTGGCCTCGACCGGCCTCCTTTCACACTACAGGTGGTGCTCCAAGATCGGGGGCCGTGTGCAGCGCCGCAGCTTGGTCACCGGGGGTCCCAGTGAGACCCTTGATGGCACCCCATGTCCCTGTGTGCCCACCCTCCCCCAGGCCTGGCCTCTGGCCTCCCTGCAGACTGGACCTCAGACACCCTCCTCACCCGCCTGCGCTGCCTGTGCAGGCCCAGAGCACATGTGGGGTTGGCAGTGTCAGTGGGCCGGGGCTGTGGGTGGTGGCATCGCCTGTCCAGCTGTGCCCACCTGCTTTGGGAGTCCTCAGGGTGGGGACTGTGATGCTCTCCCACCCATACGGTGTGCGGGTGCCCACGCCCCTGCTGCGGGGAAAGCCAGGGTTCGTAGGGAGCACCGCCACGCTGGGCTGCGTGCTGGTGGGACCGTCACCTTGAACAGGCGTGTCTCCAAGCCTGGCCACCAGCGTGTGGGGGGGGCCGCGGTGGGCGTGCTCTCTGCTGGCCGGTTCCTTGAGTCTCCCATGGGCCCTTTGCAGGGGCTGGCCCTGAGGGTCTGCAGCCCACGCTACTCTGACTGGATGGGCACCAGGGGTCTCGGGGCCCACACCGGGCAGAGCCATGCCATCAGCACAGGGGGCCGTGGGGTGCTGGCCTATGGAGAGCTGCCCCCCTTTGCTTCCCACTCCTGTGGCTATGGGTGAACAGATGGGGGTGTGCCGGGGCAGCCCTGGGGTCGCGCATTCTGAGTGTTTGATGCAGACGAATGTCTCCCTCTCAGGTACCCTCTCTACCAGCTGGGCAACCCCCAGCTCCGTGTCTTCCGAACAAACTTCTTCATTCGGCTGGTGCGGCCCGGCACGGCCCAGCCCGAGGACACCGTGCAGTTCCGGATCCCCATGGAGTAAGCCCCCGAGTTCGGGCTGGGGAGCGCCCCCGAGGGGCTGGCCGACCTGCTGGTGTCACAGAGCCCGGCTCATAGGTGTGGCTTCCCCTTGTTCTCTCCGAGCTGCTCTGCAAATGTGGCCCAGGTCCTGGCGTTTGCAGAGCCTTCCTGCTGTTTGCAGAGCCTGGGGTGAGGCCCGGCTGCCCCCCCACAGGGAAGCCTAGTTGAGGGCCTGACACTTCTTTTCCTGCATTGAGCTCAGTGCTTTTCCCAGCAGGTGGGCCCATCCTCTTGGAGCTCCTTACCATGGCTTCCCAAAACCTAGTTCTCAAGGTGGTTCCTTCACAGAGGCCCTGGCCGCTGGAGGGACGCAGCGTCCTGTCACCCAAGCTGCAGGGCACTCTCTGGAGTCTCGACGTGACTGTCCCCGCGCATGGGCCTGGGCTTGGCCTGAGCGTCAGCTCTTAGAGGCCAGGTGTGGCCAAGGATGAGGTTTATGATGCCGCGTCAGGTGCAAAGGTTGGGGGCCTGAGCTACCGACGCCTTGGCTGCCGTTTCCAGGAAAGGACCTTGCAGTGGGGAGGCAGCTGTGCAAGGGACTGGCCATGGTGGGCCGGGCTCCTGGCCGCCCAGGCGTGCCCCCGGATCGGCCCTTCCCTCCGGAGAGCTCTGCTTGGGGGTCTGGCCCCTAGTGAGCGCAAATGGTGGCTGCAGCTGCCCAGTCCCCCCGTGTCCCCCCACCGATGTGTGGAGGGCAGGACAGCGCCAGCGGGGCTGGTGGCCGCATCGACCGTGGCTCACGCCCCACCGGCCAGCTGCCGTTTATCTCGGCCCGGCTGAGTCTCGCTTTTCTTCTCTGCCCAGGATGACCAGGGTGGACGTCAGGAATTACCTCGAGCGCATCTACAACGTGCCCGTGGCCGCCGTGCGGACGAGGGTGCAGCACGGTGCGTGCCGGGCCCCTGCCGCCCTGCCGGGGGGTGGGCTCCCCTCATCGCAGCCGCTCCGGGGGTCTGCTTCCTGGCACGTGAGGGAACTGAGGCACTCAGGGTGAAGCAGCCTCCCGGGCCCTCGCTGCCCACAGGGCAGAGCTGGGACGGGACCCGGGCGGGCCGGCCCCGCTCCTGCTCCCGCCCTGCCCAGGCCGCGCAGCCCGCTTCCCCTCTGCCTCGGGAGCCGGTCAGCAAAGTGCTTTCCTCTTTGTTCCCTTAACCTCCGTCCCCCCACCCGGCAGCCTCCTGCGTGAGGGGAGGCAGCCCACGGGGGTCGCGGTGCTGACACGTGGGAAATAGGGGTTTCTGGAGTTGCTCAGACACGTTTGCGTTTTCACCAGCAGAGCCTGGCGGTGCTCACCGCCCCGAGCATACTTGGTAAATGTGAACCGGTCACCGTTCGGGCGTGACCTGCTGTAACCTGTGGGAGACCAACCAATTCTTCCACGTTTGCCTCTTTCTAGAAAGTGGGTTCCTGGATTAGTTGCACTGGAGATCTCGTGCTTGGAGTAAAGTGTTCCCCCCTCCCCCGCGACAGGTTCCAACAGGAAGAGGGATTACAGAAACGTCAGGATGAAGAAACCAGACTACAAGGTGGCCTATGTGCAGCTGGTGAGTGGGCTTCGGGCAGAGTCCCAAGTCATGGGCGTGACTTATCACGACCGTGACCTTGGTGCGGGGGACGTGTTTGTGCAGCAGCCCCCGCCTGGGGCCCTGCGAGGCAGGATTTCCAGGCCCGCGGCGCACGGGGCCGAGCCTGCGCTTAGTTCTAACCCCCGGCGAATCCCCAGGCTGAGCTGGTGATCCGAGCACATTCAGCTGATGGGAGGGGACCGCGCAGGGCATTTCGGAACTTCTCAGGGGCCAGCTGTGTCGCGCCCTTGGACTTTGAACGTGCTGTGGCCGCAGGCGGGTCCACTCAGGTCCAGGGGGTTCGGGCTCAGGCAGAAACCAGGGCTCTCCGAGCACCGAAGGGCCTCCTGCCGCGGATGGACGGCCTGGCCTGGCCTCCGACAGGCCTCAGGCTGGGAGGCAGTTACGGCCCTGGGCGGGGGGTGGGGGGCAGCCGCCTCCAAGCCTGGGTGGGTTCACCGCGCCCCGGGGCCCTGGCTGAGCCCCCTCCCCTCTGGACTGGGTTGTGGGGCACCGGCACTTTCTGCCCCGTCCTCTGGATCGTGTGCTGCCTGGCCGGGGGCTCGGGAAGAGGGTCCAGGACCCCGTCACAGCTTTTGCCGGCCAGAGACCAGAGCCATGGCGAGCGAAAGCCGGCTTCCCAGCCCCCTGCTCAGGCCCTTCCGTCCAGCGTGAGGTGACCCCGCTGGAGCCTCCTCGGACGAGCCCTCCAGGACCCCCAGCAGGGCCTCCCCTTGGTCTCCGTGAGGACCTGCCAGCGAGGGCCCTCCTTGCAGGGTCCGTTGGCTGCCCCCCACCCCCCGCTGTTGGCAACACGCGGCGGGGAGCCGGGGGCAGGGGCTTCCTCCTTGTCCGGAGCTCACGGCGGGAGGCGGCCGGCCGTGGCCGCTAGATGGCAGTAGCGCTATTGCAAACCCCCTGGGCCCGTGGCCCCGTTTTAGGCGCTAGGAGGCCGTTGCTTGCAGGACGGGGTGAGCACGGCACCTTTTCTGACTGCAGTTGCTGTTTCAAACAGGGGCCCCCGTAATTATTTGGCCTAACGTTTGCCGTGCACAAAACCAGCCTATCCAGGTGGAGAGAGCGGCCGTTGGCCTTATAAAGGCGCCTGTGTCCCGTGTGTGAAATCGGGCCATCTGTCTCTGTCACGGCGTGCGGGCCGACACCCGTGTGCCGGCATTCGCCACCAGGGCTCCAGCAGGCCAGCTACGGTTACAAGCGGCTCCTGAGTCACCCGAGCCCCCGCATTCTTCCCCGGGCCCCACCTCGCTCAGCGGAGCCTGCTTAGATCTGGTGCGCGCAGCTGCCGCTGGACGTGCCTTTCTTCCTCTGTGAAATCGGGCAGCACAACTGGGGACAGAGTCCCTGCTGGGCATGGTTCCTGCCGGCCCAGAGTGGCATTTGTGACGGACCCCCGCCCCCCAGCCTGGAAACCGGCAGGAAGCTCGGGCCCTTCCCCTCCGAAAGGGTCCCTTCTCTGCCCCCACCCCCGTGCCGAGCCCGACCGCTCCCCGTGTGTCCCCGTGGGCCCCGCTCTGGGGCTTTCAAAAACAGAGCGAATTGCAAAGCGCACGAGGGTCAATCACGAACACAAATTAAGTTTCCGAATCTATTTTGAGTTGACTGCTGCGGAAAAGCCCGTCCGGCGGGGTGGGGGCCCCACGTTTCCCCCGACGCCCTGATAAACATCTCTGTGGCCCTGTGGCCCACGCAGCCAGGGGAACGTCACCCTGCACGCGGAAGCCTGCCGTTCCCACCGCAGTCGCTGGCCGGCGGGAGCCCGTGGGGGACGGCCGGTGGCCCGAGGGGCGCTTGGGACTGACAGTCTCCTGTCCCGGTCCTTTCTGCCGCCGAGCAGCTCACACTCTCCCCTTCGCAGGCAGCGAGGGCTTACTTTTGGAAGTACAAGGCGAATTTCCCTCCAGAGGGGCGCCCCGGGGGGCCCAGTCGGCACCCACAAGTGGCCGTTGCCTCGGATAAGAGAGGGAGAATTTCTCGCGGCAGCTCCCTCCGTTTTTTCCCGAGCTGTTGCAAATTGCCATCTTTGTATTTATATTTTAAAATGTCATTTTGGGTTTTCCCCCACCTCAGAAAGCTAGCAAAATCACCTCGATATATTACACATAAACCCCCGTTCTGGGCAGTCAGCCCTGCATGTAAACTATTGCCCTTTGGTATTTTAAAAAAGAAAAAAAAGCAGTTTTGAGCTGTGTAAGCTAATCCTGCAGCAGGCTGGCTACCGCGTGCACACAGCCCTGCTTTCTTACTGGGGCCTGCGCCCCACGCCGTGTGATCAGAATTCATAAACCTCCTCTTCTCGGGGTGGGGGTGGGCTGTTTCAGATCATACTTGGCCGCCTGCCCAAAGCCAAATTTCTTTACAAAACAAGGGTCTCCAACAACCAGCGCGCTTTACTGATTTTACTTATTAAAATTTTCCAGATACGGAGGCCGCCCTGCATCCTTCTTCGCCCGTCTGGAAGCAGACGGCGCTGCCCTGGCGCGTCCCCTCCTGCGCCCCCGATCTGGGGAGCTGCTCCGGGGTATTTAGCAAATTGAAACAGCACCTCACGGTTGCCCGGGTCCCCGGGGAGCGGGCAGAGCGCCCGCCTCCGCACCAGCGGGCCCGGCCGGTGCCCCCGCACACATGCTCGGGGGTCTGGGTTGGGGCTTGGCCGACACTGGCACAGTCTGAACTTTTAGTGAAAGACGTAAAACCAGTTAATTTGCAAAGCCGGTCTTGATTTATAGACTGCTGCATATGTACATTTCTTTGTACGTTACACGCGTCTCATTTGCCAAGCTCCGAGCCGGGAGGAGGGGTAGTCTTTAATGTGGGTAAAGGCCTTTAGGTATTTTGGATGGAAAAAGTTTCAGTGTGGCACCAGACGCTGTTTGTGCCGGGTTTTCCTGCCCCTCGCTCCTGCCCCCCAGTCCGGCCGGGCTGCCCCCCGCGCCCGGTGAATGGGCGCTTTGCTGGGCTGCTTTTAATGAGGCTCTAGCCAATGCAGACACCAGGCCTCGGAGAGATAATGTCGATGAAAAGGGGCATTGTCCGGGGTAATGGCTTCCCGCTGTTAGATAAAAGCCAGCAGCAGGCCGAGATGTTTATTTTCCAGGCGAGGACCTTCGCCCCCGAGACGCTGGCCGCGTGTCCCAGCCGCGGGCTCCGCGCAGGAGGGCCCCGGTGTCCCTGTCCTCGGCGCGGTGCTGGAGGCCTTGCCTTTTCTCCGTAGGCGCACGGACAGACCTTCACGTTCCCCGATCTGTTTCCCGAGCAAAAGCAGAGCCCTGACGGCAGCCCTAGCGACGAAGACATCCAGGACAGGCTCCTGGATGAGCAGCGGCGGAGGCAGAGCCGGGACCCGCGGCGTGGTGGTGTCCCCGGCTGGTTCGGCCTGTGACGGCCCCAATAAAGTCCTGCGTGTGGAGTAAAGACCCCCGACTCCGTTCTCCTCTGTACCCGGTGTCCCTGTGCAGGGCTGCACCCCACGGGCACACACGGGCGCCTGGCTGCACGGATGGAGCAGGGCCTGGGTGATGGCGTGACCCGTTCTGGTCCCCCCAGTTAAGGAGGGGACCCCATTGCAGCCGGGGGTCGGGGCGGGGAGCCCTCCTGCTGAGGGTCCCGGGCGAACCCAGCTGGGGCCATCGGCACGAGCGTGTCTGCGTGGGTTTTGTGCAGACAGGTTGGGCCTGGGGATTTGGGAGCAAGCCAGAAATCATTGGGGGGCCACGTCACCCCCTGGGTCCCCGTCCTCGAGTGCTGCCCTCCTGCGCTCCCCTCTTCTGGGGGCCTCGTGAGGGCAGGTGGAAGTGAGGACTGGCTCAGCAACATCCCCCCGCCCAGAGGGACACCCAGACGGGGGACGGCTGCATCACGTGGGCCTCGCAGCTCCCTCCACTTGGAGGGTGAAGGTCCGGGCAAACGCCGCCCTTCAGCATTGATTTAAAGTGATGGGGAAGGTCCGGAAGGCGACCGGAGAGCAGAGTCAACGGTATTCTCCTTAGAGAAATAATTCATGGGGCCCCATGGCCCTGAGGACCCCAACTCAAGGCTGGGAGAGGAATCCCATCCTTCATCCAAGCAGGTCCAGCGCCGGCCACCCTGCATAACCCGGCACGGCCCCCCCCGTCACCGCCCCGCTCTTCGGCCTCACCGAGACCCCAGTGTCCCCTACCCCCCCTGCAGCCTGAGCGTCTTTCTGCAGGGAGGAGGAAGGGGCTGGCGAGCAGAGCAGCAGCGTCCCCGGTCTCCCCAGCACCCCTGGGGCCGGCAGAGCCTGCTCCCTGCCTAGGGAGGAGGGAGGAGGGAGGAGGGAAGGCTGGATGGGGGGGGGGCAGCAGTGGGGGCTGCCTTCAGATCCTCAGGAATCCAGGAAGCGGGGCCTGCAGCTTGGGAGGGGCTGCTCGAGGGGGGGCCGCTCCACCCCCACCCCCAGGCGGGCTTGAGGAGCTGGCTGGACACCCCTTCCGCTCTGCGGCTCCCGGCTGGGGGCTGGGGAGGGACAGCCCTTGCACGGTCGCCTCTGCCCCCAAGATAACCGCCCCAAGGTCGTCTTCGCCGCGACGCAGCGTCCTTCGTCCCTGCACAGCTGGGAGACACGGTCCAGGTTTCCGCGTGGGGACCAGAGGAGGGTCTCCCACATGGGGAACGACCCCAGTGGGCCCCCCAGCCTTGGCTGGACACCTCACGTGGGGCTGGGAAGCCGACCTAAAGGGCCTGGGTGTCCCTTCCCGTGTGGACGGTCCTTCTGGGAGCACCCAGGGCGCCAGCTCCCGGGGGAAGTAAATGGACAGAGGGAGAGAGTGACAGCCCCCAGTAACCCCCCCCCCCCCCCACCCAAGTCTCCCGTCTCCTGAGATGTCCATTTGTCGCCATGTGGGAGGTCTGTTTACTTTGTGAGAAGCAATGAGAGATCCCGGTGACGCCAGGTTACAGCAGGCCCAGGCCGCCGGGGAAGGGCTGAGGGGGCCGGGAAGGGCCCTTGGGACCGAGCGGGGGCTCTGCTTAATTCCCACAGCCCGCAGCAGGCGGGCCCCAGGCCCACAGGGACACATCCCAGGACCCCCCCCCCCCCCCCCCCCCCCCCCCCACCCCCACCCCAGAAGTTCCAGGTGAGGCCCAGCCACCCAGGGCTGCCGGGAAGGAGCAGAAACCCATCTGGCCACGGTCTCTCCGGCAGCGGCTGGTTTTCCTCTTCGAGGGCCGGCCGAGCCCTCCCTGGGGCTGCATCACGAAGCCAGGGCTGGAGTAACTGACTACAGATGACAGCACGGACCCCCTCCTCACCCACCTGCCCGGCCAGACCCCGGTGCCGAGAAGGCACCCATACAGCCCTCCTGCAGCCTGGGGCCCCAGGTCACGTGGGCTCCCTGCTTCCCGGCCTGTGCGTGCGCCCCCTCCCCGGGAGCCCCCAGCCCCTCGCAGGGGACCCAGGCCCAGGGACACAGCACTGCCTCTCGTCCCCCACCCCCCAGGCCTCCTGGAAGGTTCCTCTGGAGTGACTGTGATCTTAGCATTCCCCTCCCGCCTCCTGGCTTTCGTGTGACCCTAAATTCTGCTAGTCTGTGCGTGCGGACGCGGGTACATGAGTGTAACTGGGGAACCGCCAAACCCAGAGAGTCCCCCGAGCCAGACGTGCCGGCCCTGCGTCCGGCCGTTGGAGTTCAGAGCTGGGTTAGGTCTGGGTGGGTCCCGGCGGGTGAGGTGCAGATGCTGAGCCGCGTGCCCCGGGGTCACCGTTCCCACTTTCCCGGGGCCTCCCTCCCGGCACTCAGGGCAGGACGAGCTGGGCACCACGTTCTGTATCTTCAAACAGCTTTATTGAGACATAGTCCACATACCCTACAACCCGCCCGTCACAAGCACGTCGTGAGGTGTCCCAGTGCAGAGCTGTGCATCTATCTCTGGTCGCCAGGTCTAAATCATGCCTGTGCCGTCGCCCCCGCCAACCCCAAGTCCACCCTCCGTGTCCGTGGGTTTGCCTGTTGTGGGCATGTCACGGGAAGGAGGCCCGGGCACCGCCCTCCGGGCCCATCCGTGCTGTGACGCGGGTCGGGGGCTCCCGCGGAGGTCTGGGTGCCTTTCTGCCGTGCGTGCACCGCGGAGTCTGCCCCGGCACCCGGGCCGCTCATGCCTCTGGGCCCATGGTTGTGTGCACACGTTTGTGTTGCTCCGGGCAGGACTGGGGACTTCTCCCGGGGTGTTTCACGGGAGGCGGGGGTGAGGGTGTCTCTCTGCCCCCGAAGGTCTGTGGCGGCTGCAGACTCCAGTGTCCGCACTTGCTGAGGCCTGGACGGCCGGGGCCGGGGGCTCCCGGGGCTCCAGCAGGCCGGCAGCGGGAGGGGGTTGCAGCCCCGGGGACCCCAGGCCTTGCCTTACTCCTCCCCTCAAGGCCACTCCCGGGGCCTCCCTCCCCTCACACCCCTCCCAGGCCTCACCCTCAGGAATCCGTGTCTGTCCAGGTGTGGCTGCCGCGGAGTGTGGGCTGCTCCTTCCACATCCGGGGGCCCCGGGCCGAGCCCCGCTCGTCGTGCGTGCGTGTGCCTGTCCCACCTTTGCAACTGACTCTGTGTCCCTTCGGGGCAGAGAGCGAACCCTCCCCTGCACACCTCCCCACCGCCCCTGAGCCGAGCCTGGGCCCCCTCCACGGCAGCCCCGTCGCCACTGCCGGTGGGGACACCGGGACTGCTCCCCGCGTGGCCCTGGGAGACCCGTTCGGCATCTGCGTTTACTCCTTCCCGGCTGAGGTCACCCCAGCACCAACGCCCCAAATCACTTCATTATTTCTTGGTAAATAGGGCTTTTCCTAGTCGAAATCATCAGCATTGTTTTGTTGCCCCCACATCTGGCTTTGATTGGCCCCGGCCTCCTCGGAAGGATGCTGGAGCCCTGACGTTACCAAGAGGGAGGAGAGGCCGGCCTGCTTCCCTTCCCGCTCAAGGCCAGTCGGGGGAGGGGTGGGCGGGAGACCCCAGGCCTCTCCCTGCCTGGGCCTGGCTGTGCCCTCTCCGAGTGGGGTCCGCCTCCCCCCCACCATGGCTAGATGCTCACCCTCCCTGCACAGGGTCCCTGGCACAGGCCTTGGTGTCTCTCACACCCCAGGGACCAAGTGAGCATCCTTCCCTCCTTGAGGGACACAAGACAGGCAAGATCCCCAAGGCCCCCGGGGGCCCTTCTGCGGGAAACTCAGATGAAACTCAGAGGAGGTCCAGCCAGGAGGGGCCCCTGTCTGCCCGCCCCCGGCCAGGACAGGGGCCTACAGGTCAGAGGTGGGGCCAAGCCACCCTCACTCCTCAGGGCAACTTGAGGCTGGGAGATGGTTGCCCACGGCTTCCAGCAGGACACCCCCCCCCCCCATCCAAGCAAATCTTCCCTCCACAGAGTGCCACTCTCAGCCCCTGCGAGCGTCCCCGAGGTGATGTTCCCTACGATGCTGGGGCAAGCCCCCAAGCCGGTGACCTGGGCCTGGGTGATGCTCTGGCTGGCGACAGGCCTGGGGCAGCGGGGAGGGGAACCCCGGAAATCCTCCAGAGGGAGCTGGGGAGACCGCCGAGAGGGGCTGAGCCTCAGTGCCCCTGGGTGGGTGTTCCCGGGGCCCCCCGGCCCCCTCCCCTGGCCGCTGCAGGCCTCCACTCCCTGCCGTGGGGGAGGTGCCTCCCAGAAGCCTTTGCGGCGGGCCCGGGGCAGGGGTGACGCGCCCCCTTAAACAGAACAAGGTGCCGGCCTTTCATACCTTCCCTTTACGAAGTGTCGGGGGTTCCGGCGGCCCGAACAGCTGGATGTCCCTCCCAGGCTCTCCCTGGGACTTCACCGGCGGCCAGGGCCCTAAATAATTCTTATAAAAACCATGTCAGCCCCAAACTGTGTGATATCTGATTTGTAGCACTAATAAAACCCCACGTCTGCTGCCAGAGGGGGGGCCGTGTGAGCCCGGCGCTGCAGAGACCTTGTTTTCAGCCAGTGCGTGTGCACGTGTGTGCACGTGTGTGTGTGTGTGTGTGTGTGTGTGCACGTGCATGCACGCCTGTGTGAGTGAGTGAGGGGAGCCCTGGGGGAGGGTCCCAAGCTCCTGGGGCTCCTGCCTCGCTCCCGGGCTCCCCTGAGCCCCAGGGCGTGCCGGGTGGAGGGGCCTGCCTTATTCACCGCAGCTATGGCTGGTGTGGCCAGACATCCTGGCCAGACAGAGGCCGGCCCCTTCCCGCGGGACAGCCTTGGGGAGTGGGCCTGGACGCTGGGTGGCCAGGAGCTGCTGGCCAGTTCAGAGAAGGCAAGGGTGCCCCGAGGAGCACGCAGCCCCCAGCCGTGCCCAGAGAGCATCCCGCTCCCCCGGCCGAGCCGGCAAGGTCAGGTGCAGCCCCCGGCCCTCAAAGTTGGGGCCACATCCTGGGCTTCTCTCAACCTGGAACCAACCCTGAGTGACGATGACCGGGCTTCCTCTCTCCCACCAGGCCTGGGAGGTCCCAGGTGACCCTGGGCCCAGAGTACCACCGAGAACGTCCTCTTGTCCCCTGAGTGGAATGAGAGCTCGGAAGGAAGCACCCAGCTCAGGACCACCAGTGCGGGAGTCTGGGTGATGAGGCCCCCACAGGGCACGACGGGGGACCGCCGTGGGGGGTGGTCATTAAAGGCCAGATCGAAGGCCCCCAGAACACATGCCGGCTGGCTAGGGAAGCCAGCCAGGGCAGCGGCAAGGGGCGTGCTGGGGTCTGCCGTGAAGGCCCCGTGGGGCCCGGGGGGTGGTGGCCCAGGTGGCAGGGCAGCTGGGGACGTTCCTGCCCTTGTGGCCTTCCAAGAGCACCCTGCTTCCGAGGCCACAGCACCGACCGACGGCAGGCGATGGAGACCTTGGGTGCGAGGGGCCCATCGTGTTCAGGGGGTCACGTGGGGCGGCCCCGGGGGCGGGGGCTTCCTGTCGTTGCCACCTAGCTCCCGACGGCAGGCAGACAGACAACAGCCGCTCCCAGGCACATGGACAGCGTGCCGGGGCCCAGAGCAGGCTTGGGGGCTTGCAGGAGGGAGGCCTGCTGTAGGGCTGCTGGGGCCGGGCTCCTGGTCTCCACCTCGAGCCTGTGAGGCCTTTGGCTGTGGCCTCCTCTCTCTTTGCCTGAAACACGGGCCACCAAGGGGCCAGAGGGCTCTGCTCCCCGGACCCCCGGCCCCTGGCGTCAGGCCCTCCTCTCCACCCGGGTGTGCCCTGGCCTGGAGTGCCGGCCCGGGGCTCCGTCCCCGTGGCTGTCGGTCTCCACGCCCCGCCCACCGGGGTGGCTTGCCACATCCCGTGTCCCTGCTGGGCATGGCGTGCGGTCGGGGGTGAGCTCCCTCGCACGGCCACGGTGTGGCAGAGCTCACAAGGCTGGGGCTCACCAATGGTCATATTGTGGGCAGGCTCGTGGGGTGTCTAACCCCGCGTGAGATTGTCCAGGCTCAGGAGGCGGTGCCGGAAGCGGGCGCCACATACCCTACAGCGAACCCGCAGTCACTGCCCCGTGAGGCCCCAAATCACGCCATGTCCTTGCGAATGCCATTGGTCCTGCTGGCCGAGGACAGAAACCTCCCTTCGTGCTGGCCCCTGACCCTGGGGGAGCACAGGAGGCCCTGAGGTCGACCCGCCCCGAGCTGCTTGTGACTCCGGAGCCAGCCGGTTCACGAAGAATTCCGATGATTCCGTGCTCGCAGGGCGTCAGGGTCTGGCTCGGGCCTTGAGCAATCTCACCCTTAAGGACGGTCCCCGTGCCCCTGCCCCCAGTGCTGCCTCCTGTCTCCTGGCCGGGCCCTGGCATCCGCGGCGCCCCCTCCCTGCTCCGCTCCCCGGCTTTGGGGGACCACCCCGACCCCCTGCCCGATTTCAAGAGGCCGACGGACTAAATGAGGGCTTGATGCCGCTGCTGGGTTT
The DNA here is from genome assembly GCF_007474595.2 of Lynx canadensis. Lineage (NCBI taxonomy): Eukaryota > Metazoa > Chordata > Mammalia > Carnivora > Felidae > Lynx > Lynx canadensis. The sequence continues at coordinate 114,153,570 of NC_044312.2, read as the reverse complement.
TCTTCCATTTAAGGAAAACAAGCCGCAGTTACCTGATTCCTTTCCGTGCCCCCCTCAGCCCCCAGAGGGGGCACGTCCCTTGTCTCGGCCGGTGAACCTCCCCCTCCCACCCTTTCGTGCTCCTGGAGCCCCCACCGAGAGGTGTGTGAAGGAAGGGGTAGCCCAGCCACCTTGCCCAGCAGGGAAGGGACCCCGGCCCCCGCGAGGGTGCAGGCACGGCTGTGTCTTGTGGACACACGTACACAGAACTCCAGCACTGAGGTTCCGGGTCCCGTGTCCCCAGAGCCCTGACACCAGGACCTGGGACCCCCCCACACACACACACACACACGCACACACAACCAGGTCTCCCCTGCAACCCTGAACGACCTGGCACGTGACCGTGCTAAGCTTGCTCCCGTGTGCCCCCAGGACTGGGACCGGGCACCACACGTTCTAGAAGGTACCTCCTAAAAATAAAAAATAAAAAAACAGGCAAGGGGCCCTGCGGGGCCGGTCCTGAAGGAGGCCCCCATGGGATTAGGACCAGCTGCTGTTCCGGTCCTGCCTGTCTTCACCTCCCAGAACATCCCCTGCCTGCCCTGTCCCCCCCGCCTCACCCCCTCCTAAATCCGCCTTGGCCCCTTGGCTGGTCCGAAATGGGAAAACTGTGCTCCGAGTCTCCTGTGGGGCTTAGGGGGTTAGCAGAGCCGACAGCTGCCCGAGGAGAGTGATGAAGGGCGCCAGGAATGCCCTTTATCTGGAAAGATCGTATTGCCCGCCTGGATGCCGGCCCTCCCTGACTCCTGCTAAGACCGGAATAGCTTTGGGGGGGGGGGGGGGGCAGCTGTCCACATCGGTCAAGATGGGTCCTGCCGAAGTGGCCGTTTCTGAGCCCCCTGACCTCGGGCTTCCCCAGGGGCTGCCGAGCGGGGCTCTCCAGACCCCGGGCTGGGGAGGCTGCCAGGCCCCTGGAGTCCCTGGGAGGGGGCGGGCAGGAAGGGGACACTGTGGTCACTCAAAGACCCTGGCTGCACGCGAGCCAGCCCTGGTTCCTGACATAGGCTACTTTCTCCTGCACTCTCCTCCATGCCCTGGGGACCCCCGCGGGCTGGCGTGCGGAGTGTGGGTCCCGGGCGGACGCCCGCGGTCGGTCACGCCCCCTGCCCCCTGAGCAGAGCCCACAGCGTGGCCCACGGAGTGTGGGGTGCAGTGCGGGGCTGCTGGGGTGCAGGGCAGGAAGAGGGTCCGGTTGTACACACCAGATAGAAACGCAGGAAACACAGGAAGCCTCTCACCCCAGGAAGCTGGGGCCTGACAGCAGTGAGGAAGACAGCACAGACGGCAGGCTCCGGGCCGGGCGGGTGACGCCCGGGCGGGAGGGGTGCAGGCGCCGGCCCGGCGCGCTTGGCCTGGCATGCCGGGCCACATGCTTGCCCACGGGGCTCATGGAACATTCTTGCTGGGGGCCGGGGGCCGGGGGCCGAGGTGTGAGAGGCCCGGGAGGGCGCCGGGCGCTATAACGGGCGGGCGGCATGGCACATTTAGTCACCTCTGAGGTATGGCTCCTGGCCGCGCCCCGTGTCGTCGCCACGGCAACGCCGGGAGGGGCCGGCAAACAGCCCACAACAGAGTGGCCCCCGGACTCCTGGGCGTCCCCTCGGGGTGGGAGGGGGGCAGCCTCCGAGACACCGCCAAGTTTGGGAGAAGAAGCTCTCAGGCTGGCTTTGCCCCGGCCCCACCTTGGGACATGTGTGCCCCTGTCCTGTCCCTGCCAGGGCGCCTCGCAGGGGCACGTGCCCCGGGGGTGGGGGGGCGGGGCGGGGGGTGGGAGCTGGGGCGAGGTGGCCACGCACCCCCAGGGGTCAAGGTGCCCCGGGATGTGGGTGGGAGTTTGTCAAGAGTGGGGCTTGGGCCACTGGAAACCCAAGTTCTGGAGGCTCTGGGGCCATCGGCTCACAGGACAAATGACGCCCCCTTCCAGGTCTCCTTCCGTTAAGAGGAGGACCCAGAGACCCTGTCACAGCTCCCCCCCCCCCCCCGCCCCGCCTTCGGATGTCATGCAGAAAAGGGCTGTGGAGGCTCACTAGGACAGAGTCCCAGGGGCAGCTGCCTGGCGAGGGCAGTCGTGTCACACACTGTGACCGAAGGCGGGCCGGTGGCGCTCTGCAGCCCAGGGAGCCCCTGCCCCCACACCAGGCGGCTCCTCTCACCACTCCCTCCCCTGGAATGCGGCCCAGAGCTCGGGGTCTGGCACCCGTGCACCCAAGGGGCACCCACCTTCCAGGGTTGCCTGCGCAGCCCGTTCAGTGACCCTGCTCAGGGGAGGCCTGGGACCCAGGGCCTGGGCGTTCTCGAAGGGCTGAGGCGGAGGCTGTGCTCCTGGTGGGGATTGCTGGGGACCACCTAGAAGTGTTTTATCTGCACCACTGGGGAAGCCAGGCCAGCCCGGATTGGGCCCTCTGCTCCTCCACGTCTCCCCTGCTGAGGCTGGCACTTCAGAGTCCCCGAGGCCCGGTTTGGCCCCCGGGGGGCTGAGAGCTGATATGGAACCCGCAGCAGGGTCTCCCTCCAGCAGGAGACCGTGTCCCTCAAGGACGTGGCTGGAAGCACAAATGTGCGTGCGTGGGCTCCCCAAGGGCGGCGCTGCTGGCCCGGAGGGAGGCGGACGCTGCTTTGCAGAGGTCGTGTGTGTGGTGATGGCCAAGCTGTCCCTCCCGGATCAGCTGTCGGCAACCTGAGCCGTCCACGTAGGCCAGGAGCCTCGAGGCCTAAGTTAGAGCCCGAGCGGGGAAGCCACGGGCATCACCGGGACACCTGAGCCTCCACGGCTGCAGAAGTGTCCGGTCCCAGCGTCGGAGAGGCCAGTCCACCCCAAGGGCGGGTAGGAGACAGGCACTTCCAGAAAGTTCTAGGATGCCCATCGTGTGGACACCCCTGCTGGAGCACCCCCCCACCCCGGCCCCTTAGTCAAGGCCAAGCCTTGCTGAGCCCACTGTCAGCCTGCCCCTCCCCCCGCCAGCGGCCAGCGTCTGCTCTCTGGGTTAGAGGGATCTGGTCTGCCCCTCCTCTCGGGGCTGTGTCTTATCTCTGGGAAAGAGATTACGGGTTTCTGACATTAAATTTTCATGCTGAAGTCTTCAGCGTGTAGTTTGAAAAGTATTTTTTTTTTTTTTTTCCCCAAGCAGCACCTGGAGGGACGGTTCGGGACGGCCTTCGGGTCTGCTCACACAAGGCTGAATGAGGGCCGGGGGGCCAGCTGTGAGACCCGCACCCCCTCCCGACGGTGCCGTGAATGCCTTCCCAACAGCCTCCTTGGGCTGCCCCGGCCCCTTGACCGCATGGCGGGTGCCCAGGGCTGGCACGGGCTCATGCCGTGTCTAGTGTTCTTTGTCTCGTGTGCAAGGCCGGCTCCAGGAGGCCCCGCTCACATCCACTGCAGTGAGGTGGGCCCCGCCCGAGGAGAGGTGAGCCTCAGGGAGCCTCGGGCTGGGCCCCCCACCCCCACTCTGGACCCCAGGTGGTCCCGGGGTCCCGCAGCCTGGCCATCTGGGGGAAGCAGGAATGGAAAGGGCCTGGGGGCCTGGCCACTCCTACTCCTGTCTCCGGGTAATTGAAGGAGCCCGCTTGGAAAATCCAGTCTCGAGCTTGTCTGTTGGGTCATTTTGATTTGGGGACTTCCAAACATCGGGGCCACGAGAGGTGACCCCGCTGACCCCGGCCTGCCTCATTATGTCACAGCCAGACTGCTGTGACATCTGATGCAATCCAGAAGGCCCCAAGCGGGCGGGCGGCGGGCCGGAGGTGGGGGTGGGGCGGCTAGCCGGGGGGGCTGCCTACGGCAGGCTCAACTCACCCTGGCCGCACCCACACCAGGAGAGCCGCCCGGGCAGGGACCCTACACCCCAAAGCCAGTCGGGCTCAGGGTCCTACTGGCTCTGTTCCTCAAGGCCAGCCAGGCTATGTGTCCTCACCCACGCTGGACGCGCCCCCCCACACATGGTGGCCACCCCCACCGTACGTCCCACCACCTGCGGGCACAGCCCCCCAGCTCCACTCCACCCCCCAGCCCCGCGTGACTCTGTCCCCTCTTGGTCTGTCCCCATCCTGGCAGGAAGGAACGGGACCCTGGTTGGCACCTCTGTGTGCCCGTGTCCTCCTCCTCCACAGCCCCGTCCTTCTAGGGCTCTCGGACTCCCATCCCACTTCCCTTGGGGGATCATCAGGCTTGGGTCCCCCCCTCCAGGCCCACACGATGACGCAGTACCCCAAGGTCCAGCTCTCTGCCTCACGCCGAATCCTGGGACGACCCAGCCCGCCTCTGGCCCATGACCCCTCCCAAGCCCTTCCCCTCTCCTCTCTCAGGAGCCCCAGCACACCCTCCGGCCTGGCCCTGTGGCCCTTCACCTCACATCCCTGCTGCCCACTCACTTGCCTGTGACCCCCAGAGAGGGACCGGCCGGGGCCGGGGCCAGAGAGGGCAGCAGGGGCACTCCGAGCTCTGCCTGCCGCCCACCAACCCCCTCTTCCTGGACATTATCTGTGTGGTTTGCTTCTGGACCGCTCTCCTGGCCCCTCGGAGACGCCTCCCTGTAGCCTTGCGCCACCCGGGACTGCCCAGCGTGACCCTTGTTGTCCGGGGGGCTGGCGGGAGCTCGTGAGCCCTGAGGTCAAGCCTTCCTCCCTTAGGAGTGGGGCCCTGGAAACCGGGGGGCAGAGGCAATGCAGGGTGGGTGGGGGTGCCTGGAAAGGTGCCCCGGGGGCCGGCGGGTCAGGGGCGTCTCCTGTGCTTTCTACCTCCCCCTGGTCCCAAGGGAGGGGTGCTGCCGCTGGGCAGGGTTTCGGAGGAGGTGACGGGGAGGCGGCGGGAGGGATCGGGACGGGGAGACCAGACTAGGGTGACGTTCAACCCTCTCTCCGGTGACGGCCGACAGCCCGGCCTGAGTGACCGGGCAAGCCCGTCCCCAGGTGCCCTGGAAGTGCAAGGCCCATGTGGGCAGCAAGCTCCTTCCTGTCCCCTCTGAGCCTGGCCTCTGGGCTCAGCGGGTCAGCACTTTCTCCAGACTCCACACGCAGCAGCCTGGCAAGGCGGTGTGGGGCACGCCTCCGCAGCGACCACGGGCCGGGACCCGCCGCGTGCCAGGGGCACGGCCATTTTCCCTCGCGCTCGTGCTCCGCCACACCTCCTGCCCTCTTGAGAACCCTCCTCTCGGACCTTTCCCCCCTGCCGGCCCTTCCTACCCTCCTCGAGATCCTCCCGCCTTCCAGCGGGGAAGCAAAGTCGCCAAGGTAGCCTCCCCACGCGGCCGCCCAGCCCCGGTCCCGCTACAGAGAGAGGGCCCCCACGAGGGGGGTGTCCCAGAGCCTCCTGGAAACCGCTGGGCGGCCGCAGCCCCCCGGGGCTGGATCCGGACGACTGGCCAGCATGTCTCTTGGGATGGGAAGCCCTGTTCAAGTAAGGCCTTGGCCATCCTGGCTCGGTGTCGGGTTGTTTCTGGATCCCCAGTCCCCCCACATTTCTCTGGGCCCCCGGTCCAGTCCCATTGGGCTTCCTTGAGGCCTGGGATGAGCCTCCAGGGCGGTCCTCAGGCCACAGCGGGGACCCCACGGTGATACCGTAACGGGGGAACGGTGGACACGTGCCCGGCACCGCGACGTGGCGGACTCCGGGCCCACGCTGTGTGTGGGGCCTACGGCGCTCAGCTGTTCCGTGTCACACCAGGAAGCTGACGCCCAGATGGGGCAGCCACTTCCTTGCCCCGGCCAGACAGAGCCCTGCCCGGTTCCAAAGGAGACGTCCCCCCCAGGGCCCAGGGCGGGCTCTGGCAGCCCCTGGGTGCGGGCCTTCCTGCCTCTGTTTCCACAGAGAAACACCCTCCTCCCCTGGCCCCCCAGCCCGACCCACCCACCTACCTGCACGGCCACCCCCTCCTGGGACCTCTTCGGGAACTGGTCAGCAAGGCCCCCAGGCCACGACCTGCGTGGCCCAACATCCATCCGAGCCTGATCTCACCCGCCAACCCTCCGGCTGCCGTGGGAGATGGGACCAGGAAGGAGACACAGGGTTCCCAGAACGGAGAACACGCACGGGACACAGAGAAGCTGTCGGTCGGCTGAGGCGGGCAGGGCAGGTGGGAGAGCTGGGGAAGGAGGGAAGGTCCTCAGGGGGGCCACGTGGACATTTGGAAAAAAGAGGAGGGTACGGGGGCGAGCGCGGAGGACAGATGATTGGTCCCGGGGGGGTGGCTGTATCACCAGCGTGTCCCCGTGGCAGGGGGCCGGGAGCGAGGGCCCAGGAAGGAGGCCGGGGGCCAGTCTCTGGGGGAGAGAGCCACGGAAGCTGGGCAGGGGGCTGCAGACAGGTCGGGCGGCATCCGTTTGGCCAAACGGCGTGTCTCTCTTGCCAAGGGAAGCAAGACGGACCGCCATTTTGTAACCCCCACGTGTGCCAGTGGGCACACTCCGGAACCCCGCAGCCCGGAGCAGGCGTGGGCCGTGCGGCGGGCAGGGGGTCAGGCAGGGGTTCCCTCCAGTAGCAGATGCGGACATTGAACGCACAAACGCCCGTATGTCGGAGGTTGGTGGGGTGGGAGGGCAAGCAGTGTGCAGGGTGTATGGATGGCCACTGGCCCCGGGGCCCCACGCTTCTTTTGTGGCTGTCCCCACCACAAGGCTGGGGCGTCTTCAGGCCATACGGGGAGCAGGGAGGGGAAGGGGTCTGCACAGACGGTTGTCCCCAGGACGGGCTGAGTGCCCTCCTCCCTGGAGTTGGGGACAGGTCAGGTACTCTGCTCGTGGCCAGAGGTGGGTGCCCCAGTGCAGGGGCCCCCATTTCACGTGGCCAAGGGGAAGCCCAGCCAGGCTAAGTGGCATTGACACTCAACCAGAAGAAATATGGAAGAACCTTCGTGAAAACCAGACCGGGACCGGCTCCATCCCCAGGACCCTCCACTTGACGGTGGTGTTGCCCATCACTCCCTTCGGGGTGAGGAGAGCAGGACCCCATCCAGGCCAGCGTGGACCCCAACCCGCTGGCCCCTCTCCTCTCTTATGGGAGGGGACAGCAGCCCTGTCACCCTTCCCCTGGGTTGGAGCGGGATGGCATCTGGAGAAAGCCCCCCGGGAAAACGCATCATGGAGTTCAAGACCAGGTTGGGGGGCAGGACATGGTGGAGAGGTGGGGACCAGGTTTCCCAGCTACTCAGCCCATGCTGATTGTTTGCTCAAGTCAAATCTCGCAGCCCACTGGGGCTCGGGGCCAGGGATTAGGGCGAGGGGCACGAGGGCTCTTTCCCGATGAGGTCTGCTTTTCCCAAGGCTGGCCAGGCTGTGAGCGGGACCCACAAACTTCCTCGTCCAGTGGGAGCTGGGGGTTTGTGCACTCATCTGCTCGGAGGGCACCCTTCTCGGACTCCGGGAGCCTCCAGGAGGGGCAGGGCCCTGCTCTCTGCCTCCTGGGGAAGCCAGGATGGGAAGAAACGGGCCATTTCCTGCTTAAGGTCGGGGGTGAGCTCCTTCCCGGGCCGGGGCTCCAAAGCCTGCAGGGGCTGGAGGGAAGGGCAGCCGTGTCCAGGTAGGGCTGGGGTACCCTGCAGCCCGGAGCTGGGGTCTGGAACTCTCCACTGGTGACGGTTGCCGAGGGGAGGTGCCCCAGCCGGCCCCGGTGGCCTTCTCCGAGCGCACAGAGGGCCCTCACCTGGCCCTCCTGCGCCCCGGCTGGACCCTGAGGCCCAGCCTCAGACGTCCGGGAACTGACCTGTCCTGAGCTGGACGGCCAAGGCGCGACGGCGGCCGTGCTGGGCTCCGGCCCAGGGTGGTCTCCAGGTTGGTTGGTGCTGGGATTTGGGGGGAGAGAGTTGCTTTTGTGGCCGAGGGGACAGCAAAGATGTCTTCCGTCCTGGCCTGGGCTCCTCCTTCACCCACGGACGTGGCCGTGCACCGGTCTCCATCACAGCCCATCCCTGACCACCTCACCAAAACTCGAGGGCCCACAGTGGCTGCTTCCACACCGGCCGGCTGGGAAAAGGCCCACGGTGCAGGGTGCACGCCAGGGCGGCCAGGGATTGGTCACTGCCTGAATGTCCCCGGACGGATGCCCGTGTGCCCTTGGGCAGCGTTCCCCTCGGACAGGCTGTCCAGGCCGGGGAAACCCTAAGCCAAAGGGATTAAGAAGAAAGGACAGAATCGGCCGTTCCTTTGGCCGTGCTCATTTGTGCCTCATTTAGTGTGTATTTGCTCAGTGGGTACAAACACGGAGGTGACGATGCCGAGGTCGGGATGTGCTCCCATCACTCAGGTCAGCCGCGGAGGCCGCCCCACCCTCCCGCCCCGCCCAGCAGCCATCTTGCACATTCCTGTGGTCGCCCAGGAGGAACTGGGATCCTTCCCCCGCTCCAGGACGAGTGGACGGGGGTGCGCGGGGAGCCCTCTGCACTGGCGCCCGAGCCGGTCCAGGGCCCCCGGCTTCTGTCCCCAAGCCCAGCCCTGAGCATCCTCCCTCAAGACCTCTGCTCCATGGGGGGCAGGAGCCCCGAGGCTCGCTCTGGCCCATGCTAGGGGCCCAACCCCAGATGGTGACCCCTTCCTGCACTGGCCCAGTGGGCCCCCTGTAACCTGAAGGTGTTTGCTGGAATGCACTTTGAGGGGGTCCCTGGGGACCCCCGAGCCTCCTGCAGCTGCAGAGCTGGGATCTGGGGCACCTCGGGGATGCCAGGCCATGGCTGCCTTCTCCAGGGTCCCCTCGGCAACCTGCCGGCTGGATCGTGTGCTGGAGGCTTCCCGGGGTTCGGGGAGATGGTGGGGGGAGGCAGCCAGGAGGGTCCTTCCCAGGATGGGGCCGGTGGGAAAGATGGTCTGATCTCTCCCACCTGTCAGCAACAGGGCACTGACGGTGGCCAGGTCACAGCAGGGGAGGACAGAGGGACCCCACAGCGTCGAGACAGGACCCGGACGCGGCCTCCACCCCCATCCTTGCGGCCTACCCTCCTGTCGGGCCGAGCCTCCCACAAATGCCCCTTCGGGCTCGGAGGGGAGCCTGGCTCAGCTCCACTCCGGCAAAGGCCCCAAAGTGCTGGCTTGGAGGGGTGGGGGCGGGCAGCCCTTTGCCCCCCTGCACGGTGCTCAGACCCCAGCTTGACGATAATGAGGCCCAGGTGCCCCGGTCTAGCCTGGACCCTCGCTCGCTGGGGGCAGGGTCCCCTCGCACCCAGGAGCAGCTAACGACAACCGGAGGCTGGAAGGTGAGCCCCCCTTTGCCGTCAGGGCTGCTCGGCCAACCCTCTGGCCGGCAGGGAGGTGGCCGGGCCAGGGCCTCATCCAGCCGACGGTCGGCTTGGTGGTCTGCCGTGCCCCCCGTCTGTCCACGCAGCGGGTGCCCTTCCGCCACCCACTTTCTGTGGGACCTCGGGGAGACTGGCCGACATCTCTGTGTCTCAGATGGCTCCTCTGTGACACGGAGCTGCCTCTTTGCCTGTCTGCCCCCCGGGGTGAGGGTTGAGCAGGCCAGGCGCGTCCTAGGAGCTTCCGCTTGGGAAGACAAAGGGCTCTGGGGAGGCGGGAGGCGCCGCCCAGCCACGTAAATGTGCTGGGTGCCACGGCACTGCCCCCTTACAGCGGTGAGCGTGGCCGATTCTGCCACGTGAAATTTTACAATAAACCAGGTGCTCTAGGAAGGGGTTGGCTGGGGAGCACCTACGGTCACAGGGATGGGGAGCAGCTGCAGTCACGAGATGGGAGCACCAGTGGTAACAGGGATGGGAGCACCAGCAGTCACAGGGATGGGGAGCACCTACAGTCATGGGGATGGGAGCGCCAGCAGTCATGGGGATGGGGAACACCTACAGTCACAGGTATGGGAGCATCTACAGTCACAGGTATGGGAGCACCAGCGGTCACAGGGATGGGAGCACCAGCAGTCACAGGGATGGGGAGCACCTACAGTCACGGGGATGGGGAGCACCTGCAGTCACGGGGATGGGGAGCACCTGCAGTCACGGGGATGGGGAGCACCTACAGTCACGAGATGGGAGCATCTACAGTCAGAGGTATGGGAGCACCAGCGGTCACAGGGATGGGAGCACCAGCAGTCACAGGGATGGGGAGCACCTGCAGTCACGGGGATGGGGAGCACCTGCAGTCATGGGGATGGGGAGCACCTACAGTCATGGGGATGGGGAGCAGCTGCAGTCACGGGATGGGAGCACCTACAGTCACAGGGATGGGAGGACCAGCGGTCACAGGGATGGGGTGTCCAATCTTCCACTCACACCCCCAGGCAGCATCCCCAGTTGGGAAGGTGTCCTGCCGGCTGGGCTCCTGTGGTTCCTCAGCTGCCTGCCCAGCCCCATCCCTCCTGTCCTCCCACCCTGACCCCTCGCTGTCCCAGCCCTTGCCCTCCATTGCTCCCCCACGCGACTCTGCGGACCGGTGAGCTTTGGCCCAGGCTGTGGCTGTGGGTGAGCCTCGGGGCACGTGTCACGGGGAAGCACCAGAACTGGCCGGGCCGGCCTGGGGGGTGGGTGGCCCACAGAAGGAATCAGGGCAGGGGGAGAAGGCCCTCTGTGCACACAGCCTGGAGACAGCCTGGCAAGCATGAGATGGACGCTCAGGGCAACGAGGCCCAGGAAGGAGGCGGCGGCCAGCTTCAATCAACTCAGGTGGACGCCTGGGGCCTCAGCGCATTGGGATTCCATCTCAGCCGACAAGAGAAAGAATTCCGATTTTTATCATGAAAAGGGGATGGAAAAATTGGGAGAGAACTTGCTGAAGAATGTCCAGTGGACAGGAGAAGGAAGGGCCGGCACCACACAAGGGCAGGCCCGCCAGCCTCGGGGAGGCCCAGCTCGAGACCCGCAGAGGGCCCGCTGCCCCCACCCCCCGACCATGTGAGCGTCGGTGCAGCCCACGCCGGCTGCCGTCCAGCGACAAAGGGCTGCTTGTACCATTCTGAACAGACAGAGACCAAAGGAGCCCCAGGGATGTTCCAGAGGAGGCCCGGGGTGGACAGTCAGTATCCCCCACGGGAAACCTGCCCTTTGTCTGCAGGGCCCGTCACCCTGTGGCCACGCTGGCTACACCCCGGCCGTGCCCGGGGACAATCCGTCCTCTGAGCCTCCTGGGCACGTCGAGGACCCGGGGGTCCCAGATTGCACTGACGGGCGCCTGCCCTGTGCACACCTGGCTGGGGCCACCCAGCCCCTCTCCCGCCGGCAGCCCACACTCGGGCCCCTTCCAGCAGGAAGCCCCTCCCCCTCTGTGGAGCTCCGCCCGTCCCAGTGCGCAGGTGCCAGGGCTGGGTGAGCTGGTACCCGTGCTTGGAGCCAGGTACACAGCCCAGGCAGGTGCACGTTCCGGGCAGAGCCCGTGGCTAGCGGGACGCAACGGCCCCGGCTGGGAGCCCCCATCTGCCTCTCTCCACAGAGGGGGCGGAATGGGGCTGCCAGCGGGAGGGGCTCTGGGTAGCATTCCCTTGCAGCTTTCCCATGACGCCCCCCTAATCTGGGCTCTTCTCCTTGGCACCCCCACACCTCACAGCTGCCGGCCGGCCAGCTGCTCCTCCCCCGTGCGGCCCAAGACAGAGCCTGTGTCCGGGCTGTGGCGGCCTTTTCCCATGGCGGGGATGGGGCGAGGGGTGAGGAATTTGAGGAGGAAGGAGCGGTGCCCGGGAATTTGGAAAATGCATCCAACCGCCCCGAGTGTTGGGAAGAAGCCGGCGGGAGGATTAGCGGAATAGCAGGATGGACTTGGGGGCCTGGGTGGGCCGTGACGGATGGGGCCGCCGGGGGCCCAGCGTGACAAGGGAGCCCTGTCCGGTGGAGAGGCCGGGCGGGCAGCTGTCCCCATCAGTCAGCCCACCCTCCTTCCACATGTAGGCAAAGACCTTCGACCCCAGGCTGCTGGGGGTCCAGGCTCCAGCCCTCGCTGCACCAGGCAGGAGGCTGGGGGTCCACGATGTACCGAGCTCATCGGGTGGTGGCCCCTCTGGAGCCCAAGGCAGGAGCCCGCGGCCTCGTTACACGGTCCCCGTCTCCCGTCTCACCCTGGGCACCGGGGCCTCGTCCCTCTGTCCCTGCAGTCTGGGTCCTCTGCGGGGGCGCCCCTTGGAGGAGGGGGCCGAGGCTGCTGTCTGGTGGGTCTGGCCCCTGGGAACCCTCTGGAACAGCAGCTGTCCCTGCCGCTTGGAGCTGGTTGACAGGTCTGCCCCGGCCCCCTGGGCTAAGCCCTCCATGATTGATTATGGTGGACACTCACACCAGGGGGAATGGGCCCGGATAAGCCGAGCAGCTGCTCGGAGGGGCCGAGGGGGGCTCGGGGCGCCTCCTCCACCCCCACGCCGCCCCTCCCTCCCACCCCAGCCTGCCTTGCACGGCCTCGCCTTCCGGCCCCAACCCCCCTCCCCGCCCCCTCTCTGGTGTCTCAGGGCCTTCCCGAGGGAGGCGTCCCTCCCCCAAGTGGACCGAGCAAGGCTCCCAGGGCTTTGGTGACCTAAGGTAGACCAAGTCATGCCCGGCCCAGCCGAGGCGTAACTTCAGGATGACGAGATTACAGCTGTCCCCACCAGGACCAGGCTGATCCTCAGCAGGAAGAAGCAGAAAGTCCTTTTGCCCACACAGGGGGGCTCTGATCCAAGGGGAGAGAGGTGTCCCCAGGACTCAGGGACTCTGCGAGGGGAGCTGTCCCCGGGGGGACAGGGAGCGGCGCTCGGCCGAGCTAGGGTGCTCAGGGGGGGCGTGGGCAGGGTGCTGGGACCACGAGGCCCCCTGGACATCGGGCCCCAAAGAGCCGGATTTTGACCCGGAAAGCAGGGCTTGGCAGACATGGGGAGCCAGGGGGCCGTGGCGGGGGGGGGGGGGGGGGAGGGCGCCTATCACATCTCCTCGACCCTTGGGTCCTGGCGTCTGCTCAGCCAACTCTGCAGATGAGACACTGTGTGCAGAGACCCAAGAAGATAATCCCCTGGGTCATTGACTTCTGGGCCTCCTCACTCTCCCCCACCTCCCCCCCACCCCCGGGCTCACTCCAACCTGGAGCCTCCTCAGTGGGGCCTGGGGATGTGGTGACACCCGGCACTCCCACCACCGAGAAGCAGTCGGCACCCACGGGTGGGGGCGGGGGATGGCGGGCAGAGGGTCTGTTTGTAGCTGCCTTACACCCCGCCCCCCACTCCCACCTAACAAGACTCTTTGGGGGCCGAGGGCCCAGGAGGCTGGGGCTCCTGGCTTTGTCCCTAGACGTGCCCGGGGCGGTCCGCGGGTGCTGGGCGCACGGGAGGCTGGGTGCCCTTCGGCACGGCCACCGCCCTTCGACGCAGGGCAGCGAAACTCAACACGAGAGGGTCCTGGAGGCCACCCCGGACCCCAAGGGCACTGGGCCCGGCGAGCATTTAGGGCTGCCCGCCTGGCAGGCAGAGGGGCCCGGAGTGTGGGCAGCGCCGGCCCAACCCAAGTTCTGGCCCTTGGTCCACTCTCTTTGGGGATGGAAGTGGGGTCCTCTTCCAGGGACTTCTTTAGGCCCCAACCTGGGCTTCCCGCTGGCCCCTCAGGGGCAAGGGGCAGAGGTGGGGGCCGTTCCCTTCCTGCCTAGCCTCATCTTGGGAACCCTCCCAGAACAGGCCTAATTGTGGGAAATGTAAGCCACATGCCTCTGGTTCATTTACACTTAATTCAATACAATGAGCTTCCCCGGGCCTTTGATGTCCCAGGACCTGCCGGCCTTTAGTGCTTTGTGGGCTGCGAAACAGGAAGCCACAGGGTTTCGGGGGCAGAGCCGTGGCGCCTCCTCCCCTCTGCAGCAGGCCGTCAGGGACCCCAGGCCTGTCCCCTCACAGGGAGGGGGAAGGGGAAGCTCTTCTGCACCAGGCACCAGGTGCACGGCAGCGAGGGGCTGACAGGCGGGCGAGAGGGCCTGAGTAGGGGGTCCCTGCACCTCCCCTGGCGGTGGGCCCACGAGGGCCCCCTCCAGGAAGGGCAGGGACACCCCAGGGGCGGGAGAGGAAAGCTGAGGTGACATTTGGAAAGCAGGTTCCTGGGCCGGGTCGGCCCCAGGTCGTCTCGCGGACTCCCTGCGGCCCAGTCAGCCTTCTGACCAGCCACCCAGCTGCGGGCAGGGGCCACAGGGGAGGATCAAGGGCCAATGGGCACGCGGCAGGGGACAGGCTCCGGAAATCATCTGGGGCGGGGGCCCCAGAGCTCCCCCAGGGACTCTCCAGGGACACCACCCACCGATCCAGCCTCTGCCTGTGGGCGAGAAGGCACGGCCCCTCACTGTGGGCAGGGTGGGGGTGGGGGCTTGCCCGCCACCCTGCAGGAGCAGACCCTGCTGAGCTCCTTGGAGGGCTTCCCGGAGGTGGGGGCTCCGAGGAGGGTGGAGACGTATGGGCAGGCTGCAGGCCGAGGGGGGACACAGGCTGGGACCCCAGTGGGAGCAGACGCACGGGCTGCCACGCAGAAGCCACGCGGGAGCCACACGGGAGCAAATGTCCGAGGACCCCAAGCCTGGGGTGACAGGTCCCGCCTGCTGCTAGGGGGTGTCAGCGTCCCGCGGGGGACACGGCGAGACCAGGAACAGAGCCCAGATCCAGGTTCCGTGCCCTGAGCGCGAATGGCCAGTGTCCCCCAGGATCCACCCCCCAGCCCCCTACCCACAACCAGGGAGCTGTGCAGGGTCTGGGGAGGGGACAGCTGTTTGCAGCTCCACATTCCAGACTCAGGGTCAAGCATTTGGGGGAGGCTGTTTTTCTTAAAAAATGTCATTTGAAAATAAACACTGTTGCTGGCGCTTTTCTGATTGCCCTGGGTCCCCAGGGAGCGGTGGGCAGGCAGCGCCCGGGGTCTCACAGCCCGAGCGGCCTCTGACCTCCCCGAGCGGGCTCAGCGCAGCCACCGGGCCGCTCAGCTCTGGAGGCCGGGCAGGCCCCTTGCCACGCCAAGCCGGGCAAATTGCAGCCTGGGGCGGCTTGAGGTCTGAGAGGTGGCCTTCCTTCAGCAGGTGGCCCTGTCCCCAGTGCAGCACCAGGTCCAGAGGGGCCTCACCCCCCAGGGATGTCTGGGGGTTCCTGGTCCCACCTCTCCCCGGTATTTCTCCTGCGCGCCTGGGGCTCTGCGGGGGCCCAGGCCCCTCCTCCTCCCACCTCTGCTCTTTGCAATGAAGGGGACGGGGACACCCCCCTCCCTGGCCCTGCTGGAGGCCTGGAACTGGGCTTCAGGGCCTCACACCCCTACAGCCCTTGGGCTGAGGCCTCTATCTCCTCTTGGAACAAAACGCAGCCGCATCCTTCCCACGGGGCATCCGTGCCCATGGCCACTGCGGGGGCGACGATGTGGACAGAGAGGAGCTCGGTCCTGCCTGCGCACGGAACCCTGCTCGCAGGCGAGCCGCAGGCAGGGACCAGAGGCTCAGCACTCCGGTGGTGGCCCTGAGAAGCGTTCAGAACCCCGGATGAGGTTGCCCCACCGGCCCTACACACCCCTTCTCTTGACCTGGCCGCGGCTGGCTTTGAGGCTCTTCCCTGCCGCCAGACTCCACCCTGGGGAGGCGCCCACAGCGGCATTTTTCATGCTGGAGTCCGCGGCCCCGGGGGGCCACGTGGAGACAGAATACCTGACGCTTTGTGTCCTGCCTCGGCCTGCCCTCCACCTGAGGCCTCGCGGGAACCCCCACCCCTGTGGGGGACAGGAACCTGGGAGCACGCCCCCCACCCCGCTTAGAAGGAAGGGCTTGCACGCACAGCCCGCTTATCCACATCCCTGAGATGCCTTCAAGGGCTGGGTCCCCTTCAGAGAGAAAGAGTCTCCCTGGGGGTGTGTGGCACGGGACAGAGGACCCCTGTCCCCACACAGGACGTCTACGCCACCACATTGTAAAGACTGGTAGGTGCTGTGGGGAGCAGGCAGTAGGAGGGGCCCTCTCCCCAACCAAGGGGACCCTTGCAGCCAGACACGGCACGAAGGACTCACCCCCGGGGCAGGCACAGTGCCCTTTTCCCCACTCAGTGTTCGCTGACCCTGACCCCCGGACCCTCAGGGGGGCCCAGCCCCACCGGCCTTGTTTGAGCTCCGAGGTCAGTGTCCCAGGACTTTGCCCGAGGGGTGCAGCCCAGAGCCCACACACGAGGCCCCTCTCTGCCTGGGCTGGGGAGTGGGTGGCGGGAGGTGGGATTAGACAGCTAGGCCTGCCCTCCTCGGCAGGTTCAGCTGGAGAGGCCTTTCGCCTTCCAGAAAGTTCCTTCTGCTGTTTTGTGCCTGCCCCACAGCCTGACCCTCACACTCTAGGGCTGTCTTCTCACCGGTGCACGACCCCCCTGTGGCGGGTGGGTTGTGTGGCCTTATGCACGAGCACACACAGAGGGTGTCACGTGGGGTGGGAGCCAGCATCCTGGAGTGGCCCGTTAGCGGCTACAGGAGCTCAGGGATACCCCGCCACCTGTCTGCCTCCGTCCCCTCATCTGCAGAATGCATGTGTTGAGGGCACCCCCCTCGTGCGTCATCGTGAGGACAAAGGACCCATTCGGGCCAGGTGCCTGGAGCCCCCGAGCAAGCAGGTGGCTGAGCGGACCACGGTTGTCACCAAAACATCAATTGTATTAGAGACGTGTCTCTCTGAGTCCTCCCTGCTGTCACAGCCCCGGTAGTTCTGGTGGAGGGGACCCCGAGGGCACAACACACCCCGCTCCTGGCACCTGGAGGCCAGAGCACCCCGCTCACGCCCCCTCACGTCCAGGGCCGCTTGGCAGTGTCTCCTGGGGCTCCTCCAGTCTGGAATGACCAGAAGCCAGGAGGACTAGAGGCCCCGGGCTGGGCCAGATGGTCGCTCCCCCAGGGGCAGGCTGGCCGCTCCTGCTCCCTGGGACAGTGGTCAGCCTAGTGTCCAAACGAACCCCAGCGGGGATCTGCGTGTGGTGGGTCACAGGGGCTAGGGGCCAGGGGAGCGGTGGGGGGCGGGGAATGACAGGGGAGCGGTGGCGGGGAGGACGACAGGCCACATGAGCACTTGCACCCAGGCTGGCCAGCAGGCGGTCAGCTTCGGTCTCCCAGGAGCTGGGCCCACGGGGCCGGGGTCAGCTGCAAGGCCTTTCCGGGGGAATCACTCTTGCCAGGACCTTCCGCTTGGCCCCTGAAGGCCTCTCCTTCCTTCAGCCCCCTCCCCATTTTCTCTTTGCGCGAAGGGTTCTTGGGGAGGCGGCCAGGCTGTCCAGCCCCGCTCCACTGCTCTTTGTGGGGAGGTAGGGCTTCCAGGCCCTTTTGAGATGCATGCCTGCCCCCAGAGTCGTGGGAGCCCTGGCCATCCGTGGAGACCCTGCTGTCACCTTGGAAGTGATGGGCCATTTGCTGTCGGCCATGACGGATCGGGCCGCCTTCTCTGGAGCACGGATAGCAGAACCCAGAGAGTGCTGGCTGGCCGGATCTGTGGGGCACCCTTTCGGAGACGCCCTGGGCGCACGGAGGGGGGCTGCCTGGGTGTTTGGGGGAAGGTCAGGACGGTCGCGCGCACGCCTGCGTGCCTCCTTAGGGTGCGGCCACGGCCCCGGGCCAGAGAGGAGGACACAGCAGGGTGGTGTGGGCAGAAGGAATTGGGGACCATGGGCCAGCCTTTGCAGATGGACCGAGGGTGTGCACAAGGGGCGTTGGGGGCAGGGGGAGCCTGGAGCCTGCTCGGGGCCTGAGCCAGAAGGAGTGCACGTCTGGAGCGCGTTCTTGGGTGACAGCTTCATGAAGGATGGCGGGGGAGCGGGGATGTCTGGGGCCCCGTGCTGACCCGTGGGATCACTCTGGGCTGGGCGGCCATGGCTCTCCAGCCAGCCTCTTCCTATCTGACCCCAGGGAAGACCCAGCCCGGGCTGGACGTGGGGCTCGGCACCCAGCTCAGAACAGGAAGTCTGGGGGCCCCTTGGGCCGCCCCCGCCGTGCCCACGGTGGCTCGGGGTGGGCAGGCGTGGGACGTCTGAGCTCCATTTCCTCCGGATCCCGTCCAGATGTCCTTCCCTTCCCACCCAGCCCCCACAGTCCCCGCAAGCACTTGCCCGTGACATGCGTAGAATGTGAGCCCTTAAGCCCATTGTTCCAGCGCCTGCCACCCTCCTTCCGCCTGTCACTGACATCCGCGCACTGTCTTCAGCTGGCAGCCCCTCCGCGGGGGCCATGCCCACCCAACTCACAGGGCCCGTGAAATTTGGCCTTCATTAGGTTGTCTTACGGCGGGATCGCACATGTGGGACCCTCTCAGGAAGGGGGCTGCTGAGCCCGTGCCTCCGCGGCACAGGGTCCGTGGGGGTGGGGGCCGCCGTGCAACCATCTCCGCCCTTCCTCCCGTGCTCCACGCAGAGGGGATGGGGGGCAGACAATAGCCTGGGAGGGGGGCCCGAGGCAGCGGCCTGACCTTGACCCCAGGCTGCCCCTCGGCCCCCTCTGGCTCTGTGCCCGCTGGGAAAACAGTGGCTTTATCTCTGCCGCCTCCCGAACTGCAAATAGCCACGTGTCCCTTGGGGGCCACTCTTGGCACACATGCCCTCTGCCCCACGTCCTAGGGTGAGGTCATTCACCCTCGGATGGGGGGCAATGGGGACTGGAGGCTCCAGGCCTGTGGCTCCAGGAAGGAAACTTCACCCTCCGGGGGCGGGGGCAGACCTAGGCTGCAGCTCGGACCAGCGAGACCACCCGTGGGGGCCGGTGATGGGATGAACAGACCGGCAGGGGCTGGGGTGCAAGGCCTGAGCAAGGGGTCAGCCCCCAAAGGGCCATAGGGAGGGGGCAGGATACAGGCAGCTAAGGGGACAGCCAACAGGGACCCTCCTCTGTCACACCCCCCCCCCTTCCTTGGTAACAGAGCTCGATGAACAGGAAGCTAGCAATGGAAAACAGGGCAAAGGGCAGTGGACCCCTCCCCCTCCTTCCTTCTCCCCTCCCCACCCTCTATCTTCCCACCCACCAGAGCTCCAGGACTGAGGCCTCTCCAGGCGCCCTGAGGCCTGCCAGGCCCCTCGGAGGGTCTCCATTCCCCCCTGGGGATACACCCGCTGCCCCCAGACACTCCTGCCGGGCTTCCTTTGCTGTTCTAGGCCGACACATCCCCCAACTGGGCCCCAGAAACCTCTTGGAAAGAGGCAGTGACCTCAGGGTGGCAACAGGCCCCGTGGTGGTGTGGCAGCAGGGGTGTGGAGGGGAGCCCACCCTGTTTATCCCGAAGCCCTGCACTGGCCTCGTCTGGGACCTCCCACCGCCCTCCTGGAGACGGAGGTTTGTGGGGGTCTGCTCCAGGAGCAGGACACAGGAGACCTGGCAAGGGCGGCCCTGCTCCAGGGGGCTCTTCCCGTCCTGCCCCGCGGTCCTGGGATGGCAGTCAGCACAAGCTTAGGGGCAGTACGGGGAGCCCCTCTGCCTTTGCCGAGGTCTTGGGGGCTGGCCCCACTAGTGGCCCCTCCACAGCGCTCAGCCCGAGAGGCTCCACAGAGGCTGTGCTGTGCCCCCCAAAGCCACACGCCTGCACCCCAGGGCCTCCAGACCTCTCCCGGAGGGACCAGGAGGTGGAGGCCAGGCCCATGGCCCCCCACGCTTTCTGGGGGGGACGCGGGGACTCCAGGGCGGGTGGAGGAGCAAACCGTGCCAGGACGCTGTGGCCCGACCTCCCCCCCACCCCAGACCCCAGAACAGTGGGCCAGTGTGTGGGCCGGGGGTGGGGCGCAGGGCGGAGGCCCAGCAGGTCGGTCCTGCTCCATAAACCCCAAAGGCCGGACTCTGTTGACACAGGGGTGATGTCACTGCCGACCAATGGGGAGCCCCTGGTGGTGGGGGCGGCTCTGTGTGCGCTGCTCTGCGTGCCGTGGGCCCCGCCACGCACGGGGCGTGATCTGAAAGCCACCTGAATAAACCCAAGGGGCCCCTGCCTTCCCCCTGGGCCCCTACTGCACGTCCCACCCAAACCACTGCCTGCACGTGAAAGGCAGGGACAGGGAGAGGAGGGCAGGGGTGGAAGGAGGCCTCGTGCCTGGGCTGTGCTCTCCCCCCGGACATGTGGCCCCCAAAGTCCCGCCCCCCCCCCCCTTTACCCCAGAGGCCATGCCTTCCTCCTCCGCGGCCCCTAGCGGTCATGGTTCCCCAAGGCCAGACCCTGGGCCAGCTCCTGGGAGCATCCGAGCTGCGGCCCTGCCCTGTGCACAGATCCCCGGGGCCCGGGCTGGTCCCCGTGCCCCCACGTCAGGGCTCCGTCAGTGCAGAAGGCGGTCTGTCCTTATCGCTCCCGTCCCTGACTTCAGAAAGTCCCTGCCTTCCTCCTCCCCGCCCCCTGGGCTGCAGACCAGACCCACGGGCTCCAAACACTGCTGCCCACCTGTCACCCCCACCCTCAAAGCCCCTGGGAGCCTGTCTTCCCACCCGGCTCAAGGCAGATGCTCCGTCCCCCTTATTCCCCCATCCCCCGGGCCCTCCCCATCTCCCCGTGGGGCGCCTGCCCCTCGGGCTCTCCCGCTGAGACTCCCACCCCAGTGGATGGGTCTCTGCAGGGCGTGGGCCACCTGAGGGTCTGCACGTGCCCCCCAGCCCTTCTCAGCTGCCTCCCGGCCCCGCAGGACAGGCACCCGACGGGCCTTGGCACGAGCTGGCGTGTGCAAGCTCTGGCCAGGGGCAGGGACGAGGGGCCCCCCCGTGCCTGGCGCCCATGTTTGTTTACTGGTCCGGCCCCAGGCCCGCGCCGCCCCCCAAGGACCCGGCTGCCCGCCTATGTCCGGCCAGGTGTTCGGTGAGGGAGCACGGGCTCCCGGAGGACAAGGAGCTCGCTGTCTGCTTTATGCTAGCACAGTGCTGACAAGGAACAGAATATCCACAGTGACCGCTTCCAGGAAATGGCTCCGGGGCGGTGGGGGCCGCCGAGGAGCAGGCCCCTTCCCAGCAGGCCGGCCTGCATGCAGGTGGACTTCCAGGAAGGGGCCCCCGCTCGTTCCCCTCACCCCTGGAAAGGGGCCAACGGCGTCACCAGGTGCAGAGAAGGGAGGGAAGGAGCAAGCGAGGGAGAGGAGGCGAGGCGGGGACGGCCCTGGCCGTGTGGAGACCGAAGCCTCGGGGGAGGCCGGACGGGCCGTGCTCCTTCCAGAACCTTCCACCCCAACCTTGCAGGTCACACCATCTCTGGGGCTTCTCAGGTACACGCAGGCGCGCACACACACACACACACAGACCCCGAAAACAGGAGGGGGTAGAGAGCAGGAAGGAGGACACCGTTCCAGCCGGGGTCTCTGCGATGACCAGTGTCTGAGGAGGCCCCTGGCCCCTTTGTCGGCCAGGCCGCGTGGGGTCTCCTGCCGGGGCCGAAGCCCCCCGCCCCTGTGCTCAGACACCACCCAGCCCTGGGGACAGGGAGAACACTTGTCTTCCCTGGAGCCTGGGGTGAGGGCAAGGGAGCAGCCTCCACGGGGCCCAACTCTGTGTGTGTGGGGGTTTTTTTTTGACTTCCCAGGGTGTATTGTAGTGAGACCCCAAGTGTCATGTTAGGCCTGTTCAAGGGAGTTCATTTCCTTTGTATTGTTGGAATTTTTTCTGTCCCCATTCAGTGGTCTAACAAGTGTCCTGACTCCACCCCGCCCCCCAGCTGTCCGTAATCCCTGCCTGAAAGTGGGCTCTTGGGTCATTAAATCCAGGCCGAGACGCAAACTCACACAAAGGCACAGGACACACACAGCCGGGCTCAGATGTCCACCCTCCAGGGACGCTGGCCCCCACACGGGGCTAGGCCACACAGAGGCCGGCAGACCCCACAGAGCGCCCCAAGTAGGACAGGCCTACCTTCAGCGCCCCAAGCAGGGGCTCTCGCTCGCGGCCCAGGACAGGGAGGCGTTTCGGGCTGCCTACCCCGAGAGCTCACAGCTTGACGCCGGACTGGGTGCACACAGGGCCACACGGGACACGACAGACATACAGACACACAGACCCACATGCGTGGACACGGGGACGTGGTCCGCAGGGACACGTGGGGACACACTCTTGTTAAGTCCCGTCTCCCCCAGGCCGGATGATTTGCTAGCCTAGACCCTCCACGGAGGGCAGCTGGGGGAGGGTCCAGGGTAACGACGCCCGGCCGCTTTGAGCTGGGTGCCCAGCGGGGGTGGGGACCGGCCAGAGCCCCGGGCCTCAGTCTTCCCGGAGACCCCCTCCCGGACCTCTGCAGCCGGCCGGCCCCCACCCCCACCGCCCCCCACCCCGAGCCGGGCTTGGGAGTGAAATTCAAGCCCCTGTTTGCTGCGAGACACTTAACTCACTTAACTCGGGGCGCGGGGGCATTTTGAAAGCGCCTCTGGGTGGTGGGGGGGGGGCGCCAGGAGCCTGTCTGACAGCCTCTGTGAGCCCCTTCTCTAAAAAGCAGGAAATCGGGTTGGGCCGAAGGTAAACACATTCCAACCTGGCCGTCCCTGTTCCCTGGAGGGGCTCTGTCAGGGCGGGGGAGGCCACCTCTGTTTTCCCAGTCCCTGGGTGAGGCTGGGGCTCATGACCTGTTTGCAGAGCCTTGGCCTGTGGCTTCTGCCCCAGCGGCCTCCGTCCAGTCCTCGGGGGACAGGCTGCCCCTCACCTTTCCCGTGCTTGCCGACCCCCGGCCCTCCCCGCGCTCAGGTCTCCTCCCGGTTGCTCGGCCCTGGGGTCGCCCCTGCCTGAACCCTGTGGGTTCAGAGGGCACAGGGGCATGGGCACACCGCGGGGCAGGCCTGGGGGGACAGAGTCAGGTCTGTGCACTAGGGGCCCCCAGGAGGGTGTGGAAAGGGGCCACCCCACCCTCCCGCATTCCGGACCAGATGCTCTCCATTTCCCAAGCGGGCCTCAGGGCGAGAGTGTGGCTGTGACTCACCGCCCCGAGTGACAGGCTGAGGCCACCGGCCCCACCGACTTGGGGGACCAGAGGATTGCCTACCATTTGCTGGGACCCACGATCCCTGTGTTCTGCAGAGCACCCCTGCCCTCTCCCATCCCCAGGGCCCCTCCGGCCAGCACCCCAGGAAGCTGGCCCCGGTTCTCGAAGCACTAGCTGAGAAACACGCTGATAATAAAGGCCAGTTTTAGACCTAACCCTTGACACCTAAGATTCCTTCTTCTCACCGGCCCGGGGGCCTGAGACGGACGGTCTGTCGCTGCCGCTGCCCGCGGCCCTGGGGAATGACAGGGGACACCCGAGGGGCCCCGTGTGAGGCCCTCGGTCACCCTTGCTCCCTGGCGACCACCTGCCTGGGAGTCCCAAGGGCCCAGCTCTTCGTCCCCAGTACCGGTGTGGTGGGAGGGGCGGGGGCCCCAGAGGGGGACACACACACTTGAGGACAATGGGGAACCTGCGAGGTGAGCCCGTGGGGAGCCCAGGCGGGGTTCTGGGGCTTCTGGCCTCTGGTCTGCCAGCTGGAGAGGGCAGGGGGAAGGGGCCGAGGACCCCAGCCTCATTTCCCACAGCTGTGCCCCCATGCTCCCAGCATCTGCAGAGGGGCATCAGCCCTGGGGTCCCCGACCCAGTGGCTGTCTCGGGCAGGGACGTCAGCCACAAGCCCATGGGGGCTGCACTTGCAACTAGGGCACAGATCCATGGATCCCGGTGGGACACGTCCCCAGTCTCGTCCCTCACCTGTCACCTCCCCTCTGCCTCTCCCCCTTTCGGCTGCCTCAGCTCCGCCGCCCCCCCCCCCCTCCCTGGGGCAGCTGCCTGGCCCCAGTTCTGCCCTCCCACGTGTCAGGCCTGCTCTCCTCGGATGGTTTGGGGGAGAGGGGCCCAGGGAGGCCCAGGGGTGTCGTCCCTCAGGGGCTTAGGGAGATTCTGTGCCGTCCTGTCCCTCGTGCTGAGGGCTCCCTTGCCCCCCCACCTCTCCCCTCTGGGCCCCACCCCACGTCTCCATTCCCTGTCACCCCATCCCACAGGCCCCTCCCTGTGTCCTATGCCCTTCCCTGCCCTCCCTCCTCATCCACCCCCCCCCATTCCTCCTGGGCCATAACCGCTTCCTGGCCGTGTGCCTCCCTTATGCCCCCCCTTCCGTGTGCCTCACCCCATCCCTGTGCCCCTTCCTGCCCTGTGATGCCCCCCCCCGTCCCGGTGGCCCCTCCTGCCCTGTGACACCCCCCTCCCTGTGCCCCTGCTCATGTGTGACCTTCCCATTCCTTGTGCCCCCCTCTATGGCTTTTTCATGCCCCCCATCCTGTGCCCCACCCTCTCCGTGCCCACCTCCCCCAGCCGGAGCCACCCCCACCCCCACCCAGGCAAACAGCTCGGATTCCAGAGTCCCTGAGACAAATTGCTGTAACTGAGTTTATTGATGAGTCCAGGGCTTCTGGTGAAACCCTGGCGGGGAGGGGCACAAAGCGAGCTGCTCTACAACGGAATGCTTCAAGGTTTGCTCGGTGTTTGGAGCTCCCAGACTAGGCAAGGGGAGGGTGGGGCCCCACACACTCGGCCGCACCCAGGCACCCCCAGGCAGAGATGGACGGCAGGTGGGCGCTGGGCACGGCGCGGGCACTCAGCATCTTGCTTGCACACGCGCTCGGGGACTCGAGGCCAGACCCAGAACTCCAAACCAGTGCAAACGACTTAGTGCAAATTGAATTCGGGAGGGACGGGGAAACGGAGTCACGGTGGCTTTGAGTCCCGAGCAAAGGGGAAAGGAAAGAAAGGAAATGAAAGCACAGAGGAAAGGAAGAAGAGAAGGAGGGTGAGGGGCGTGGGGGCGTGGAGGCTGGTTGGTGGTCGCCTGTCCACGGCAGGGTGGCCACGGAGACGGAGGCGCCAGGCGGGGTGGCGGCCGCCGCGGGTGCTGCTCGCTTCCGACGGTCTTGCTGTCGGGCTGGTCTCGTTCCTGTAGCTTGACCTGCAGAGAGCGACAGGACGTGTGAGCGGGGACCGGGCAGGGCGGCCCCGGAAGCTTCCGGAAGGGTGCCCGCACTCACCTTCCAGAGCCGATTCCTGAGTCAAGGAGTGTAGTGGTTCCAGAATGCAGCATATTCTTGAGTCAGAGCTAGAGGGGACTTGAAGAAGTCCCAGTTCCAAGGCCCAGGCGTGAGCTGGGTAGCACCATTTCTGCGGGGCAGGACACGGTGAGTTCCCTGCTCCTTGGCCCGCGCCCGCTGCCCGCGGCTGGCCGGGGACTCCTCACCTTGTCGTTTTGAGGGTTCTAGGGGTCCAGAGAGCAGCAGTCATGTGTCGGCTCCTTCAGGAGCGCAGAGGAACGAGCCCTTGGGTGTTCTGGGTCCCCGCGGCTCCAGCCTAGAATGGTCTAGGGAAGCAAGAGCGCTCAGGGGTGACGCCCTGCGGGTGGGTCGGCCTGCGGGGGCCAAGCCTCACAGCCGCGCTCACCAGGAAGGCCGGGCGGCGTCACGTCTGTCCTCGCCGTCGCACCGGACCATGTCATGCCTCTCTGAGCGCAGCCTTGCGCCCGGCCTTCGGAGGCCAGCAGCACGTCACCCGATCTGGAGACCTGGCTACGGGCGAGGGGAGGGGGTGCCAGCTGAGCCGCGGGCAGAGGCGGTGGGCGGGCGGGGGGACGGTGGGGTGTCGGGCACGCCAGCGGGCACTCACCCTCGTCTCCAGTCCCGAGTCCAGAGGCACCGATCCCTGCTCCGTCGTCGCCCGCGGAGGCCCACCTCGGCCACGGGCTCTGGAGGCCAGCGCCCCGGCGGACTCGCCGCCAGGCTCCCGCCCTTCGCCCCTGCCTGCGCCCCGGCCCCCCACCAGAGTTCTCATTCACTCCACCCCACCCGCCTCGCCTAGTCGGGTCTCGCCAGTGCCCTTGACTCCCCTGGTGCTGTCCTGTCTGTCATGCCAGACCCGGGGGCTGAGCGGTGAAGGCATACAGTGTCACCAAGTACGCTGTGGGCCCTCTCCGCGCCAGACCCTGGGCCGCAGTGCCACGTGGGAACGGCGCGTCCGCAGGCTGGGCCCGCAGCAGCCTCCTTGCTGCAGAAATCTCTCCGGAGCCGGTACCTGCGGCCGCCGCTCCCTCCGGTGACGTCCTGTTGCGGGACACCCCGCGCACTGCCCCTTCTTTCCCGCTCCCCAGCCTTCGAAGCTCTGGCCTGGCCAGAGCCGCTCCTGTACCTGCTACTAAATGAATTTCAGTGGGTGAGATGTGGTGGCGGCTGGGGACCCCTGCTGCGTCCTGAGTCCCCACCTCATCCTGTCCGACCCGGGGCCTGGTGCCCCCCCCCACCCCGCACGTGCTGGATCCCCACAGCTACCTGTCACCTCTCCTGCCGGCAGCCCTGCCTCATCTCCTGCCTGCTCTCCCGAAATGCTCTTTCTACCTGGGAAGGGCACGCGGCCCCTCCCAGCCCGCACGGTCTCAGCTCCCCCCGAGACAATGTCACCTGTGCCGACCGCTCTCCTTCGTCCTGCCGCTCTGCCGGGAGGTCAGCCACTTCTCCTCGCTGGCCCTTGCTCCCCGAAGCCCCCTTCTTGCAGAAGGCCAGCAGAGCAAGGCCCAGGGAGGGGAGGGGACTCACCTGGCCGACAGACCGCTGTCCTCACTCACCCACGGCTGCCAGCTATACGGCCCCACTGCCCCAGGTCCCGGGCGAATCTCTCTCCAGCTCCCCTCGTCCACCAGCCGCCACGTCCTGAAACCAAAACTGACCGGGATGAATGTCTGGCTCCCCCCTCTTTCCTCTACACCCCCAGCTTGGGCCCATCCCATGCCGATGTCACCCGTACTCCAAGACACCTGGGACCCCACGCCACACTCCCGCCAGGTGCCCTCCAGCCCTGCCCAAGCCAGCCCCCCAACCTTCTGCCGCTCCTGCCAGACCCCAGATTTCCAAGGTGATCCTTGGCCCACTCAAGCCTCCCTGTACCCCGTCCCCATCTTCCCCTGGTTGCCCCCAGTACCCCACGCTTCCCTGGTTACCCCTCGGCTCCCCCGCTTCCCCAGTTTCCCCCGAACCCCCCCATCCCACCCCACCCACCACCCCCTCCCGCACCCTGCTCGCCGGCCCTAGCCCGGGCTTTTTCTAACTGGGGTGGCCCCGCCCCGAATTCCCGCCCCTGCCCCGCCAGCCAATGGGAGCAGCGACCGTGTTCGGGGCCGCCGCAAGGCCCGCCTCCGCCCCAGACCGGTCCAGCACACCCGTCCCGGAATTCTCCAAAGAGGGCATTCTCCGCACCCCTCTGTTGGCATCGCCTACACAGGGACTGGCATTGTCCCCAAACGTCCCCCTCCCCTTGGGTCGGAGCACTCGGGTCCCCTCGGGGCAGACCAAGCACGCTGCTCCCGCCCAGCCACCGCTGGGCTCGCACCCTGCTCCCGACGGGGGCTCCGGCTGGGGGGCTCGGGGAGGCTGGGGCAGGACTGAGTCACCCTCAGTCGCCACCATGGCTGAGACCCCACGCTCCCCCTGGGGTCCTGGGAGTCCACGGGGAGCAGTCACATGAGGCATGTGTGTGTGTCGCGGGGGGCGGGTGGGGGGGGGGGACAGGGGCTCACCCGGGGGTCCCAGCGGCCAGGGCGGGTGGCCGATTCCCAGCCCCAGTACCATCTGACACTGGGGGGATCGCGTCTCCCGCAAGGAAGGCTTCCCTTTGCGGTCGGGGTGCCCCGCGTTCCCGTCTTGTGGCTCACAGGCGCGCTCTGGTGACCAGCTGTGTAGCCTCCCAGTCCTGCCCCGGCACCCTGCGCACCCGCCCGCCTGAGGCACTGCGGGTGTGGACCGAACAAAGACCTGAGAGCTTTAAGATCCCTCAACACCCTTGCCCGTCCTGTCCCTGGGGTGACCACTCTGGCCTTGCCGGGGGTATCGGGGCCCCGAGGCGCACCGGGTCCGCCCGCCAAGTCTACGGGGTTGGCCCCGGGGATGCAGCACACGTAGGCAAAGAAGCTGGAGTCCCCGCACTTCGGGGCGGTCCTCTGGCAGAGCCGCCGTAAAGTGCTGGAGGCTCGCCTCCAAACCTGACACCCGGGCCTTTGTCATGAGCGAACCCCCAGCTTTTCTGCGGGGGAAAAAGCCAGGCTTTGCCGTGCATGGACGCCCAAGTTAGGACGGGGCAGACCCCCACATTTCGCCACAAGCAGACCCCAGCCTCGGCAGCCTCCGGGTGGAGATGTGAGTCCTCACCGCCACCTCGCGGCCATTGCGGTATCCACACCCACAACCGACTCAGCGCCGTGCAGGGGTGCAGGGGTGCAGGGGCGAGCGATGGGACGGCGGGGCTTGGCTCAAGACAAGGCAAGAGGGCCCCGAAATCCTCCTGCACTCGGCGAGGCAGCCAACCCCCAGGACCCCCTGCTGCCCGCGGCACCGGTGGGAAGGGTCTCTCTCTCTCTGAGATGGACTCCGTGGCATCCCGGGTGTGGCGATCCCTCACGGCCCCCACGTATTCTCTCCCGTCTCCCCAGATTCAACCACGCGGGTGGGGGTGACAGATGGAGTGGCTCAGTCGAGCACTCCGTCTTCCTGATGACCCTCGTGGACCGCCGCGGCATCAGGCCTGAGCGGACCCGGGACGCCCTGCGGGCGGACCCCAGCCTCGCTGCGGGCAGTGATACGTGAGTCTGTGCCGCCACCTCGCGGTCACTGCTGTTTCCATGCCCCCACGGGCTCAGGGCCACCCAGAGAGTGCACCCAGCCTGGAGGTCGGCACCCCGTGCGAGGAGGGATCCCCAAATCCTCCTGCGTTCGGGCCCCAGGATCCCGTGCCGCCTCGGGTCTAGGGTGGTACATTTCCCTCTAGAGTTTGGGCTTCCCGTCAAGTCCTCGTCACCCGAGGGCAGGGACCCTTTGCTTCCCAAGTATCCCCTCTTTGCCGATACGGGACCAGGTCCTAGGGTGCGGTTCGGATTCCGCTCTCAGCAGCACGTGGGCTCTAGGACAGACCAAGTGCGCTCTGGTCGGGACACGCGCCTCCCCGCACCCGCCGTGATCCCAGGGCGCATCTGTGGGGACCTGCACCCTGGCCCCAGAGCGCGGTCGCCACGTCAGTATCCCCACCTTTTAATGACCCCCTCCGGGACGCTGGGGTGTCTGCCGCACCCCACTTTGGTGGCTGTGCTCGGGAGACTGGTGGGACCTCCCGAAGCAGGACCTTCCGCAGGATGACCTCCCCAGCGGGTGGGAGGTGGCCGCGAGCCCAGATCATTAGCATCTGAACACCGGAATTGAATGGATGTTAATGCCTGGTTGCCTGGGGTCTGAGGGACCGGGAGAGCTTCCTCGGAAGCCAGCTCAATTAAAAAGCCAGGGGGTGGGGGGCTGTCTTTGGTGGCCTCGGTGTGCGGGGTCCGGTGCGCCAAAGGTGGCGGCAGGTGCTGTCACCACCGTGTCTGGGAGATGTGACGTGAGTCCCACTCCACGGCACTGGTGGCTTCGAGGGGACCCGCGGCTAAGGGACCGCGGACGTGGCCTGACCTGGGGTGGCTCAGACAAGCACCCCATCTCCCTGATGACCCTCGTGGACCACTGCGGAATCCAGCCTGGGCGGACCCGGGACATATCGCGGGTGGACCACAGCCTCTGCCGTGACTGCTGTAATGTGTGCGTTGGTGCCGCCACCTCGCGGTCACCGCTGACTCCAACACCCACAAGCGGGCTTGGCACCGGTCAGGGCATGCAATCAGCTTGGGGGTGGCACCCGATACAAGGGGGAGAACCCTAAAATCCACCTGTTCCTGGCAAGGCAGCCCCCAGGGCCCTGTGTTGCCGGAGGCACCTGGAGGAAGGGTCACCTTCTGAAGCCGACACCGCGGCATCCCAGGCATGGGGATCCCTCACTGCCCCCAAGTTCTCCTTCTTGTCGCCCCAATTTCTTTTCGGCCTTGGGCAACTCAGATGATGTGGCCGGGCGTGGCTCAGACGTGTGCCCATCTCCTTGATGACCCCCGTGGACCACTGCGGACCCGGGACCCGGGACGTGGCGAGGGCGGACCCCAGCCTCAGTCGCCTCGGGAGGTGAAGTGTGAGTCAGCACTGCCACCTCGCGGCCGCTTCTGTCACCCACAACCAATTCAACACCCATCGGCATGTGAAGGGGCTACAGGGGTCAGCCCAAGACCCAGGAGGAAGACCCAGAAATCCTGTGTTCAGCAAGGCAGCCCCCAGGCCCTCTGCGTGTCTGGAGGCTCCAAGAGAGGCGTTACCCTTCTGGCCCGGGCTCCTATCCCTGGACTTCCGTCTCCTGGGCTCCCAGCCATGTTCTCCCCAAGGGCAGGGGCCCTGTGCCTCCAAGCATTTGCTGTCACCTTCCCTTTGGCCCAGGTGACTCGGGAACCAGGTCCCAGCAGAACATGGGCTCTTGGACAGACCCAGGGTCCTGCCGTCACGACCGCTCCTCTGGCCACTTGCCGTGGTTCCAGGGTCTGGAGACCCTTCAGGTACCGACTGCGCTTTCTTGGGGTCTATAGGCACCTCTTTTGTTCACTGGCTCCCCAGGGAGGACTTGGAGCTTTGCTGATGACCTCAGGCCATTTGCATGCCAATGGTGCATTTGCAAATCAATAGAATATTGGGAGGGAAGCCTGACACTAGCCTCTGGTCTCATCAGCCAGAGAGGATCTCCTAGTGGAGGAACCACCAGGATTCAGTTTTGTGGGCTGAGCTTTGGGGACCCTGGGGCCAATCTGATCCCTGCTGGCCAGAGTGACAACGGGTCGCTGGGTGCTTGTGACCCACGCACGGAGCAGGACCGGGACGGCCTGGAGTCCCCTCTCGGGTGCCCAGAGCCACGCAGACGTGGCTGGGCCAGGAGGCAGATTGCCGCGGACAGACCTCGTCCCACCCCCGACCCTCTTGCCCCCCGCACTGTGGGCATCTCCACCCTCCTAGGCTTGACCGGTAGGTACCTCATGGCTGCCTCTGTCTGCTTCACCGCTGCCTCCCTGGGAGCAAGATGGAGAGCCCCAGGGATCCTCCTGCACAGAGCAAGTTCACCTTCCAGGCCTGTGCTCACTGGAGCCCATGCGGGAAGTGCTAGCTGCTGACATTGGGGGCCTAGAGGCTTAGGGGTGGGTTATGAGCGAGTGATTGGATGGGGTGTTGAATGGAGGGGTCTGGGGGCGAGCAGAGCTCACAGGGGGCACGTTTGACGAGGCTTGGCAGGTACAGGGCTGGCAATGTGGCTCATGTTGCAGACTTCCCTGATAAGCTGGGAATGGCTCCGGGGGCTCTGGGTGAGGGGCTTAGGGTTGCATTTAGGCTCAGTAGGAAATAAGGCCATGATCCTGCAGGGTGCCCTGGACCACGGAAGGGTCGGAGATGTGCCACCCGGCCCGGAAGGAAACACGTAGAAAGCCCTGCCCGGGGCTGGGATAAGTCAGGGTAAGAGCTTAAGGAGCATCACCCGAGCCAGGAGGGGAGGTGAAAGCGTGTGTCCTCCGGGAGAGGCAGGTGTGGCACAGTGTGTGTGGAGAGGAATGGCAGTTGCAAGAGGGGGCCATGAACTCGCGTCACGTGCCGTGGGACGTCCGAGGCCGTGGCGCCCGGTACGGGCTGCAGGGCCGTGGAGGGTGCGGGACCCCGGGCGGCAGGGGCACAGCCTAAATCGCGCTCCTCTGCCCGCGCTCGGCCGCTCCCAGCGCCTGTGCCCCCCCTACTCCCAGCCCAGGAAACCCTCGGACACTCTCGCCAAAGGACTAACGGACCCCCGGCGAGTGGGCTGGCAGCCAGGGCCCCAAACCCAGCAGCCATTTCCGCCCACCTGGCTTCCCTCCGAGTTCCTTTCTTAGAAAAGCGTCTCCTCAGGCGCCCGGGTGGCTCAGTTGGCAGAACATGTGACTCTTGATCTTGAGGTTGTGAGTTCGAGCCCCACGTTGGGTGTAGAAATCACTTAGAAGATAAAATATTAAAATATTTTAAATTAATATCAAATATTTTAAATTTAATATTAACATTTAATTAATATTAAATATTTTAAATTTAATATTATCATTTAATTAATATTAAATATTTTAAATTAATATTAACATTTAATTAATATTAAATATTTTAAATTAATATTAAAATATTAAAATATTCTAGCCTCATCACCCTGACACTTACACTCCTTCACCTCCCAAATCCTGTCAGTAGCGAAGCAATCACTTTACCTCCATGAGCTGGGCCATCTTCTTACCCTCTCCCTCCATCTGCCAACCCCAGGGCCACATCCATCAGCAGGACTCAGTGAGAGCCTATCCCTAGGAACCCTCCCACCTGGGTACCAGCCTCCCACCTGGGTGCCAGCCTCTCTCCTGGGTACCAGCTTGCCATCTGGGTGCCAGCCTCCCTCCTGGGTGCCAGCTTCCCTCCTGGGTGCCAGCCTCCCTCCTGGGTGCCAGCCTCCCACCTGGGTGCCAGCCTCCCTCCCGGGTACCAGCTTCCCATCTGGGTGCCAGCCTCCCTCCTGGGTACTAGCGTCCCTCCTGGATGCGAGCTTCCCTCCCGGGTGCCAGCCTCCCTCCTGGGTGCTAACCCCTCTTGAGGTACTAACCTCCCAGATACACACACGTTTCCATAAATATGTCCCTCCCTCTCACTGTGGTTGGCCGAGGCTCCCGGATCTGCCCCTGGCCACTGTGGCCTCCCTCATCGAGGAGGCCTGACTGTGCCTCCTCCGGTCCCATCCCGCTCAGACCCCGATTTCCCTGGGGAGACCCCCCCCAGCACCGAAACAGCCCCTGCACAGCACAGCTGTTCGCGTCGGCCCCTGCGTGGCCGTGTGATGCCAGTCCGAGCTTCTTCCCCCAGGAGACCCCTGAGGAAGCCACACCGAATGCCGCAGCGGGCAGGAGGAAGGGGCCAACGCGGTGGCGCAAAGCAGAGTCCGTCCGCTAAGGGCACACGCCCCTGCCCGCCTGGGCCTCGGGGCCCCCGGGACGCTGCGCGCCTTCTCCCGGCTTCTTCTTGCCTCCTGCTGCTCCTGCTTGTAACCCTTCCCTCCTTGGCCTCAGCCGCCACCCGGACACTCCCCGCTCCCTGGTGCCCGTGCAGCCGCCGCATCCTGGCCGTACCCCTAACTCAGCTTTCTGCGCGCCTCCTGGAGCCCGCACACTTCACGTGGAAACGCGAGAGCTTCCTTCGGGAAAACCCAAACTTTCTTGCCTGACGCTCAAAACCCGGTGCCCAGAACCCTCAGCTCGGTCCTCTGCCTTCCCCGGGGGGAGGGGGCAGGTGCCCCCAGAGCCACAGCCCTGCCGCCTTCCTAGGGCATCGGTGCCGAGTGAAGGGCAGCGGGGATGAGGGGCGGGTGGTTGTTTGGGGGGACCCCAAGACGTTTGTTCTAGCCTCTATGCCACAGACTGCCAACCGTCCCGCCTAGAAGCTTCTGGATGCTATATTGTTATAGTGCTACATTTGTCAGCCTCCCTTGCAGCTAGGTGAGGCCACGTGACTGATTTCTGACCCAGGGGACGTGAGCACAGGCGCTGTGTGTGTGCAGAGGGGGACACCTCTGCCTCCTCTCACCCCTGGCGGGGTTGGGGAGGGCGCACACGATGCTGGGCTGGGGCGGCCCGTCCGGGCCCCGTGTTAGTGTCCTAGGGCTGCCGGAAGGAAGCCCCACAGACTGGGCGGTGCCCTCACAGTTCTGGAGGCCACAAGCCAGGTATCAGGGTGTCCCGGGACTGCTTCCTCCTGGAGGCTCTGCCGGAGGCATCGGTCCCACGGCTCCGTCCCGACAGCTGGCGGTGGTGACAGTCCGTGGCATTCCTGAGCCTGCAGACGCACCCCTCCGTCTCTGCCCTGTCTTCCCGTGACGTTCCTCCTGTGCGCCTGGGTTTTCTGTCCGTGCACCTCCCCCGCTTGTAAGGACGCGGTCACGCTGGATGAGGACCGTCTCTCCTCCACCAGGACCTCATCAGTGATCTCTCATGGCCCTGTCTCCAAATAAAGTCCCATTCTGAGGTACTGGGGGTTAGCACTCCAGTGTAGGAATCTGGGGAGGGGGGCACGATTCAGCCCATGACAGACCCCAGGATGGAAACCGCGTGGGGGTGCGGAGCCGCGAGACGGGAGTCCAGGCCTGTGCTGCTCACGACCTGACAGCTGGGAGGAGTCAACCCAGCCTGTCCGAGGCCCAGCTCGGGGCTTCCCATGGCGGGGTCTGCACATCCGTCTGAACTCAGTGCTGCTCCAGACCAGGCACCGGGGGCGCCCAGGGGCGGCTGGGACCTGGCTGCGGGATAAGAGGGACAGAACCGGGGGGCAGCTGCCCAGAGGGGCCTGGGACAGCGTGTCCAGATAGGGACTGGAAGGAGCGACTTGGTGCCTGGTGGGGCTCCCCGGGGCCTGGGAGCTGCAGGGTAAGCCAGCTGTTAGGAATCCGCTCCCCCTGTTGGCCCGAGGCTGGTCCATCTAGCAGGCCGGCACTACGTGGACAGAAAAAGCCACTTGTGCTAACGCTTGGGAGGACGACACCCCAGCTAAACTAGGCCGGCCGGCTCAGCTGATGGACGTCTGTCCTGCGGATGGGGTGGTCTGCTCCGGCCTTGGGCAGTCGCTCGGGGACCCTCTCCGGGCAGCCAGGCGGCTCCGGGGCCTTCCCTTCCTCCCTCTGTGGCCGGCTCCGAGATCCATCCAGTGGGACTGAGCTCAGATTGGCTTCACAAACAGGCTGGAGCCCGGAGTTGTGTCCCCTAGACGCCTCTCTGCGGCTCTGTGCCCCGATGCTCATTCGCCCCCGTTTACAGGAGGCTGTCTCTCCCGCGGCCCTGGCAGGACAGCTTCCGACCCCCGCAGGTAGCATCTGCAGCGAGCCGACGGTCGCCCCCAAAAGACCTGTCCGTGTGCCAGTGCCCCGAAGCTGTGAGCGTGACCTTGTTGGGATAAAGGGCCTCACAGCGGTGAGTCTAAGTTAAGGATCCCGAGACGAGATCAAGGGTTTCGTAGGTGGACCCTAACTCTAGGACAGGCGTCCTTATAAGAGAGAGGCCAAGGCCACGTGACCACAGAGACAGAGGCTGGAGGGACGCGGCTCTAAGCCCAGGGACGCCTGGAGCCCCCAGGAGCTGGAAGAGGCAGGAAGGACCCTTCATGTCCCCTGTAAGGACACAGTCATTGCACCAGGGCCGCCCTCCTCCCGCGTGGCCCCGCAGGCAAGAGCCCTTTGTCTAAAACAAGCCAGGGTCACAGGTTCTGGGTGGGTGTGGGTGTGTTTGGGCTCTAACGCATTCAATACGGCAGGTGGCAGGGAGGCTGCAGATGTCCACTTGGGCCCCGTGTGTCTTGGTGGCGCCCTGGTGTCTCTTGTCCCCTCTCGCTTCCTGTTGGTCTGCTTCCCTGAGCGTCTGCCCCGCCGGCCCCGGCCCAGCCCCAGAGCAGAGGTGGCCGAAAGAGCCCCATCACAGCAGCACAGGGTCTGACCCCTTAGAACCCTCTTGTCTGTTGGGTGGTTCTGTTTTCTGACCGGATCCTTACGTCATCTCATGGTTGGAGAACAGAGATCAGACCACATACTCAGTCCCACGAGCGGACGGCGTGGACAGGCTGCCTTGCGTGTCGCCGGACTGGCGGTTTTCCACGTGACTCCCTCGCACCATTCCTCCGTGGCGCGCGGGCTTCCCGGCAGCCCCCACCTGTGTGCGGCCCCCTGGTCTCTGCGCCCTCGCCAGCCCTGCCCTCCAGTCTGGGGGTGCTGTGACCAGGAAGGCGCGCCAGCTTGCGGCCCTGAGACCTCCAAGGCAGGGTGTGGGGAAGTGGCCCTCAGCCATCATGAGGAAAGCCTCACCCTCCTGCGGTGGGGAAGAGAGGCCCCGGGGGGGCACCGTCTGTCCGCCTCCCCGAGGCGGCCTCCTCCTCCAGGAGGTGCTCTTCGATTCCTCCAGGGCACAGCAGTCGAGGCGGCAGTAACGCACTAACCAGACCTGCTCGCGGGGTTGGCGCCTGATGCCCAGCAGACGCGGGGGAGGGCCAGTCCCGCCGAGCCTCAGGGGGCAGGGGTCCTGGCAGGTGTGGCGTCTCCCGGGTTCCTCACGGGGATGATGGGGTCCTGACGGATCGGCTCACCACCACCACCACCCCACCCCCGGCCGCAGAGCAGAAGCCGAGCCGAGAGAGGGAATCGGCGGTGGCCCTGAGGCCAGCTCCCTGGCGCGCGGACGAGGTGGCTCACGGGCACCGTCCCCGGGAACACTCGGGCCACTCCGGGCCTCCGAGCCAGGCCGCTCACCGGCTCTGCTCCCAGGAAGCTTCCCGGTCTCGTCTTTGGGCCCCACTCTTCCGCGACGCGGAGAACAGGAAAGCCAGCACACCTTACTGGAAATGGCCTAGAGAACAGAAACGGGGGCCCTCCGCCATTGGCGGTCACTGTGCTGGGCTGGGCGCAGCGCAGCCGGTGGGAGACGGCCGGGGCCCCTGGTGGCCACGAGACAGCTCATGTGGCCCAAGCTGTGAGCGTGAGCACACCCGGGGGTTCAGAGCTCAGAAGGAGGAGGACAGAGCAGCGCGAGCAGGGCCCGTGTGGCCAGCCCAGCGGGGCTCCCCGAGGAGCCAGCTGACCCAGGGCTTCGCCCACCTGCGTCCCCGGGCCCGGGTGCCGGCCTTGCGGGGCGAGGAGTGTGTCTGAGGCCCTGGGAGGCTCGTGAAGTCCCTCCTGCTGTCAGCCCCCTTTGAGGACATCCATGCTCCACCTCTACCTCGTCCTGATGGTGCACAACCAGTCTCTACCCTGTGGCCCCTCTGCCCAGCCTGCACTGACCCCCGACTGCCCCTCTGACTCCTGACCCCTGGGCCCTTCTGCAGGCCACATCCCACGGTCCACCCCGCTCTGGCGCCCCCGTGCAAAGTGGGTCCACGGCCTGTGGCTTCAACCGTTGCTCCCGGGCCGAGGACAGTCAACATCTGCCACGAGCCCCGGACCTTCGCCTTGGGAACCCGGCGAAGCTGGGTTTGTGGGGTGTCTGTCGGGGTGCCCCACAGCCACCATTCCCGCCTGCAAGTTGGGGACTTGGGGACCCCTGGGCCCCAGACGGCTCGCTGCAAATGTGCACGGTCCCCCACGGCCGGACCTGGCCCAACGCAAGCCCTTCTCAGAGCCTCCCCCCCAGACCTGCCGGGCTCGGGCAGCTCTCTCCGTGACACCCGCCCTCCACCCACAGGGACCACCGCCATCTTGAATCTCAGGGAGGGACAATAGCGTCCAGGGGGACAGACCAAGGAAGGACAGAGAACCCGCCCCAAGCTACTCCACCCAGGCGGGAGCAACAGGTGGCCCCACTCCCTCCCCACTGGACCCCTAAGGGGGCAAGGGGAAGAGAGGGCAGGTGGGGGGAATGGCCCCGCCCCAGTCTGGGGCTGACACTTTCCTCGGGACCGGTACTGGAGGCAGGGGGGTATGTGAGAGAGGTTGCAGGATGAGGAGAGAGCCCTGGAGGCCAGGGCCGAGGACACAGAACCCCTGGAAGGTGGCCGCCTTGCTGTTGGCTTGGGGAGGAGGGAGTGCTTGACGACCAGAGGGGGTCTTGAGCCCTTGGCCATGGGTCTGGTCATGGCAGAGGTGCTTGCTGAGCGAACGAACGAGTGAATGAATGCATGAGTGGTGGACGGACGGATCGATGGATGGACGGGCCAACTTGCGAGGGAAGGAAAGGGACGTGGCCTGAGGTTTTCAGGGAACAGATGACGTCTCCCTGGGTCAGCGTCCAAGAGGGAAGAGGGGCCCTCCTGCTGCAGCCACAGTGATGGCTCCTGGCCTCTTGGAGAGTCATCTGGAAGCTAATCCCTTAGAAAACAAATATTTCAGACACCTCAGCGCAGGCCCTCCGAGCGGGAGCCTGAGCGCACGGGCCAGGGGCCTGGACGCTCTCCCGCGCCCCCAGATGCAAGGCCACCAAAGCCTCACGGCTGCGTCCATGGGGGACGCAGACCTCAGCCAGGAAAGTGTCAGAGCGGCCGGCCACCTGCCTGGGCCCCCGCCCCTGGGCCCTTGTCCATCCTCCTTGGCAGCTCCCGCCACGGACAGGACATTCCTGAAGGCTGAGGCTGCGTGTCGGGGGTTCAGAGCTGGGAAGGCCAGGGAAGGTCCACGGTCATCTCGTGGCCGAGAGTCGCTTCTGTCCCTCCCGCCCCCGCCTCTTCCTAGCCCCCCGAGGCCGGCCCAGGAGATGGGGCCCTCACCCTGGTTCCCTTCCCGAAATCCACACCAGGCCTGCCTGCTCTGGCCTTAACCCAAGCGAGGTGCCTCTCTGCCCAGTGCCTACGATGCACGGGGCCCCTTCAAAGTGGCCTCCCGAGCTGGGGGTTCCCTCTTCCCTCTCCCAGGTCCTGGGGCTGGGCCGCCCTGGGCACCTGGCGGTCTGCCCTCAGACTCAAGGACGGGCTCCCCGTCCGGAGCTCGAAGCCTGTGGGGGCCCCCGCCGCAGCGGGGCAAGTATGTTCCCGAGTTCCCACCCACGAGCCGGGCAGCCACCTGGCGGGCGGGGGAGAGGGGCTGGCGGGGGTGCAGAGGGACCAGGGCTCGCGGGTGGAAGGGGGGGCTTCTGCCGATGGGGCCGGCGAGGGCCAGGCCCGGGGACACGTCTTCCAGCCCCCGGGCAGATTCAGTCACAAGACGGAGGGGACCAGGACACGTGCCGCTTCTGGTCTGACCCCTGTGAGTTTCCACAAGGACCCAGCCGCGGAGTGGGCATGCTCTAGAGTGCAGAGCCACAAGATGGCGGGAACCAGGGCCCCGCAGCCACCTGGGGTCGAGCTCCCCCCCCCCCCCCCCCCCCGCACCGCCTCCGAGCGGTGACACAGCAGGGGTGTGTGCGCAGGATCTGGGCAGAGTGGGCGGGGGGTGCGCGGGGCACTCCGGAAGGCAGCCGTCGGAGGTCACCGGTCCCTGCATCTCTGTTGATCTGGGGCGGCCCACCTGAGACCTTGACGGGGCTCAGACCCCCTGTCCCGTGTCCCCAAGTTAGGGCCGCCAGGAGGAGGGGCGGGGGAGGCAGGTACGTAGTGGGGGTCCCGAGGAGGAGGGGGCTGGTGGTGGCACGTGGGCTCAATAGTTTCTGTCTTAAGGAACATGCAGGGTCTGTCCTTTATCTCACCCCTCACACTGCATATTTCCAGAAAGAAATAATTTCCAATTCCAAGGCGCTCCATGGAGGCAGAATTTTCCATCTGGGCTTTGTTGATGAGCTATTTTGGAGAGAACTTCTGCCTTCACTCACTTCCCTTGTCCGAGCTCGCACGGGGACCATTAGGGGAGGCAGAGAGACGGCCAGCATGGGGACCGCCGGGGGGATGCTGGGCTTGGGCACGAGCTCCGTCCTGCCCCGACCCCGGGCGGGCCCTGCCTGCGTGATTGTGAGTCCGGGGTCGGCGGGGGCGGGGGCGGGGGCGGGGGTGGGGGGCGGGGGGTGGGGGCCCCATCCCTGCACGTGCAGCGTCCTCCCCGACTCTCACACATCCGGCTCTGGCTAAGCCGCTTCCCACACTGTGCTTCCAACCGCGCGCTCCCCCTCTCATCTGTCACCCTGTCTGAGGAAATGCTCCTTGTCACCCCCCCCCCCAGGCCCCAGGGCCCTCCACCCCCATCCGGGAGCCTCACTCTGGCTTGATTGCCTCCACGTGAGCCCCTGGGCAGGATGGAGCCCTCACCCTCTGCCCGTCCCCCCTGCCCCCCATGGCCTGAACACCTGGGCCAGTGTGGCCAGTGACCTGGCTCCGGGAAGCCGCCTTCCCCCGGCCCCGAGGCAGATGGCTCACCCCCTCTCTCTTCACGGTACTTTCGAGCCCCCCACTTCCCAAAGCAAATGTGTCCGCCTCCCTTCCCCTTCCCAGCAGCAGCCTCGCCTGACTTTTATGGTGACTCTCTTTGGAACGGTGACTGTCAGGGCCTGAATTGTGTCCCCCAGATTCCTATGCCCGAGTCCTGACCCCCAGCACCCGAGAACGTGACCGTATCTGGAGACGGGGCCTTTACAGAGGTGATTAAGGTAACATAGGGTCACCGGGCTGGGCCTCGATCCCGTGAGACGGGGTCCTTGTGAGAAAAGGGGATCAGGACACGGACAGGCACGGAGGGACGACCCCGCCCACGCCTGGACCTCGGGCTGCGGCCCCTGGGACTGGGGGAGGATAAATTTCTGGTTGACATTGCCTGGTCTGTGTCATCTGTTATGGAGGCCTGAGCTGACCGACATGGCAACACGCCTTCCCTGCCTCAGTTTCCCTACCATCTCTTGGCCTCCTTCC
This sequence comes from Lynx canadensis, assembly GCF_007474595.2. NCBI lineage: Eukaryota > Metazoa > Chordata > Mammalia > Carnivora > Felidae > Lynx > Lynx canadensis. The sequence continues at coordinate 114,113,515 of NC_044312.2, read as the reverse complement.
CAGCAAGTTGAAAAGGCCCCCTTTGCAGGACTCACCTCTGCAGACCGCCCAGGCGACACCTGCAGGCCTGCCGGCCACGCTCCCCCTGCTCTGGGAAGCCAGGCGCCTCGGGGCCACGTCATCGGGCACCCTGTCGTGTGGCCTGCTGGACCTGGATGGACGTGGCCTTTGGGGCCACTGAGCAAGCACGTGTCCTGCCCTCGGCCGTCCCCTGGACCTGACTGCTGGGGCCAGGCCGCAGTCAGCACTGAGCCCAGGCGTCAGCTTTGCTGCCTCGCAGCGGGGACAGCGCGTCCTCCTCGGGATGTGTCTCCCCGAGCCCTGCCCGCCATTCCTGGGGTCTGGTCACTGCCCCCTGGCCCCCTCCCCTCCGGCCTCAGTTTCCCATGAGCACCCAAGGAGTTGGCCACACGGGTTCCATGTGGGGCTCCTCCCCAGACACAGCCCGGAGCACAGGTGCCCGGGCAGAGGGGGCGGAGCGGATGGGGTCTGGGGCCCCGGTCCCCGTGCCCGTGCGCACAGCGAGCCCCGGATCCACACCCGGGCTTCAGTCAAGGCGCCACAGCCCCTGCACGACTGGCGGGTTGAGGGCTCCCCAGCTTTGGTTCTGTTTCCTTGAGCCCCGTGAGGCACCGTGGGCCCCCCTCCCCACAGCCTGTCCCCCCCTGTCCTCCGGGGCCCCTGACCGGCCCTCCAGTCCTTTCCCGTGGCTCTGTCAGAGGGAAGCCAGGCTGCCCTCGCCCCGATGCCCCCCCCCCGGGGCACCTCCGTGGGCCCTGGAGTGGCAGCCACCCAGTAAACCTTGCTGGCGGGAGGGGTCAGCGGGAAGAGTGAGGCCTCTTGCCCCTCATCCCCCTCTGGCCTGTGGCCAGGCTCCAACAGGGAGACCTGGGCCCACGGTTCTTCCAGAACCTGGGCCGTCTCTTCGGGGAGGCCCGAGCAGGGCCAAGCCTGGGGCTGCTTTGCAGGGGCACTGAGGGGTCCAGTGCCTGAGACTGTGACGGGGCTCAGGAGACTGTTGTCCTGGGTCCAGGTCATGGGCACCCACCCACCACCGTGTGGTGTGTTTTTGAACCCGGTTTGCCCTCCCAGTGCCCTGGGCCTGCCTCACTCAGCTGGGCCCCAGGGAGTTCCTCCCCGTGCCTCCCACCGACACGTCCTGCCACCCCGGGGCCCCAGCCTCCCACCCTCAAGGGCGCCATGGTGGCCAGGCCCAGAGCGCGGAGCTGTTTTCTGAGAGAAGCTTGCTCTCCGGAAGAACCTCCTGGCTCTCAGCTTGCAAGATCGTGCACCCCGCAGGGCCGACTGAATCCCCGGGAGGTCCTGGAGGGCATCCACTGGCCAAACGGGCCTGGGGGCTCCGGGCAGAGGAGGGAGCTGGGCTCTGGCCCCGGGAGGCCCCTCTGCCCACGCCTGTGCTCTGCCCTGTCTGCCGCCTTCTCTCCCCTTCCAGCAGAGGGGCCGGCCGCCGGGGGGCCGGAGGGCCGGGGTCCCCACCCTGCGCTGACAAACCGATGGATGTACAGGGCGCCCAGGGGTGCCGGCTCCCCTCCACTACCCACCCTTGTGCCCGGCTCACTCCACGCCTGCTTCAGGGTGTAGCAGAGGCTGCACCCTTCTCAGGGCTCACGAGAACCAGGCCAGGCCCTGGGGGCGCCCTCCTTATGTCTTCAAGGCACCAGAAACCCCCCGTGGGGCCCCGCACCCTCTGAAGAGGTGGGGATGAAAGTCAGCCCTCCCAGCTTGGAGCCCACCTCTCCTCAGGACACCCTCCCAGTCTGGGCTGTTCCAGCCATGCCCACAGGGCAGCGGCCCTCGAGGGCCTTCTCAACCGCGCACCTCTGTCCCAGGCGAGGCGGGGCTGTGCTGGAGGGCGCACGGCTCCGTTCCTGGGTCTGGAGCCAGGCCGCCTCCGTGCGCACTCGGGCAGCACCACCCACCCCTCTCTGAGCACACAACTGCGGACGCATCTTCTCCGCTAGGAGCGGCCGGGCCAGAAGGAAGGGCCTGGGGCCTTGAGCGGCACGACCTGCTTGTGCCCTGGGGAGCCCGGCCTTGGGTGCAAGCGGCTTGGCCAGAGTTTGGCTGCAACGTGAGGCCCAGCGCTGTCTGGGAAGTCTCCCCCAGAGGCAGGGAGCCCCTGGCCACCACAAGGCGGGCTGCGGGCTCTGGCCTGGGAGGGCCGGCCAGGCCCCTGCTCAGGCCTGGACCGAAGGCCAGCGGGCAGCTCCCGGGCCCGTGCAGGCGCAGCTCTGGGGGCCCACGTGGCCTAGGGCTCCAGGGTGCTGGGTGAAGGCTGTGGCATGGACCCCCTTGTGGGGCATCTGGGGTGGGGCTCCTCAGGGCCGGAGACACGCAAGGGGTGAGGGTCTGTGGGGAGCAGCTCCGCCTCAGATGGCCTTCCTGCCCACCCGCCGGGCCCGTCCGTGGCCCTTGTACCGAGAAAGGAAGGTCTTCGGGCCTGGAGCCCCTTGCCCAAACTGGCCGCAGATGGTCACCCCCCGCCCCCGGCTCCCTTTGGGGGTCCGCTTTAGGGCGTGGTACTGGCTGCTCCGCTCCAGCCAGGAGACCCCATACCTCCCCCTGCTCTCTGGCTCCATGGGCCCCCCGGAACGGGATGGCCCCTTCCCCGCAGGACAGCTCGGACCCCGGCCGCCCGCCCCCCAGCCCTGGTTCTCCTTATGGATTTCCTCCGCTCTAACCTTTGACTGCTGGTTGGGCCCGCAGCCAGTTTATATTCACCCCTTGCCCCTCCCCCCCCACCCCTCCTTCCTGCCTGGCTGGGCCCCAGGCCCAGGGTGGGCATCCAGGCTGGGGCCGGGGGCGGGGGGGGGCGGCTTTGCCCAGGCAGGGAAGGGAGAATGATAACATACGCTCTTCTCTCCCCTCTCCCAGACCCCCTCCCCGCCCCCTCCATCCACCCCTTCTCTGCCCACCCCCCACCTCCCTCCCTCTCATCATAAAGCGAGGAATTTCGTTTTCACATGGACCCACGTCTGCTGTTTATCTGGGGGGGTGTGTGTCTTCTGTCGCTGTCGCACAAGAGGGAGGGGGCAGAGTTGGCGCAAAGGCCCCATGTAGAGAGGCCCCGCGGGGACCTCTCCCTCCCCCCACTCGGAAGACGGAGGGTGGGGGGCCTTATTTCCCTCCTTCACCCCCTTTTTCCCTTTTGGGGGCTGAGGTGAAACAGAGGGCAATGGGGCCCACGACCTTTACTCTGTGACATCTTTGAACTCAGGCGACACTTTGAAGTCTTAACCGGCAACCCCAGCTACCCGTCACCCTCTCCCAAAACAGCGCTCTGGGCAGACACCCCTCCCCCCCGGGAGCGGGTCCTCAGCAGTCGCCCTTTGGGGACTCCTCAGGCCCCCAGAAATCGGCCTCACGAATAAAGCCAAGCGAGGGACCGTCTGGCTCAGTCAGCCAGTCTTCTTCCCAGGCCCCCTGCACATTGTCCCTCCTGCCCACACCTGGCCCCCCAGTGACCTCACCCCACCATCCAGTCTTCCTCTGCCCTTTAGCCCGATGGTCAGCGTGGCAGGTGCCCCGTGCTGCCCCCCGTGGCCAGAAGCCACAGGGCTCTCTCAGGTGCTGAGTGGGCCGAGGGGCTCCCCAGGAGACCCCAAAGGCCAAGACGTCGCCAGGGCCAGTCTGCGCCTTCAGGCGTGGAGCGGCCCCCGGCCTCATCGTCAGCAGCTCCAGGGAGCAGAGCCGGCCACCAGACAGGGCTCAGCCTGGGGACCTGGCTCCTACCTGCCCCTGGAGTCCCCCGTGAGACACCCTCCGGGCCATTCTGGGCCGGTCGTGAAAGACACCAGGACCCCTGTCTCCTCTGTCCTTTGCTCCAGTGCCCAACACAGAGGTCCCTCCTCCCTCCTCGAAGGCCTAGGAAGATGGCACATCCTTTCTGAGGACGCTCCGGACAGTGTGGCAACAAGGACCCCCACCCCAGCCCTCGGGAGCCCGTCCCCGCCCCCCGCCCCCGCCCCCACCACCGGGGCCGTCCAGGGCACGTTTTCCCCTGCACCCCACCCAGCAGGCCTCGCTCTGCCTGCCTGGCAACCAGGGTTGGACCCAGCCGGCTCGTGGGGTCTGGGAGAGTGTCGTGGTTGGAGAACCCCGCTCCCTCCCCGGGGACCCCAAACATGGCCTGACTCTGCGGCCTCAAGATCGAAGTATGGGCAGGACCCCCTCGTTGTGGGGGGGACCCCAGGGGCGGGTGAGTAGCCTGGGAATCGGTCTGCAGAGGGGTCATGTCCTTAAAAAGAGAGTGATGGTGGACAGAGGCCAGGTGAGGAGACGGGGAGAAAGAAGGCAGAGACCCCCGCTGGGAAGGGGCAGCTGCTGAGAGGAAGGGGCCCCAGGGAGAGAGGGGCCAGCTGAGACCGAGTGTCCCATCCTCGAGCCCCCGCAAAGGGGATAGAGCCCACCTCCGCACCTCAGCCCTGCCACGGGCCTGGAGCCGTCCATGCGCCCCCAGGGCTAGCTGGCCTCTCAGCCCCTCCCCACCCCCCACTACTCGGAAAGAGGGTCACGCTCAGCCCTCCTGGCGCTCCAAAGCCCGCGGAAGGAAGGCCCTCTCCCTGGCCCTGGGTGTGACAGGTTCCTCCGCTGAGTCAGCTGGGGGGCCGGGACTGGAGGGGGGGGACGTGGGTCCCAGGAGTGAGGGGCTGTACCTGGACAAACACTGATTTTCTCTGGCTCCTGTCCCCGCTCTTCCCCACGCCCTCCCCTCCCCTCCCCCCTCCTGCTGTCTCCTGGCCCCTCCGGCCCCCTCTGGCCAGGGTATCTCCTTGGGCCGGGTAGAAGCCCCGCCGGAGGCTCTGGGTGGCCTCGGGGCCTGGTGGGTGGGCAGAGGCTGGGGGCAGGGGCGCCATCGCGGCCCCCCCTCCACGCCCCCGTAAGTCCAGCCTCTGCCAGTTTTCTGAGGGGCGTTGTTATTAACATTATTATTACAGCCGCTGCAAAAACACTGCACTGAGCCCCTCGAGTGATTTATTTAGCGTGCGGCCGTATTGATTAGGCCAACTTTCCACGGTGCCGGGGACGGCAGCGCCTGGGCCCCTGGAATCTCTGGTCTGGGGCGGGGGGGCCGCCCGCCGGGCGCCTCTGGGCAGACGCTGGAGTCTTGGCTCCTCCCTCCTTGCCCCTGCCCCAGAGAGGCCCCAGTCTGAGGAGGGAGGAAACACTCACCCCAAGGAGGCGGCCTCCACCCTAGGAGATGCCCCAATCTGAGGGGAGAAGCAGTCTCTTTCCCAGGGAGGGCCTAGTCTGATGGGGGAGGCATCCCCCTGCTGAGAAAAGGTCCCAGTCTGCGAGAGGAGGCCTGGGAGACCTGAGCTGAGGCCAGAGCAGGCCGCTGAGCCTTGAGATGCAGCAGGCGTGTGCAGGAAAGGTGGCCATGCGTCTGTGACCTGTGGCTAGAGCCATGCAGGAGGCCGGCGGGGCTGGGCCTGGGAGGGCTCTTCTATCCCCTACGTGGGGGGCCTGTGAAGACCCCCAGGGGCAGTCCTGGAGCCCTGGAGGCGTCTGTGCTCAGCGCCCCTGTGGGTGAGGGGCTTGGGCTAGACCAGAAACCCCTCCGCCTTCCCTGCACCAGCCTTTTTCACACCGGCTTTGTGACCTGTGATCTCCACTTTGTGTGGGCAGGACGCCTGTGCCTGCCCGAAGCTCCCCAGAGCCCTATCAGCCACCCCTCTTCTCCTCCAGTGAAAGGCCAGGCAACTGTTCAAGGTTGTGCTAACCGCGGGCCCCCCCTGGATCACGGACCCCCGAGGAGTCCCCACCAGGGGCCACCAGCCACCTGTGGGACATCAAGGCCTCAGCCAGCTACCAAGATGAGGCTCCCGTCCCTTCCACGCCCGGGAGAGGTCACCTGGGGGTCCCCCAGCCTCCAATCCCCTTGGGACCACCTGTGCCCCCCAGCGCCCCCCCATGGCCTCTTGAGCCCAAATAAGCCAGGGGGCTGGGGCCTGGACGGCCTCTGGCCACAGAGGCCGTTGCCCTCTACCCGAGTCCCCCTGCGGGTGCCTGCGGCGTCCCGCCTCCACCAGCCCAGACCTGCCCTCCTAGGGCCCCTCCAGGCTGGGCCAGGACTCAGGAGGGGGAAGGCCGCGTTCCTTCTACGACAAGGACAGAACACAAGAAACCCCAGGGATCTGACCCCAGCTCTGGTTTCCAAGTCAGCCTCTGCAGAGGTTGGGGGCTACACACAGCATCGGGGGAGGGGCTGGGGAGGCACGGTCCTTCCTCTACTTCCATCTGGGGTGCAGACTCAGGGCACAGCAGACCAGGAGCGGGGGGGCCAGGCCGGGAACTGGCTGCAGACAGCGCTGGTTCTGCCTCTCTCTTGGGGTGCCGTCAGGGGCAGGTGCAGGGAGGGGAGATGGTGACATGGGGGCCTGGGCAGCACGGAGCCCCGGGTGCTGGGCAGGAGGATCAGAAAGGGGGGACTCCTCGGGGCGAAACCCAGCCTCTGGGTCCCAGTCTCTCCCGGAACACTGAAGCACGTGGGGCTCTCCTCAGCCCCTTGCCCCCCCTCCACGCAGGTACAGGCCCCCCCTCCCCCCCCCGGCCCCCAGGAGCAGCACCCCGGGTGAGCGCGCAGGACCCTGGGGCCAGGGGGTCGTGTGGAGGGGGAGGAGGCGGCCGCGACTCTTCCCACCGAGCTGCAGCCTTCTCCCCTTGCCTTTTTATGGCTAATAAAAGGAGTTGTAAACCCTGTATGTGTACAAAGTGCACCCCATAAATGGCTCCTGGTAATGACATTTGCAGCGGTGTCGTCCCCACTGTGGCGGGAGCGGCCAGGGGAGGGGGCTGCCCAGACACCCAGGGACAGACGGTCAGGCACAGCCTCCCCCTCCCCCGCCAGCATGACTCTCAGGGACCGGCGGGGACTGCACCCCATGCGCCCCGGGGCCAGGGACCCAGGTGGGGCAGGGGGAGAGGAGAGAACAGGGCCTCCCTCTGGCCTCCCCGCGGCTCCTGTGGCCACCTTCCTGAGCAGAGGGGCGGTGGGACGGGCGATCTCTCGCCTCTCCCCTCTGCACGGCACGTGCCCTAACTTCAAGCCTCAGTTTCCCTGTGTGATCGTGGGCAAGGATGTCAGGCCTGTGGGTGCCAAAGGGGACCCGTGCGCTCCAGCCTGTGCCCCTGGCCTCCACCTGGCCCCCAGCGTGGGGGTGCCGTGGCCCCGAGCGCCCCCAGGGCAGACGTGCTGGGGCAGGGGAGGGGGAAGGCGTGGGAGGCAGGAGGCCGGGGCTGGGGCTGGGTCACGAGCCGTGCAGTCTCCTCCACAAAGCCCCACAGGAAAGCTCTGGGGATTAAACCTTGTTTTCCCTGCTCCAACCTGCTCCGTCTCGCTGAAGGTGGCCCCGGGAGGACGCGGATCACCTTTTAAGGTGAATTTCCTATTAAGATTCCTCTGTGGAGAGAATGCCTGATGGAATGCACTGTTGCCTAATCCCATCCAGCGGGCCAGCAGGCGCCTGCCGGAGAGTGGCAGGTCCCAGGGACGCCCTGGGGTTGGGAACCCTGAGCCACTTTTATGGAGTGTTCCGGCTCCTCCTGTGTCAGCCGAGGGGACAGATGGCCTCTCGAGGGTCAGGTCTCCTGTTCTGGTTTAACTAGAAGTGAATATTTTCCCCTTCGTAAAGTTCTCGGGGACATCTGCCAGTTTCTGGTTTTCGGGAACATCACCTGTCACAGACGTGGTCCTGAGCCACTCGGCGGAACCGGGTAGGGCCACGGGAATGTGGCTCCGAGCGCGGGCGCGGGCTCCCCAGAGGGAGCGATGCCCGGATGTGCAGCCTGCCCTGTGAATAGTGCCCCCACGCCAGGTTTTCAAGCCACCCGCAGACCACGCTGAACGCAGAGAAGGGGAGAGACCCAGCCACCATGGGCCACGGGCGGCTGGCACCCCTACACCGGTGAACTTGAAAGTGGAGAAAGTTCTCAGTGGGGCCTCTCGGAGCCTCAATTCTCCGGGGGCAGTATTTGTCCCCTGTCACTCGCCTGCTCCCCTCCCCACGCCCAGAGCGCCCTGGGTTTGTTCTCTGCCTCCCTCTCCCACCCGGACCCCCTTGCTGAGTGGGTCTGCTCCGAGGGCCCTGCTCCCCTGGGAGACGGACAGGAATCGGCTGGAATAAACGAGCCAGAGCACCGAAGGCAACCGCCCTGGGAGTCGACATTCCCAACGTCCTCTGCTGTGCCCACCCTCGCCCGGGGCGGCACCGTAGGGTGGGCTCCAGGGATCCAGAGCCCGGCAGCTCAGGCCCGCGTCGCCTCACGTGGCCTCTGCTGGCTGCACCGCGGGCCACGCGTGGCGGGGTCTGGGGCCCGGGCCTCCCGCTCGCACCCTGCATCTCCCCACAAGTAACGGGGGAGCCCTGCTGCCTGCCCGGCCCGTGTCGCCCCGGGCACCCCATCTCCACCTTGGTTTCCGCCCTCCCCGTCGGGCCCCGTGTGACCGGCCGGTGTCCAGGCGGCCGTCTCAAGGCAGGAGCAGGTACCTGAGGCGTCCACGTCGGGAGGCCACAGGGCAGGTCTGCTCAGGGGTCCCGGCCCCTGGCCTCCAAGAATGTCCCTCCTGGGGTGGGCTGGCACATGCAGAGCAGCCCAACCCTGCAAGGCCTCCCGAGGGGCTGGAGCGGCCGGCCGTGCGGCCGTGCGGCCACAGCCCCGCGGCCCAGCTCTGGCAAACCCCTTCTTGGCAGATCCCGGTTCCGTCCTCTCTCCCCTGATGGGTCTGTTGTGTGTCCTGGGAGGACGCTGTCCCCTCTCTGCGCTCTGTCCGAGGCTCCCCCCACCCTCTCCCCTCCATTTATCCGAGAGCCCTCAGGGGTGTGCAGAGCAGTGGAGAGAAGAGGTTCAGGGGGGTGGAAGATGTATCCTTCCTGACTGTTTGCGAGGGCCACACATCTGGAAAGAAGAGCCAGCCTCTGTATATGTGTGCATCCGTGTGCAAATGTGCGTGCGTGCACACAAGGGTGCCTGTGTGCATCCGTGTGCAAACGTGCGTGCATGTGTGCACACAAGTGTGCCGGTGGGCATCCGTGTGCAAACGTGCGTGCATGTGTACACACAAGTGTGCCTGTATGCATTCGTGTGTGCATCCGTGTGCAACTGTGTGTGCACACAAGTGTGCCTTGTGCGTGCGCGTGCGTACAAGCGTGCCCTATGCATTCGTGTGTGCAAATGTGCGTGTGCACATAAGCGTGCCTGTGTGCATGCATGTGTGCATCCATGTGCAAATGTGCGTGCACACAAGGGCGCCTGTGTGCATCCGTGTGCAAACGTGCACGCGTGTGTACACACAAGTGTGCCTGTGTGCGCGTTCGTGTGCAAATGTGCTTGTGCACACACTGTGTGTCTGTGTGCATGCGTGTGTGCATTCATGTGCGACCAGCAGGCAGCACCCGGGGGCTCAGTGGACAGGGCAGGACGGAGCCACCCCTCCAGCAAGCAGGATCTTTGTCCCCAGGTGCCACCGCTCTGAGCCGTGGGAAGAGCACGAGGGACGGGCCTTGGCTCCCCGGGCGGGACGCGATGGCCTCTCCCGTCCCCTCCCAGGAAGCAGGGGTGCTACGGTGCTGGGACGTTGGAAGATGGTGGTGCTCGCAGGGGGCGGGGGGGGCTAGCCCGGAGCCAGGCGGAGGCCAAGAGACAGCCGGGGCTTTCCCACCTGGCCTGGGGACAGGGGGCACTCCACAAGGGCCCCAGAACCATGCCTCCCATTCTGGCTTCTCAGCGGTCCCGAGCTGGTGGGCAGCTCGAGAACTCAGGGTGCTGAGGGGCCCCGAGACAGGCCGCCGTGGCCCACGATGTCAAGGCCGGCTGGCCCCACCGGGCTGCCCGGTTGCCATCCTCCCCTTGAGGTCCTGCGGGGCCCTCGTTGGTGTTACTCAGATCCTCCTAACACTTGGGCCCTGGAGGGCCCGCCGCCCAGCCCCCAGCACGGCCCCCAACCCCTGGCCAGAGGGTGAGAGGCCCGTCTGTTCTGGCCTGGCGGCGGGGGGAGGGGGGGACGGGCGGTGGGGGGCTCCCGACTCTGCCGTCTGAAGGTCCCGGTGTGATTTGCCAACGTGGATCGGATCGTGTTTGGTTACACTGAATAGAAGGAGAGGGAAGTTTCTTCTGAAACCACCTCGTTGGCCCCAGACCAAGTGGAGGAAAGCAGGGAGGACATCAATCTTTCCCCTTTTAAAACAAGTTTTCTTTCTCGTTTTTTTTCAAAGAGAAAATTCCAGGCTCCATTTTTCCTTATGTGCCTCCCAGACAGGGACCCTCCCAGGGCCGCGGACCCCAGCAACTGGCAGGCAGACCAGGCCTCCTGCCCTCCACCCACCCCGCTCTGTCCCGCGTTCCCTACGAGGCCGGGCCTTGAAGCCGCTCCCCAAAACCCGCTCCCGACGTCCGGGGCGACCCGGAGGCCGCGTGCAGGAGCCTGCGCCTGGGGCATGTGGACAAGGAGCCCCTGGACACCCCCTCTGCCTTCCTGGCCCCCCACTCCCCGGGCCGGCCCCACCTTCGGCTGCCTCGGGAGCCGGAGCCTCCCGGCGAGCGGCACAAAGGGCGGTGAAGGCCCCGTGAGCTGTGCCTGCGCTGGAGCAGACCTAGAAGCCCCCTCCCAGCCGACAAGGCCAGCGTGACCAAGTGCACAGGGTGCTCGCGTGGGGGGCCCCCTCGTCCGGCACCGGCTCTTCCCGGGCACCGGCTGTGCATGGGGTCGGTACCTGTGCAGGCTGTTGGTGGCCCCCTGAACCCCAAGGGGCCCCGTCTCCCCAGACTCCCCTCTCCGGCCAACAGGCATGTTTCTGGGGGCCCCGCAGACCCTGAGGGGGGAGCCCAGGAGCCTCCGGGACAGAGGCTCAAGAGGACAGAAGCAGAGGCCACGAAGCCTGGGTGTCCCCACGGACAAGCCGTCCAGACGGGGGGTGGGGGGTAGCCTGGGGCCCACCCTCCCCACCAACCAAGTCTGTGCATCTGCTGTCCTGAGATCTCACCAAGTTCCACCCCTACCTGGTCTCCACCTACTTGCTACCCAGAGTCGGTGAGAGGGCGCCAGCTCTCCCACTGTGGGAAGCCCTGGGATGGACCGATGTTCCAGAGTGGGCACCACCCAGCCTCTGCCTCCTGTCCCACCCGATGGGCACAAATGCCCCATGGGGGCCCCGTGAGAGGCCTCCAAAGCTCCCTCTCCCCTCCCACTCCAATGCCCTGATCCCTGGCTCCTTCGGGACCACTTCCTGTCCCCACATGCCGCCGGCTGACAGGGCCCCTGCCCTCTCCTGGGGACAGCTGCCCTGGGGAGCACGAGCTGGGGCTCCAGAGGGAAAGCCACGCCCTGGCCCAGGTCTCCAGCCGAGGGCTAGATGCCTGTCTGCTCAGCGCCTGTGGGCAGGGGGAGGTCGGCCGATTGTGGCCCAGGTCCCTGCGGAATATGTGCTGTGTACCTGCCCCAGGGGGTGCCCTGAGGGTGCCAGTGAGAGAGAATGGGGCAGAGGTGGGGGCTGGTGTGCACGCACAGGCCGGGAGGGCCACCAGCTACGGGGGTGGGGACGAGCTGATGGTGTGGAGTCGGGTCCCCATGCGCAGGGGCTGGAGAGAAGAGGAGGGGTGGCCGGTCCCTGCACCTGCACTCTAGAGGCCCAAATGACAGATGGGGAAACTGAGGCCAGAGAGGCGCTGGGTCTGCTGGGGCCACAGAGCTAGTGAACAGCACCCAGAAAAATCCCCCCAGCGAAGCCACCTGTCTCTGCTTCCCCCACAGGGAAGGGGGGGGTTGTCTGCTTTTGTTTCTCCTGACACGGGTCTCTGGGCAAAGGGCCGGTCCGGTGGTCGGTCGGTCCCCCAGGGCCCCCACGGCTGCTGCCGGTGGGGGCGAGCGTGGGGGCGGGAGAGGCCAGGTGGGACAATGCCAAGCGTCCCAGGAAGTGCTTCTCTGAGGAGCCAGGCTGCAGAGCACTGCCCCCGGGGGGGACAGCAGACACGGGAGCAGAAAGCAGTTAAAAGTGAGCGTCTAGATCTTGCGAGGCCACGGCCTCAGGGAGACACACGTCGCCCACGGAACCGGGCACGCGCTCCCTGGTCCCGAGGTCCACACTGGCCTAGGCTGCAGACCCCAGGTCGGGGTGGGGGGGGGGGATGGATGGGATATCGGAGTGCCCAGCTGAGCCCCGCGGTGGGGACAGCCAGCTCCCGATGGCACAGGTGTCCTCGAGGGCCACCTCAGGGCACGGCTATTTCCGGCCTCACGCTCACTTCTCCTCTTCCCAAAGAGGCAGGGAATGTGGGCACTGGGGACAGTTGAGACCGTCAGGCGCCCCGAGGCCCCAAAAAGGGCATGCGCTGCTGAGGTGACAAGTGCAAATTAGGGGCAGCGGCCTGCTCGGGTTTCCGCGGGGGCCCCCCGGCCGGGGCTCAGAGGAGGGGTGCGCTGTTCACAGAGGGCCTGTGGGTCCCGGCGCGCCCTGGGGTTCCAGTCTGGACCTGGAAGTCCCCTCCCCACCCCGAGTCCAGCCCGCACGCGGGGACGTCCTGACAGACCCTTCTTGCCAGCTGTCCCCTCCCATCCCCACCGACTGTGAGTGGCAGCCCCAGCTGCCGCGGCCGGCCTGGCCCCCGCCCGCCGCCAGGCACCGCTTCTCCTGCTCGTGCAGGGCCCTCGGGCGCTGGAGCCACCGAGGGGAGGCCTGTCCTCGTGGCCGTCCTCGCGGACAAGAGGGCCACGGGCTAGCCACTATTTCAGGCCTGCCGTTGGCCTCCCCCACCTCTCCCCAAAAGGGAAGGGAATGTGGACGCCCTGCCTGCTGGCACCAGCCGTGTGCTCTGAGACCCCGAAAAGGGCAGTGGGGCCAGGGCGGAGAGGCCAGCTCGGGCCACCCGGCCATCCTTTCCGCTCGAGCTCACAGGCTTCAGCCCCGGCGGTTTCAAGGTCCCAGCGTCACCGCCTCCCTAAACTCACGTTCTGGGAGGGTTTAGGGGTCGGCCTCTCTCGAGGAGGTTGCACCTCCCTGCCGCAGGGCTGGGGGTGCCCAGCAGACCTGGGCCCTCTGACACCGCCCTCGTGCTCCCCAGACCCAGCAGCCCACCGGGCTCCAGGTGCCCTGTCATGGTCCAGCTTTGGGGCTGGGTCACCGCGTCTCAGGACCCCACTAGTGCGGCAGCCGCCAGTCCTAGGATATGGGAGCTGTGCGGCGTCCTAGGGAGGGGCTGGGTTCACCAGGCTACCTCTGTCCTGAGAGCAGGGCAGCCTTCCCAAGGGGCTGACAGACAATAGACGCGCCGCCCTCTGCCCTCTTTACTTGCCCTCTGCGCCCGGGGAGCCGGAGCCAGCCCAAGCAGGCCGGCCATAAGGGCCTGCAGCCAGCCCTAGGCCAGCCCCCGGGGAGCTTGGCCATCCGCACGCGGCTGGGCGGCCGGCATGCCCCTGGCCCCTGTCAGGGAGCGGGTGCCCCTGGCCGAGGAGGGCAGCAGTGAGCACATCACCCCAGAGGGCAGGGGTGGCGGCTGTGGGGGAAGTGATGTGTGGAAGGCCAGGGGAGAGCAGAATGATAATAGCCACTTGGCCACCTTCCCCTGACCGTCCCTGTCCTCCGGGGACACTCCCCGCACAGTACTTCCTGGGGCTGGAAATGCCCGAGAACATGCTTGCAGGCGGCCCGCTCTCCTTCCAGGGAAGTGTGGGCACAAGGTTTGCAGAGGGAGCCAACCCACTCCCGCCCCAGGCCATCAGGCAGCGGGGAGCGCGGGTGCTCCAGAGGAGGCTACCCAGGCCCTAGCTCGAGCCCCCCGAAAACAGATCTGGGGTCACCAGGCCACGTCCGGGAGGAGCTGCCCCAGCCCGCGGCCCCTCCTGGCCGCGCCTACCTGCCGCTTCCCCACCTTAGGTGATGGGGACCGGGGACCAGTGGCCCTCCAAGAGCTGCGCGGGGGGGAGGGGTGGGGGCCGTGGGGGTGCCCAGCACAGCGGAGCTAAGTTTCGGCTCAGCCCACAGGGTCTGGCACTTTCTATCTGACTGCACGCCTTGGAGCTGGGGGCAAGAAGCTTCCCCACCCACCAGCAGCTCTTGGGGGACCTTTAGCGGGGGCGGTGGGCTTGGGAGGTTGGTTTCGAGAGGCTTCGAGGGCCCTCGGAGCTGACAGCCGAAGCCGGGCAGGAGCCCCAGCCGGCTTCGGGGAGCCTCCCATTCAGGACCAGGGGTAGCTCTGCCCGCAGGGAGCTTGCGGCCTCTCTGGGCGATGCCAGGCCGCTGGGACACGGACCTCTGGGCAAGCAGCCCGGTGCCGGCAGACAGGAAGTGTGGCCTTCTTGCCTGGGTCTGGGGGCCAGCGCTGCCTCCAGGCTGGGGCCTTCGGGTGACCGGCCCGCACTTCCCTCGGACGAAGCCGGGACGGCAGGCCGGGGGTCTCTGAGCAGATCCCGGGCCTGGCCCCAGCACAAAGGCAGGCTGGGGTTACAGAGCTTCCTGGCCTCCACCCTCTTCTCCAGGACAAGCTGGAGGCTTGGGTTTACGCCTCGCTTTTCCAAACCTCCCAGGGGCCCCTTCAGCCCCCGAGGCGCCCTCTGCCCTTCCCCGTATTCCAGGCCCAGCGGGGGCAGATGCTGGGCCCATCGAGGGGCCGGTGGGGTGCAAGGAGGGGTGAAGCGCCCCATGAGGCTTAAGCGGGGAAGGGGCACAGGGCACAGCAGGTGAGACCCAGGCTGCATATGGGGCAGGCGGTGGGCGGGGGTTGGGGGGTGGTTGGGCCCCAGGAGATGGCTTTGGGGCAGAGCTGGGCAAAGGCGGATCCCTCCCTAGGAGCCCTACTCCTGGGTCTCTGCCCCAGAGAGGGTCCCCGGGAGATGTCAGGCTGGGCCAGCTCTTCTGGGTCTCCACTCCTCAGTCTGTAGGGGCAGAAGGTGAACCCTTGGCCACCCACGGTGGGCAGAGAAGGCCCAGAGAGGTGGGTGGGGGTGTTAGGATGGGGGTCTGTCCCCAGCACCCTGCCTGGAGGCTGACGTCTCAGCAGGGCCACCTGGCTGCCGGAGCGCCCTCCGGCCCCAGAAGTCCCGGATTGCGTGGTGCCCGGACACGTCCCCCCCGGGAAGTGGCCGCCTGGCCAAAGGTGCCTGGGCCGGGGTGTCGGGCGGCTGAAACGGCCCTCTGTGTCAGCAGCTGTACCCAAACACAGGGCACCCTGCCTGGTGTCCACGCTGGCAACACCCCAGAGGCAGGGGGGCCATGCAGAGGCCCGGGGTCCCGTCTGTGAGGGAACCCATCCGAGTGCCCTGCGTGCTGCGGGCACGGGGGGCCACCCGCCAGGTTTTCTTAAAGTGGCCACCTCGCCTCTTGGGGCTCAGTGCGCAGCTAGGCGGGGGGTGGGGCAGAAAGCACGGAAGGCGGATGACGACAGGGGCTGTGGCCGTGGCTGCGGGGCCACCGACAGCAGCACTGCAGCCCCGGAGTTGTAAGTGGCTTCCCCGGGAGCCAGGCGGCTCTGGTAGCATTTCCCCGGGCCTCTGAATTCAGTCTTGTCGCACAGGGCAGCTTTGTGGACACGGCCGCGATTTACGAGGTGGTGCTTCAGGTGGGGACTGGACGAGCGGGGCTGGCATTGAGGGGGACCCGGGGTGTCCCGGGGGCTCTGCCGGCCTCGGGTAGGAGGCCCTGGGGATCCTGTGCCCCGTGGGTCCTGAGCTCAGAGGGGCTGTGTCTGTGCCGGCTCAGTGTTCACTGCCCCGTGAACGCGGCAGCGGGCAGGGGCTCTTGGTGCCCACGGACTTGGGTACAAGCGGGCGGCCCGGCCTCGTCAGGCTGCAGACCCTGCAGCATACAGAGCAGCAGTGTGGTGGCCCCCGGGTGCTTCCTGCCCACCCCCCACCACCCCAAGAGAACCTATACCTGGGAAGCTTTCGGGGAGTAGACCCGGTCCCCACAAGCTCACTGGCCTCACCCCCAGTCCTCCCTTCACGGCCCACCCCGCCGTGCTTAGAGAATTTGCACCCACACGAGCCCTCAGGGGGCTTCTCTCTGTACCTGTTGTCCCTCCTCCAGGAAGCCCCCCTGGTCCCTCTGCCACCCAGCAGAAGCCCCGAGATAGGTGGCCTTGGTTGCCACTGCCGAAGACAGCAGCTCACGGTGGCCTGTCCCAAGGAGGACCCACCTCCTGGCCAGCTGTCCAGGCCCGAAGCCACATGGGGACCTGAGGACCTGGGGCCATGGGGTGTGGGCCGCCGTGAAGCCCCCTTTAGTCTGGGCTCGCTAGTATACCAGGGCCTCGCGGTCTGGACCGTCGGAGGTGTCCGTGGGTCCCCCCGCGCGTGGCCCTTGAAGCTGGAGAGGAAAGGCTCCTTTCTCCTGGGCGACGGCCGGAGTTTGGGTAGGCTGGCGGCCTGCGTCCTTGGCTCCCTGGGACCCCGCGTTCCTGGCGGGGAGGAAGCGGGCTGGGCTGGCCTCGGAGTCTCCTGGCCCTCGTGGGCCTGCGGCTCTTTCTAAGAAATCCCTCAAAATCTTTTTCGGGGAGAAAAGGCCAGGGAGGAGTGGGCCTCTGGTAGAAGCAGGTGGCTCGGAGGGCGGCGGGGATGGTTCAGCTCCGAGCCAGACCCAGAAATGACTTTCCCGGACGCCACACTCAGGCTCCAGGCCCCGGTCTGCCCCTCGCCGTGGCACCCCTACACTACGCCGTCCTCCCCACCCCCACCCTGCTGCCCCTTCCCCGGCTGGGCAGCCCTAGGGCCAAGCCTGCCCCCCGTGCGTGTCCACAGAGGCCCACACGTAAGTGTTTGCCCCTCAGCCTCGGGCCGGCCCGTAGGACGGGTGGAAACGGTGAGCGGGTCTGAACAGAAGCACCCCCACCCCACCCCACTTGGGCTCGGCCCGTGCAGCCCGGAGCGCCAGGACCAGACCCCAGGGAAACCAGGGCAGGAAGGGCTGGGGTGGACGCTCTGAGAGCCCCAGAAATCTGAGCGGTACCCCACCCACTCCCGAATCCTGGGGCTGCATCGGTGCCCCCGGCCTGGGCCCCCACGCCTGGGCTCGGCCTCCTGCTGGCTAACTGGAGAACCCTCCCGCCCTATTGGCCCCCACCCGGCCCACCGGCCCCGGCCCGGCTGCTTTCTCCAAGCCCTATTGCCAGTCCGTACGCTTGGCCTCCACCTTCCCTAACCCAATCGGGGTCCCCCTAAACGGCCCCCCGCCGCCTCCTGCTAAGGGCCACCAAGGTCTCTGCCATTGGAGACCAGCTGTCCGCTCTGAGAGCGCGAGGGGTTCAGCAAATACCCTCTCGGCAGGCCAGCGGGGCGACCAGCACCAGACCCCAGATGGGAGAGCCAGGCAAGGGGCTCCCAGGCCTGTGGCCCCAGGCAAAAAAGCGTGGCTGCCACCGGAGGCAGAGGGCCCCCATCCGCCCC
Source organism: Lynx canadensis (assembly GCF_007474595.2). Lineage (NCBI taxonomy): Eukaryota > Metazoa > Chordata > Mammalia > Carnivora > Felidae > Lynx > Lynx canadensis. Next base: position 114,096,123 of record NC_044312.2, on the reverse strand, counting down.
ACGGAAGGGGGGTGGCCTAGTGTGCCCAGCCACACGAAGGGCCCCAATCCTTGGGGACTGGGGCCGTGGGGGTGGACGCTCACAGCCCTGGGTGCTGTCCCCGGTGGGAGCTGGGTGGGGGCAGAAGGGCTACAAGAGGACTTGGCCACCTTTGGAGACGGCCCCTGGGGAGGGGGGCTCCCTCCTTCCCAAACCCCACCCGCAGGTCTCCCCCTGTGCTCTCCGCACCCCAGGGGTGGCCATCTGTCCTGCTGTGGGACCTTGCCCTTCTCTGCCTCCTGGGCGGCCTTGGCCCCGGCTGGGGTGTGTACTCCCCAGGCTTAGGTTGGGTCCAGCTTCCAAGGGGGCTCCACTCTGCCCCGCCAGGCCCCACCTCCCTGTGCCCCGCTCCCTCCCGTCGGTGCCGTCCCAGGCCAGGGTGTCACGGGTCTGGCCACAAGCTTTCTCAGGGACAGGTATTTCCGACCTTCTCAGGGGGCCCAGCTTCCCCTTCCTCACTAACCCTGTTTCCTGTGTTTATCCCGCTGCGCTGAGAAGGAAGCTGCCTCAGGCCGTGGGAGGGAGGGTCCCGCAGGGTCGGGGGCCACAGTGGAGCAGGCCCACTTCCTCGGGGGCCATCGGGGATCTCGGGGAGGGGCTGGTGGGACGGGGGGGACCCGAAGCCACCGACAGGCCCGGAGCCTGCAGCAAGGGGACGTGGACAGGGCAGGACAGCGGGCAGACCCCCGCCGAGGAGACCCCCGCCAGGCTGGGGTGACAGGGGAGGGGCAGAGGCCCTGCAGGGCAAGGCAGGGAGGGGGCCAGGCCCTCGCCAGAGGCCGCGGGCCCCGCCAGCGCGCCGAGCAGGTGGGTGGTCAGCCGAGGGCCGGGGCTCCGGCCTCGGTGGGTGCAGTGTCGCTGGGGGTCCCGGGCCAGGTGCCCGAGCCTGCACATCAGGGACTCTGTTCTGAGTTACTCCTGAGGCCCCAGGGGTCTGCTCCGACCCCACGGCCTTGGGGCTGCAGAACCCCTGCCGGATGCGCGTGAAGCAGGGACCCTGGGGGCTCTCACGCACCCTAATCAGGGGTCCAGTCCAGGGTCCCCCTCAGGGCCTCCCTCCAAACGCTGCCCAGAGGCCCCCGCTCTCCCCTCAGAGCCCTGGGGGTCCCTGCCCCAAGGATTCTAGGGTCACCAAAGGGGCAGGTCAAGGGGTGTGAGGGACCTGAAATGCTGACCGAGAGGGGCTGGGCAGACACCAGGTGGGGCCCTTCCTCACCAGGGTTCGAGCTCAGGGCCCCTGGGGGTTCCTCACACAGAGCCGGAGGGCCGGGCCGCTGGGGCCCTCAGTCAGATAACAGCTTATTGTGCAGTTGAAGCCCAAATTAGCTTTGGCCTTGGCGTGGAAACGCAGGTCTGGCAGGGAAGCAGCCCCGGGGCGCTAGGGTTCCGGAGGGAGGCCTGGAGGTCCAGATAAGGCCTGAGGCTGTGGCCGCAGCCCTGTGAGCCCAGGCCGGCTCTGGGCCTGAGCGAGCTGAGCAAGTCCCCAGATGTGACCCTGGAGATGTGACCCAGGTGGGCGGGCACCCTGCTCCTTCCTGGTCCTGATGTCCAGAGCAGGGCACAGACCCTGTGTGCCCAGAGGAGGCCCAGCGCTGGTGGGGAAGGGCACTCGGGCGGCTCCAAGAGCCACAGACAGGTGTAAGGCAGGCTGCCCTGAAGGTGACCGGAGGGGCTGGGGTGCTGAGCGTCCGAGCTGGGCCCTTTCACCATCGGGCGATTTGGAGCTCACCTGCTGGGTGATGCCTGGAACCTGGGCTGGAGGGGCGTGTCCTCCTGAGGCCATTGCTCCTCCCCGGGGACTCTGCCGAGAGAGAGAGAGAGAGAGAGAGAGAGAGAGAGAGTCCGGGAGAGAGAGAGAGAGAGAGAGAGAGAGAGAGTCCGGGCATCGGAGGGGGACAGCCCTGCCCCCAGGCTTGGCCGGACACAGGCACCCAGACCTGGGAGTGGATCCTGAGTGTCTGGGGGACGGGCCACGGCAAGGCCCTGAAGGTGAGGGGCAGAGGCCGGACCCCGGGCCCCCGGGGCCCCCGGAGGGTCCGCGGCCTCTGCCTCTCGGGAGCCCGGTTGTGCCGACCGGGAGGTAGCCTCGCCTGCCGCGTCTGGCCTCGGCTGCCCGGGAAAGTCAGAGCCCTCTGTCGGGGCACTCAGGCTTCCACAGCAAGGGTCTTGGATGCCTCCCTGCCGGTGAAGGGGGCCGTAACTGACCACCCAGGGCACCGCCGCCAAGATCCGGCCATCGAGGGCGGGCCGGTGCTAGAGAGACCGGCTCTGGCCTTCCTCCTGTCCTGCCAGGGACCGGCGGGCAGAGAGCTTCGCTGGCCCTGCATCAGGGGGCCTTCCCAGGGACCCGTCGGAGATGGGGAGGGAGGTGTGGGAGGACACGGGAGGCCGCCCACGCAGAGCAGGCCACACCCACCATCCTGGAGGGTGGGGAGAGGCCAAGAGGAAGGCACATGCAGTCCACAGCCTGCCCTGGCCTTGCCCAGGGGCCACGGCTGGGTGACCGGGCCGAGCTGGGCCAGGCGCGGGAGGCGGGCAGCAGAGGGTGGGCTCCTGTGGGGAGACGGGGAGAGGTGCTGGGGCCCTCTCCCCGGTGAAGACTACATTTCCAGACCCCCCACCCTCCGCCCCATCTGTCCTGAGCAGGGCCACCCTCACACCTGCGGGACCACGGTCCCGCCTCCCAGCCCCACCCACCAGACGTCCAGCGAGGGGGAAGCAGGAGGGTCAGGCAGCAAGACGCTGCGGCCCCAGAAATGAACACCAGGACTTGGCCCCGGGGCCGGGTGAGCCGCCTGGACCCTGCTGGTAAAGGCGACCCCCACTCCCCGCCCTCCTGCACGCACCAGAGGTCGGGAGGCCGGCCATTTGTCCAAAGCCTTTCCAAACCCCTATGGTCAGCGGGCACGCATTCCCACTCTCTGGCCCACGGGGTGGCCGAGGCCCAAAGCATTCAGGGCCGGGCCCACGGGGGACAGCGCGCCATGTGGGGAGCCCAGCTCGCTCGCAGATGAGGACGTGCGGTTCCCCTGCGGTTCCTGGAGGGGCAGTGGCACGAGCCGGATGGGCTTTGGGCTTTGCTGTGCACGGCCCCAGGGTCTCACGGAGCCAAGGACGGGGCGGTGAGCAGACTCTGGCCCCTTCATGGCTGCACTTGGCAACGATGTTCTCCCTGCACGTCCTGGGGCAACGGCCCGAGTGTCCCTCCGCCCGAGTGACCCCAGGCCTGAGTGTCCCTCCGCCCAAGCGTCCCCAGGCCCGAGTGTCCCTCTGCCCGCTGGGCGGCAGGTGGGGTCTTGGCCTGTGTGGCTGGTCTGCTGTTCCCACTTGACACTGAGGGCAGAGGGCCCCGGGGCTCCTAGGCCCCCGTCCTGCCGGAAGCATCTGGAAGCCAGCACCTGTACCTTCGAACACCTGCACAGCCCGTAGCCCTCCGCCTCCATGGGGACCCCACCGCTCAGAGTCACTGCCAGCCTCCTCTCCTTCATCGGTGCCCCCTCCTGCCCCCGCCCTGCCCTCACAAGCCCCAGCCTGAGCCCTCGATTCTTTGGGCGTCCTCCAGCTACAGACATAGGTGCACCGAGGTCCCCCCAGCCAGCCAGTGCCAACCCCTGAAGCGGGCAGACAAGGGAAAGGAGAGACCCCAGGCCGATCTGCTGTCCCAGCCGGATCTCTCCGCGGCCCCTCCTCTGTCCCTGCCCTAGTCCCAGATCTGAGCAGTCTGTCCTGCAGCCAGGCCTGGGGAGGGGGAGGAAAGCCACTGTCGTGGGAGGGCCGGCTGGGGAGGTGGGGGCCCCCCACCTCCTGTCCTCTGGGGGACTCACACTCCTTCCCAAAATCCATCAACCATCGTCGCCTCCAAAAGCACAGTGTGAGCTAGAAGGGGGCTCTATGGGAGGGACATCTACCCCTTGGTCTTCTGGTGAGCGAGGCCAGATCCCAAGAGGGGAAGGGGCGTGCAGGGCTCCTCCGGGCTCCCAGGACCTCCTACCCCTCAGCCATGGGTAGACTGCGTATTTGCTGGCGTCCTGCCTGGGGGCGAGCGCGACGTCTGTGACCAGCACCCTAGCCAGCCCCCTTCCTGCCTCACAGAGAGCCATCAGCTGTCCTGTGAGGCCACCTCTGGCCTTTGGCTTCTCAGAAGCCCCCTGGCCCTGTGGTCTGCAGCGTGTCTGTCCTCTGAGGTCACAGGCTGCTTCCCGCAGCTCGTCAGAGTCTGGGACACTTGCCCCCCATGGCCCTCCCCGGTGAGCCTTAAGAACCAGGGCCTGGCCTGCAGACTTCTGAGCTGCACCTCACGTTCCAGGGCCTGTGGAGTGAAGAGATGGGGGTCAGGGAACAGCCCCGCCCGCCCGCACCCTAGGATCCCCTCCCTGGGGAGTCGGGGCCTGGATGCCAGGGGTGCTGGTGAGGCCTCGGGGAGGTGGGTGGCGGGCAGGCCTGTGTCTCCTGGCTACGCCTCCTCTTATCAGTGTTGACTAGACTCAGTTCTGCCAGCCAGCCCTGTGGGGGCTGCTGCTACTGCGTGGGGGTCCTTGGAGGGACCCGCCTCTTAAGGAGACCCCCCCATGGGCCTGCCCCAAGGGCCTTGCCTCCAGCACTGCCTGGAGTAGCGCTGTGTCCCCTGAAACCTTCAGCCAATGTGAGAACCACAGGCAGGGTTGGGGGCTGCTGGGGTCCAGCCCGGGCTGGAGTTTGGTTCTGCTGAGGCCAGGTCTGGGGCTCCCTTTGGGCCTGACGGCAGGTCCGCTGGGCCCAGGAACCGAGGGGCCTCTGTCTGATGAGGGTCCTGGTCTCAGGGGAGGCAAAGGAGGCAGGGTCTCTCCCGGCCCAGACGCAGCCCAGCGGAGGGACCAGAGGAAGGGCCCAGCTTCGCGGGGGGACGGGGCTGGGGGTGCTTGCGGCCAGTACCCCCCAAAAGCCCCACCTCAGTGGCCACAGAGGATGTCATGATGGCCACTGACCTCACGGGGGCGCAGGAGACAACAAAATTTCAGCAGATCCCAGGGAAGGCCATTTGTGTCTGGAACCTCCAGGGCTGAGCTGGCTTATGATGGTCCCCCAGCTCTGTCCCCAAGATGGGAACCGTGCCCACCCCCCACCTGCTCCCCAAAACTGTGTCTTCCTGGTAAGTATCTCCCCACCTGACCCTGCAGGAGCTTGCCTCTGAGCTCTCCGCCCCCCCCCCCCCCGCCAACCCCCCCCTCCCCCGGCCGGCCCCTGGGGAGAAGGAAGCTGGGAGCCCCACCCTGGGCCCAGCTGGGGACTGAGACCTTTTAGGGAGGGGGCTCCTGGGGTGGAGTTTGGGAGGCCAGAAGGAGGAGACCGGGCAGCTCTGGGATAGGCCTGGGAGGGAGGGGGTGTGGCTGCTGCCAGGGGCCTGGGAGAGGCTGCAGGGGTGAGGCTGGGCGAGCTGGGCCCCAGAGCTGGGCGGAGGCCCAGGGTGGGGAATGGGATAGAAGGCCGGTGGTGGCAGAATCCAGGGGCAGATGGGGCAGGGACAGGGAAGGTGGCCGCCCTGGAGCCAGGTGGGGGAAGGGATCCCAAGGATGTTTAGGAGGTGGAATGGGGAGGGAAGGGCAGGAGCCCTGGGGCAGCGGAGGGGGGTGTCAGCAGGGCTGTCCGGTGCAGGGCCCTTCAGAGGAGGCAAAAGGGGGGTGTCCAGGAACAGCTGAAAATAGGGACGCCAGGGAGACCAGAGCAGCCGGGAATGCGGGAGACACGCACTCTCTTGGGTCTGTGGCTGACAGGTGCGAGAGCAGGAACACAAGCAGACCATTCTCCTCTAGGTACTGGGCAGCCATAGAGGGCTATACAGTGTGGGCAGGGCCAGACCAGAGACCAGGAGGCTGGCTGGAGGAACTTCAGGGTCAGCTGGAGGGCTCACCCTCCCACCCCCACCCCTCCAAGGTCCGTCCCGGAGCAGATGTACCCAGTGGTCCCAGCCAAGCTCTACAGGCCTGGGCAGAGGGGAATCTCGCTGCCCACTGCCAGCTCTCCACCACCCGAGAGGGAAGCGGGGGCCTGGAGGGGCCCCCACTTGGATCTGCAGACCACGGGCCTCTTCCCACCGCTCCCCACCCTTCCTCACCCAGGCTGCTTTCCCCATTTGCTTTCAGCTCCCTGTGGCCAAAGGGACTCAGGGAACTGAGAAGCCCCCGGGAGGGTGGCCCTGGGCAGAAGGCCCTGGGATGGGGACAAGAGCCTGCCCCTGACACGGGGGCCCTCGGGGCACCCCGCCCCACACTGCCACCCAGCTCTGAGAGCAAAGCCAGCCCGGCCGCTCAACAGCAAAGACGGGAAGTCCCAGTGGGGTCCCGTCCCCTTCCTTGCAGGACAGGGCTGCCGCTGGGTGAGGGCGAGCCGCCTTGGCAGGCTTCCCTGCTGGCCACGTAGTGGGGACCAGGAGGGCCTTTTCGTGGAAAAGGGATCAAAAGCTGCCTTATCACATTTGTTTTTTCTCTAACCTTTGCTTCCTTGCTTATGCAACGCGCCCCTCTCCGCGGCCTTCACCTCTGCGTGGAGTGACCGCTCCTGGAGCCCCCTGGCACCGGGCCGGCCCTGGCAGCTTGAGGGGCTCTCCGAGCCCCTGGGGGTCCGGGGGAGAGAGGCCAGGGGCCACTTGCTTGTCAGTCAGCTTGCCTCCCCAGCCCGGGCTGGTGGCTGGGCCTTCTGAGGGATCTCTATGGTTTGTTGGGGGGGGGGGGGAGGCACACCCCGAGGGCACAGGCAGGTGGAGGCACAAGTCTGAGCGTGTTTGGGGCGGTTTTAGGAGGGGCTGGTGAGGGCCCTCCATTTGTTTGCTAACACAGGAGCTCCTGACTCTTCCTAAATCAGCAGATCTTCATCCTTCTAGACAGGATTTGGCTTGTGGAAGTGGCCCAGAGGCTCCGGAAGCCAGATATGGGGAGGCCCAGGTAGGGGAGAGGCCCAGGTGGGGGGAGAGGCCCAGGTAGGGGAGAGGCCTAGGTTGGGGAGAGGCCCAGGTAAGGGAGAGACTCAGGTAGGGGGGAACGCCCAGGTGGGGGAGAGGCCCAGGTGGGGGAGAGGCTCAGGTTGGGGAGAGGCCCAGGTAGGGGGGAAGGCCCAGGTGGGGGAGAGGCCCAGGTGGGGGAGAGGCCCAGGTGGGGGAGAGGCCCAGGTCGGGGAGAGGCCCAGGTGGGGGAGAAGCGCAGGTTGGGGAAGGCCTAGGTAAGGGAGAGCCTCAGGTAGGGGGAAGGTCCATGTGGGGGAGAGGCCCAGGTGGGGGAAAGACGCATGTGGGGGAGAGGCCTCAGTAAGGGAGAGGCCCATGTAGGGGGGAAGGCCCAGGTTGGGGAGAGGCCCAGGTGGGGGATAGGCCCAGGTCGAGGAGAGGCCCAGGTAAGGGAGAGGCTCAGGTAGGGGGGAAGGCCCAAGTGGGGGAGAGGCCCAGGTGGGGGAGAGGCCCAGGTTGGGGAGAGGCTCAGGTTGGGGAGAGGCCCAGGTAAGGGAGAGGCCTAGGTAAGGGAGAGGCTCAGGTAGGGGGGAGGGCCCAGGTGAGGGAGAGGCCCAGGTTGGGGAGAGGCCCAGGTTGGGGAGAAGCCCAGTTAATGGAGAGGCTCAGGTAGGGGGGAAGGCCCAGGTGGGGGAGAGGCCCAGGTGGGGGAAAGGCCCAGGTAAGGGAGAGGCCCAGGTAAAGGAGAGAGAGGCCCAGGTCGGGGAGAGGCCCAGGTAAGGGAGAAGCCCAGGTTGAGGAGAGGTCCAGGTAGGGGGGAAGGCCCAGGTAAGGGAGAGGCCCAGGTAAGGGAGAGAGAGGCCCAGGTCAGGGAGAGGCCCAGGTAAGCGAGAGGCTCAGGTAGGGGGGAAGGCCCAGGTGGGGGAGAGGCCCAGATGGGGGATAGGCCCAGGTGGGGGAGAGGCCCAGGTTGAGGAGAGGCCCAGGTAAGGGAGAGGCTCAGGTAGGGGGGAAGGCCCAGGTGGGGGAGAGGCCCAGGTGGGGGAAAGGCCCAGGTCGGGGAGAGGCCCAAGTAAGGGAGAGGCTCAGGTAGGGGGGAAGGCCCAAGTGGGGGAGAGGCCTAGGTTGGGGAGAGGCCTAGGTAAGGGAGAGGCTCAGGTTGGGGAGAGGCTCAGGTAGGGGGAAGGCCCAGGTGGGAGAGGGTTGTTGTTGAACCGTAGGAGATCTTTACATGCTTTGGATAGTCGCACCTTACCAGATGGGCGGTTGGAAAATATTCTCTCCCAACGCGTTCTCTTTCCTCCTGACTGCCTTTCAGCAGGTGGCAGAGGATATCCCAGAAGCGCTGACACAAAAGAGAGAGTGTGCCCTCCACCCCGTGGGAACAAGAGGTATGGCTGCGTCCCGCTCGGATCCGTCCTGACACGAAGGCCTTCACCAAATCCACGCTCGCCCCACACGTCGGAGCCACACACGATCATGCCATGCCTGGCGCGTCAACTGGGCCCAGAGACGCGGGACCGAGTCGAGGCGTTATCCGGGACCCACCCAGTTTCCAAAAGGGGCTGGACCAGTGAACAGAGCGGAGGTGTGGTGGCCATCGCCATGGGTCTTGTGTCGATTGGTGGTACTGAGCTCTGCCTTCCTGCCGGGGCGCTATATGCCTTGGATTCACTGTCTTGACCGAGGGAAGCCTGGGGGACTCCCACCTCAATCTTCCCACCCGACCTATGATAGTTTTTACCCCCCAGGACTCAATTGTTGGGATTACCATAACTGCCAAGGATCCCAATGCCAACGACACATTCAGGGACCACAAAGATGACCACTGGGTGTGTCCATGAACCTAGCAGGCCCACTGTAAGCTGGGGTTTGGCCAGGACCCCATTTATTTCTTGGCCCCATAAGACCTCCTCTTTATTTATTTCTTTTTTAATTTTTTAAACGTTTATTTATATTTGAGAGAGAGAGAGAGAGACAGAGCGCAAGCGGGGGAGGGGCAGGGATGCAGGGAGACACAGAATCGAAAGAAGGTTCCAGGCTCTGAGCTGTCAGCACAGAGCCCAACATGGGGCTCAAACTCATGAACCGTGAAATCATGACCCGAGCTGAAGTCCGACGCTTAACTGACTGAGCCACCCAGACGCCCCACTTCCCGTTTATTTGTATCTGCTCGTTTGTTGGTGGACATTTAGGTTGTTTTCAGTTTGGGGTTGTCACCAATAAAAGGTACTCTGAACATCCACCTGCAAGTCGTTCCGTGCACGTTCTGTTCCTCTCGGGTAGGCACCTGGGTGTGAACCGCTGGGTCACACACTAGGTGTATGCGGGACTCCTTGAGAACGCGGTCCGCTGTTTTCCAAAGCGGCCACACCACCTGCCCCCCTGCCCGGGGTATGGACAGCCTTCCTGACTCCCATTATTTCCCATTCGTATGCCTTCTTCGGTGAAGTGTTCAAACCCTTTACTCATTTTTGTATGCAATCATTCATTTTCTTGTTGAGTCTTGGGGAGTTCCTTGTATCTTCTGGATACAAACCCTTTCCCGGGCACGGCTGGCAAGGATTTTCTTTCAGTCTGTGTCCTGACTGCTCACTTTCTCTCTTTTTAAAAGTTGAGGTCTCATGGACCTATAATGCTACGTGAGCTCCAGGCGCACAACCCAACGATTCGTTATTTGCACGTCTTGTGGACGCATCACCGCGATGTGGCCAGCTGGCATCCATCAGCTTACACAGTCACAATTCTTTCTTCTTAGGTGAACTTTTAAGACCCACTCTCTTAGCAACTTTCAAATACACTATACAGTATCGTTAACCATACTCACCATGCCACACAGTAGAGCCCCAGGAGTTATTTATAACTGAAAGTTTATACAACTTGACACCCTTGGCACATTTTGCCGACCCCTCCCCCACACCTCTAGGAACCCCTCTGTTCTCTGCATCCGTGAGTTTGGCTTGCAGACTTTTTAAAAGATTGTCCCTATAAGTGAGATCGTATAGTATCTGTTTTTCTCCATCTGACTCATTTCACTTAACATGAGACATTTAAGTTTTATCCATGTCATTGCAAATGGCAAGATTCCCTTCTTTTTTGTGGCTGAGTAATATTCCAGTGTGTGTGTGTGTGTGTGTGTGTGTGCGTGCACACACATGCCAGCACGTTTATAAACCATATCATCTTTATCCATGTATCTGTGGATGGACACTGGGTGTTTCCATGTCTTGGCTACTGTAAATAATGCTGCACTGAGCACTGGGGTGTCGGATACCTTTCCGAATTGATATTTTTTCTTTCAGATAAATACCCAGGAGTGCAATCGCGGAGTCCCAGGGTAGTTCTATTTTTAACTTTTTGAGGAAACTCCACGCTGTTGTCCAGAGCGGCTGCACCAGTTTGCATCCCCACCAACAGTGCAAGAGGGTTCCTTTTCCTCCACGTGCTCGCCAACACCTGTTGTGTCTTGTCTTTCTGACACTAGTCATTCTGACAGGTTTGAGGTGACATCTCCCTGTGGCTTTGATTTACGTTTCCTTGATGATGAGTGATGGTGAGCATCTTTTCATGTGTCTGTTGGCCATTGTGTATGCTTTTTGGGAAAATGTCTTTTTCAGATCCTCTGCCCAGTTTTCAATGACATTGTTCATTTTCTTGCCAGTGTGTTTTATGAGTTCTTTACACGTTTTGGGTATTAACCCCTGATCATATATATGATTTGCAAGTCTTTTCTCCCATTCAGTAGGTTGCCTTTTCATCTGTCAGTGGTTTCCTTGGATTGCAGAAGCTTTCTGGTTTGATGTGGTCCCGCTTGGTTTTGCTGCCTCTGCATTTGGTGTAAAATCCAAAAAAATCATCGCCAAGACCAATGTCAGGGAACTTACCCCCTATGTTTTGTTCTAGAAAGTTTATGGTTTCAGATTCCACATTCGCATCTTTAACCCATTTTGAGTTGATTTTTGTGTGCGATGTGAGACAGAGGTTCAGTTTCATTCTTTTGCATGTGGCTGTCTGTTCAGTCTCTGAACAGTATCTTGTATAAAGCAAAAGTTTTTAATTTTGATAAAAGCCAACGTAGCCATTAATGTCTTTATGGATCATAAATTTTGTTATCATATCTAAGAAATCTGCCTAACACAAGGTCACAAGACGTTCTCTTATATTTCCTTCTGGAAACTTTAACTTTTAGGTTTTACATTTAGATCTTTGATCCATTTTGAGTTAGGTTTTCCTTTGGATTGGTTTGTTTGTTTGCTTGTTTTGTTTTTTTGTGTTTTTTTTTAAGTTAGGTTTTGTGTACGGTGTGAGGTAGGGTTTGATATTTATTTTTTTGTATACAGTATGCAGTTGTCCCAGGAACATTTGTTGTTGAAAAGTCTACCCTTTTTTCATTGCATTGCCTTTGTACTCAGGTCAGAACTAAATGAGGGGCGCCTGGGTGGTTCTGTCGGTTAAGCATCTGACTTCGGCTCAGGTCACGATCTCACGGTTTGTGGGTTCAAGCCCCGCATCGGGCTCTGTGCTGACAGCTCGGAGCCTGGAGCCTGCTTTGGATTCTGTGTCTCCCTCTATCTTTGTCCCCCCCTCCCTGTCTCTATCTCTCAAAAATAAATAAAAAGATTTAAAAATTTAAAAAACCTAAATGGTACATAATAAAATTTTATGTCAATTATGCCTCACTTAAAAAAAATTAACAGGCCTGCGCCTTCCGAAAATAAAAAAATAAAGAGTAAACAAAAGGTACGTGTATGTGCGGATTTATTCCTGGATCCACCATTCTGTTCCATTGACCTCTTTGTCCACCCTCATGCTGATAGCACACTGTAAAAACCCTCACTATGGGGGGGGGGGTCCTTCAGTTTGTTTCTTCTTTTTCAGAGTTGTTAGAATCTTTTTTTACGATGCTGCATTTCCTCAGGGACCTTGGAATCAACTTGTCTGTTTCTGTGGTGGAGCCCAGGGCCGCAGGGTTGGGGCCACCTTGAGCCTGTGGGCCAACTTGAGAAGAACTGGCATCTCAACATTGCCGGGTCTTCTGACCCGTGAGAAAAGTCGGTCTCTCCCCTAATTTAAGTCCCTCATTCCTCTTGGAAATATATTGGAATTTTCAGTGAATAGGTCTTTTGTATCTCTTGTTGGGTTTATCCCTAATTTTTTCATATTCTTGATGCTATTGTAAATGTTATTTCCTGTTTCAGTTTCTGCTTGTTTGTCCTAAATATTTATCCATTTCATCTATGTTGTGGGAGCTACTGGCTTGCAATCGTTTATAATATTCCTTTACTATCTTTTCAATATCTGTAGACTCTGTAGTGATGTCACCTCTCCCATTGCTGATACCTGAACCTGTGTCTCTCTGTCTCCCTCCTCCTTTGTAAGGCTCTCCATGTTCCTGGTTCCCTTATGCTGACTCATGTTTGTTTTTGGCCTGGAAGCCATGGCTCCTCTTGGAGGGGGGTGGAGGGGGGCGGGGCATGTCTGCAGGCTTTGAAAGATCAGAGTTGTCTGGAAGTTGACATCCAGCCATCCCCTCAACCAGGGCCACAACTCTGGCCTAACAGCCAAATTTCAGACACTCTGACTCTCATAGTGGGGCTTTTCTTCCTCTCGGTCTGCTCAATCACTGTCTGGGATAGAGGCTTATTTATGAGCTGCGAGAGACGGGTTCTCACACTCAGGGCTCAATAGTTTATTAATGGCATTCATGTCCTTCCATATCTTTTCACAGAGTAACTTAGTTAAGACCGAGGAATTCTGTAACATTCATGCCATCGTGCCAGGTTCTGCCTCTCGACGTTTCAGACGTTGGGATCGTGGCTCTGTACAGGGCATCCCCACCAACAAAGAAGAGACTGGAAGGAGGTGTAGGGCCTGTCAAGGTTACATGATGCGAAGGGACATTCGCTCTTCCTGTGACTTCCTTCTCCTCCGTCCAGGCTTCATTCCCCGAAGGTAGTGTGTTCTTTGTATAATCTGGGGAAGAAAAATCTCTATTTAAAAAACACAGGGAAAAGTCACGTAAGGAAGAACAAATATCAATACTGTGTACTGATGACAATGTGAGGCCTCCCAGACCCAAGGGGCTGCCAAACTTCCAGCACCAGACGGAGTATCTGTGGCTCAGCACGCCCGGGCCCACTGGGGCCCTCGGCATCCGTGCCAACACCCCGCTAGGCTGCCAGGCGCCGGTTCTGGGGGGCAGCAACCGGCTGGGATAGCCGGCTGCCCGACTGCACAGCACCACGCTTCATGCCCAGCTCACCGAACAGCTCAGGGTGGGTGTGCACAGGGGCCCTTCACATGGTGACTCAGAGACCCAGCTTCCCCCTCGCCGCTCTGCCACCCTCCCAGGCACCATGCTCCCGTCTTACTCTGATGGCTGGAATTTGAGGTGCTTGTGGGCTGTCCCAAGGGGCGTGCTTCGGTGGTGCCCTGGGCTGTGTTCAAGGCCGGGGATTGGCCTGGCGAGACCATCAGAGAGGCCCAGCGGTCTGAGGATTCATAATGCCCACCCAGAGAGGATGGGAGGAGGACCCAGGTCCAGATGCAGAAGGAGACACAACGTTTGAGGGCTGGGGGAGATAGACCGTGAGAGACAGACTGGGGCATACCACGGGCTTGGGCCACCAGGCCCACGGAGACCACGAGAGGGTGTTTAGGAGTATGTTCCAGAAAGAAAGGAAAAGGGGGAGGCAGCTGGACAGAGTGACAGGTGTAGACAGGGAGGGGGATTTGACACGGGGCGCTGGGGAGAGAGAGGCATGAGGAGCGGCCCCACTTTCCCTCGGTGCGGTGCGGGAGACCCCTGGAGGGGCCCTGGGGAGGGAACCTGGCAGTGGCAGTGGCTTGCACGCCGAGCGAGAGCGCAGCTGAGTCTGTAACGTGGGGGCGGGGCTCGGCCTGAATGGACACCTGCAGGAGAAGTGGGCACAGGGGACGGAGACCACCGCAGCGCCCGCAGGTGCCCAGGGGACTGAGCCAGGGATGTTGGTAACCCTGTGCCCCACGCTCCCAACACATGTACAGCCCCACCCCCCCACACACAGACACTTTCGCACACCCCTGTTACTGGCTCTTTCAGGTTCCTGCTAGAGCCCCAGCAGCGGGCCAATTGGTGGCACAGTTTCGGAAACTGAGGCTGAGGGGGAAGGGGTTTCCTCGGGTCTTGGAGAGTTGCATTTGGCCCCGAGCTAGATGTCTGGCCCCGAACCCCACACCCTGAGGACAGCTGCACAGACCCCAGCACGGCCTCATGTGTCATGGTCCCCGGGGGCTGAGGCGGTCAGCAGAGGGCCGGCCCAGATGATGGAGCTCTCCTCCTCCAGGTACTAAACACTTCCAGATCCCGCCCGTCGTGGCCTTATCTGTCCCTTTGATCCCCTCCATTCATCCTGAGTCTGTCTCCTTCTTCCTGTGCATGCCTGCCCTGGGGGGGGGGTGGTGGTGCTGGAGCCTGAGGCTGGGGCCCCCAGAGGTCACCCTGTCCTCCCCTGGCCCCAGACAGAGCAGAGCAGAGCTGCCGGGCAGGGGCTGGATGCCTGGCTTTGTCACCCCTTCTCCAGATGGGGCTGGGCCACATGGTCGGGGCCGAGGGCGGGGAGGCAGAGGGTCACTGGAGGCAGCTCAGTGCTTCATCTGCAACAGAGGCCCTAGAGGCCAGGGGCCCAGGGCGGGCCAGCGAGGCCCTGAGCAGCACAAAATGCCAGTGTCTGCCCACCCCTCTGGAGTCTCCCCTGTGCGGACCATCGCTCTCTGCTCCTTGGGTGAAGCCGGGGGGAGAGCTGCCCTCACTGGGTGGGGGGAAGCCCAGCCCCAAAGCGCAACCCATGTGCCCTGCGGGTGGGTGGGTGGGCGTCCCAGCGTCGTGTTCCTGGAACACTAGCTCCTTGCAGGAGGGATTTGTTTTGATCACAGCTGTAACTCAGTATCTAGAACAGTGCCTGGCACCTGCATAGACTAGGTAAATGGTGGGTGAAGGCGTGAATGAGTAAGTGAATGAGTGAATGGATGAGAATGAGTGGATGAGTGAGTGAATGGGTGAATGAATGAATGAATGAGTGAATGGATGGATGACTGAATGAATGAATGAATGAATGGTGGATGGATGGAGGGAGCGAGGGAGGGATGGATGGAGGGATGGAGGGAGGGAGGGAGGGAGAGAGGGAGGGAGAGAGGGAGGGAGGGAGAGAGGGAGGGATGGAGGGAGGGATGAATGGAGGGAGGGAGGGAGAGAGGGATGGATGGAGGGATGGATGGAGGGAGGGAGGGATGGAGGGAGGGAGGGAGGGATGGAGGGAGGGAGGGAGGGAGGGAGGGATGGATGGAGGGAGGGAGGGAGGGAGGGATGGATGGAGGGAGGGATGGAGGGAGGGAGGGAGGGAGAGAGGGAGGGAGAGAGGGAGGGAGGGAGAGAGGGAGGGATGGAGGGAGGGATGAATGGAGGGAGGGAGGGAGAGAGGGATGGATGGAGGGATGGATGGAGGGAGGGAGGGATGGAGGGAGGGAGGGAGGGATGGAGGGAGGGAGGGAGGGATGGAGGGATGGATGGAGGGATGGATGGAGGGAGGGAGGGATGGATGGAGGGATGAATGGAGGGAGGGAGGGAGGGATGGAGGGAGGGAGGGAGGGAGGGATGAGCGAGGAGACGAGCGAGTCTGTGTGCTGCCTGGTTGGCCAGCCCTCCCTGTTTCTGCCAGTGACCAGAGTGGAAGGTGTGGGGCGTGGTCTCCCACACCAGTGCCGAGTCTGTCCTGAGCACCAACTCCTTGCTGCGGTGCCGGGACTCTGGCGTGTCACCGCGGGCCCGACCACCCGGCTGTTGCCAGTTTCCCCACCTGGGTGCTTGACTCAGCACCCCTGCTCAGGCCGAGCCCTCCCGGCCCATCGGCCTCACAGACACACTCTGGGGGGGGCCTCGCCCTCGCCCAACGGCCCGGGGTGACCGAGCTGGGTCTGAACACACCCACCTGGGCTCAGCAGCCCCTTCTGACACATGCCGGGGACGGCCCCGGACTGCTTGCTCGTCAGGCAGAGCCCAGGGCTGTCAAGGCCGCCGCCGGGAGGGCACGTCTGTCTGTGAGGACGGGCCCCGGAGAAGGGACAGGGTCTGGCGAGCACAGCACGTTCCCCTGGGCCCCTGGGCTCTCTCTTCCTGACGGGGCACGGGGCCCTGCCTGGAGCACTTGAGGACTCGGCGTTGAGACACGTGCCGACCCACCGGACACTCCTTCCCCCAAGCGGCAGTTGGGCTCAGCGGATCGGGGGTCTTCTCTGTCCCTTCTGGCCCTGCCGGGGAGCAGAGGCTCGCAGAGCGCAGTGAGAGGGTGGTCCCGGGGCTGCTGCAGCGGTCTCCCATGTCTGAGCAGCTGGAGTCGGCCAGCCTCCCCCAGGGCTCTCTGACGCCCACAAAGATCCAGAACCTTCCTTTGCTTCGGGCCCGGTGAGGCCCTCTGAGGTCAGACCCAGCAGGGGCTGGACCCGTGTGGCTCGGAGCAGGAGGAAAGCAACACAGCCCATTGTGCCGAAACTCCCTCTGCCCAGATCCCCGTGAGTCAGGGGGCTGCTTGCGGCCAGACCCGCCTCCTCTTGGGGTGGCTCTCCTGGGGACGGCAGGCACTGAGGCAGGGGCTGGGACCTTCCAGAGTGGAGCCATTGCTTCCTCTTTGTGCCCAGATGGCCACAGGTCTCGGGGGTCCCCCTGGGCCCCAGAGGGGCCGGCTTCCTTTTCACGTTCGAGGGCTTCTGGGTCCGGAGTCCTGTCTATGCCAGGTGCACACAGAGGGTCCAGGGGCGGGCTCTTCGTGCGAGCTTGTGTGCACAAAGGGGGAGGAGGGGTGCTCTGGGGACCACCCCATCCTGCTCCGCGTGCGTCAGCAGGAGGATGCGGCCAGCGGGGTCTCGGGGGTTTGGACGCAGAGCAAATATTGCGCTGACCTCGATCTGAGACACGTGGGCGTGCATCTCTGTGCTCCCCGTGACTTTGTGGGTTGGCGTGGTTTCTCTGGGAGGCACCACATTGACTGTGGCCGGCGGCCAGCCCCCACGGAGGGACACAAGGTGGCCGGAGGCCTCTCGTACCCGCACACCCGCGTTCACATCCGGCCCGTTTCTGTCCGCAGGGGTTGGCTGGTGCTCGGGTCCAGATGGAGAACGTGGTCCCGGAGCCCCGGGCCCGGCGCCTGCTGTCAGCCCAGTGCCATCTTCGGGGTGCGGCGGGTGCTGAGTCCCAGGTGGCCACGGCCAGGCCACCGGTCCACCGTGGGGCCTCTCTCTGTGGCTTGGGGCCCTCCATGTCCTTGGCCAATGCACAGGACAGCCACCTGTCCTTGCTGCCCCAGGCCAGGCCCTGGGAAGGGGTGACGTGGGGGGCGGGGAGAGGGGCCAGGCCCTTCCATCAGGCCTCCCAGTCCCCAACCACCACTTCCAGGCCAGGGGAAAAGCGGGACAGAGGTGAGGAGGGAGACAAAGGCTCTGCGAGGGGTCACCACCGGGACCCTCCCTCGGGGACTCTGGCCACTCTCCAAAGCACAGGGAGGTCCAGCCCTCCACTGGCCTGGTCTACACCTGGAGCCTGGTGCAGCGACAGGGCCTGAGGGGCCAGGCCCACCCAGCCACTAGGGGGTGGCCCAGAGAAAGGTGAGGCAGTGGAGCTGTCCGGATGAGGGACCCGTGACGGGAGGGGCCCGGGCAGGCTGGGTGAGCGAAGATTTCAGCTCCACGGGGGGAAAGATGGGCCAAGAGAGATGGCTACTCCATGCAGGAATATGCACTGAGAGCAAAAGTAGTAAGCTGCCCGTGGCTGGGAGCAATCAAGCAAAGGCCAGCCAAGAGTGCCATGGGGACACCCTCGGCCGTGCTGGGAAGCGAGACAAACACCATCCGGGGTGCTGGGGAAGGAATATCCTCGGTCCTGGTTGCCTGGGAGCTGCCTGGCTGTCGTCAGACAGAAATCCGGCCACATCCTGACCCCGGAAGAGCTTCCTTGAGTGCCGACGGTTCCCAGATGGAGTTGCTGACCTACTACCGGAATCGCTGGGCTCCGTGGTCCTCTGCAGCCATGAGGCACGGGACCCGAGAGCTCAGAGCCTTGCGGGCACCTCCTTCCACCAAGGGCGGGTGGGCGGGGGAGGTGGGGGCTGGGACCAGGGTCCTGGGCTCCTGGGACAGCCCGTGACGACCTTGGACCCAAAAGGTCATCTCCCTTCTCTTCCCCCACGGCTGTCGGCATCCCCCTTGTACCCTTCCCCACCACCCCCCTCTCCGTGGCCCCGGTCCCCCAGGCTGCGGGCACCCCTGGGTTCTAGGCCTGGGACGCTGTATGGCCTCCGGGGCCCCCTGCCATCAGGCCACCACACCTGGGCTTTGACCTCCATCCCCAGGGTCCAGGAGCTAGAGGCAGGAGGGCAGAGGTGAGAGAAGGGCCTGATCCACGGGACAGGAGGGAGGGGGGCAGGGGCCTTCCCTGGAGTGCCCCAACCCCGCTGCGGCCCCTCTGCCTCCAGACCAGACCCCTGTCTGTGGGCCCAGTCAGCGTTTCAGGGCAGGGGAGGTCTGGGACGAGTGGGACGAGGCTGCACAGGCTCTGGGAGGTGGCCTTGGGCAAGTGGCCCCCGGGGTGCTGTCTGCCTGGTCCTGCCCGCGGCCAAGGGCCGTGCCCACAAGGAACAGCAGAACATGGTCGGGGGGGGGGTGGGGACACCCCAGCCTATCACCGGCTTTGTGGCATCTGCTGGGGCTTTCCTGTGCTATGTGCATTCCCTTGCCCAGGAGGCTCCACGGTCTGCAAGGGAGAACTTGGGGTCTCCCCGGCTTCAGGGCCTGGTGGAAGGTACCGGAATCCCAGGGAGCAGGAACCCGCTGTCCGTAGGGACTGTCTGTCCTGGAGCCTCTGACATAGGTCAGTCGAGGTGGTGGCATCACGTGGGCCACAGGGCCCCCTCCTCTGGAGGACGGCGAGGAGAAGGAGTGGGGACCCCCATCACACAGCTCCCCCTGCAGGGACCCTCCCACCGCCAGGAGCAGTCAGTCTCCCTCCTGAGGCCCAGTCCAGGCTCCCCCACTGCCCGAACAAGGAGCCCCTTTTCTGCTGCAGCCGGAAGGCCCGTGGCTGGGGACCCTCCCTCTGATGGCACCTCGGGTGTCGCCCCAGCCGAGCGAGGAAAGGATCCTTCCCACGCTGGCGGCCTCAGCAGCGGGGAGGCAGTGCCCCAGGCCCCCATCTTGCTTGGGAACGAGGTCTGCGCCATCGGCCCGGGCATCAGGCAGCCCCCACGTGCCCCCAACCCTGACCCCAACAACGGGGACTGCCTTGGGACTCAAGGCCCCGAGCTGCAGGGTGGCCGGGAAGTGAGGGAGAGCCGGTAGGGCAGGGCGAGGAAGTCCACCGGCTCCCGGCTCGGTCCCTGCCCCTCGGGAAGTGGGGTCCTCTGGCGTGGCCGCGGGCTGGACCGCTCCTCTCCTCACGGCCGTGGCTGGTCTGTTGCTGACAACACAGAGGGCATTTAATTCAGAAAAGCGTGTGTGGGTCTGTTCTGAGAGCCTACGTGCCCCGAGGGCCGAGCGGCCGTCCGGATGTGGCACCGGAGTCCCGCTCTCCGGGGACAAACGGCTCGGTTATTTGGGGGAGAAATTGAATTAGGACTAATTTTAGGCCAGGCAAGATCTAATCAGTTTCCCGGCCCGCTGGGGAAATGCTGTCTGGCCGGGGCCGTCGGGAACCAGGGCCCGCCCGCCCCAGCGTCCTCCACAGCGGGGCCTCCGCAGCGCACAGAGCAGGGTTCGAGGCGGCCCCCGTGCCCAGGGACCATGTCCCCTTGTCCCTGTCGCCCGGCAGGTGCCCTGTGCACCCCCCACTCTCCCAGGCTTGTTGATAAGCAAACGTACATTTTTCAGTCTGTAGAGAGATATTTGAATATTGGGCTTTTACCCCAAAATTTTTGGTGGAAAATGTTAAACATGAACCAACAGAGACAAGAACGGTGAGCCCCCCGGACACTGGACACTCGATCGCACGCGTGTCCTCACAGGCCTCCCCACCCCCGCCCTGCGCTATTTTGAAGCAAATTAAAAGGACTTTTTTTTTTTTTTTAAAGAATAACGGAAACTTTACTTTGAAACCTGGAGAAGTCCTGGGCACGCCCACCCACGTCCAGCGTGAGAGCCCCCTGTCTGCCCCTCCGTACCTGATATCAGCACCTATGTGTGGGGATCTCCTTCTGTTAACAGCACGCGACATCTGGAGCTCACCCCCTTCTGTGTCCTGTGATCCCGTCCTGGGCGCCTCTCTCGGGCAGCGAGGGTGCGTGCCGGCAGAGGTGGGCGAGGGCCATCCGTGCACCTTGTAGCGGCTGCAGCCTGAGCCCCTCGCCCACCAGCTCCCGGCTCTCAGACCCCCACCCACTACTGGTCCTGTGCCGTCCTTTCTGGACGCTGGGCGGCCGAGGCAGGCCCCCGGCAGCGTGGGCTGCAGTGGGATAGGGTTCAGCCAGATGGCTTTCCTAAGCGCCGTTTTCAGAGTGGCCAAAGCTAGTGACAGAGACGACGGGCACGGTCGTCCCTCCCACGGTGTTTTCCTGCGTCTGCTCTGTGCCCAAGCGCTGTCCCGGGGGTAGCAAGAGGAGGAAATCCCCTACGCTCCCGGATGGGCCTGCAGGGGACGGGGGCACGGTTGCAGACTCCAGCCATCGTGCGCACCCCCCACCCCCACCCCCCGCCGCCAGCAGTGAGCGGGGGCAGCAGAGGCCCCCTGGGTGAGGGACCCGGACGATGCACCTGAGTTGCCGGATGCATCACAGCACAAAGTGGTGCCAACGTGCCCCGGTCCCAATGATCATCCGGCCACCACGTCCCCCCAGTTCCCTGGCCCCGCCACCCCCGAGCTTGCATCATCCAAGTCTCCACTTGGCTACCTTCCCGGGAGCCCCTCTCCCCACAGCCCCCGGAGCAGCCTCGCCTGCCTGGCCAGCACCACTGGTACGAGTCAGGAATCTCAGCCTCAGGACCGGGAGGGCTGCACGCGCTGGGGCCAGTGGACTGCGGGACCACGCGCTGGGCTCCCCTGCCTCCTGCCCTTGCGGGACAGCCGCCTCCCAGACTGGGCGCCAAACCACCGGCACCCCCAGGACAGTCAGCCCACACGCCCACCCGGACATCGGCCGGCCACAGCCCAGACCACAGCCCGGGCCAGGAGCCCAAGGCACGGACGGCTATAGGACAGTCAGTCGAGGGGACAGAGGGCAGCTTCAGCCGGCCAGCGCGGTGGAGAGACCAGCGTCTAAGCTGATGGCAGGGACCGGGAGCCCAGGCTGGGCGTGGGGGCCAGGACAGCCGTGACCATCACGAGGAAGGGCGCGACGGTGGCCAGAGTGGTGGAAAGAACGCTCCTGGCTCTCGCTCTGGCCAGCTGCCGGGCTGCGTCCTGCCTGCCTTTACCGGAGTCTCTGGCATTTCTGGAGCCAGGCACTATTATGACCCGCATTTTCCCAGCTGACAGCTCAGGTCCCCTACATCTGGGACTCGAATCCAAGCAGGAGTGACCGCAGGGTCCCAAGGGTGCTGCTGCCTCGGTGACTGAGTCAGGGCATGTGCGCTGGGCCTCAGGCCTCCTGCCTGCCAGGACAGGGGCGATAGGGCCCTGTAAGCCGGCAGCTGCCTGTCCCAAGCCCCTCCGCCGGCTGACCAGCTGGCCTGCTGTCCCCGCCGCGCCACACTTCTGCCCCAGTTCCCCCAGATGGCGCTGCTAGGGGTGACCTGGAAATGGGGCCTTACTTGGCTCGTCAAGTCAGTGTGAAGGCCCTGAGGCCACCAGCCGAGCCCGAAACAATTGACTTAGGGAGAAAAGTATGGGGGCTGTGAAGTGACAAACAGGAAGCAGCCACGTCCAGGGCCCACCCAGCTGCCCCCTCCTAGCTTGCTGAGGGGCCTCAAGGTCCCGGCCAGTCCAGGGGCCCTGTCCCAAAGATGCTCAGTCCCTTGGGGCTCTGCTCCTGCCTAGGGAGCTCCTGGAGAGGAGGTGGGAGGGCAGTGGCCAGGCTGCTGGAAGGAGACAACGTGGCCCAGCCCCGGGGGCCTCTCCTTCAGCTCCCCCGGCCCCTCACGTGTTCCTCGCCTGAGCCGTGCACCCCCCCCCCCTCAGCTCCCATGGGCCCTCCCCCACCGCACGGAGCTCCTAGGGGTCTGGGCTGAGTCTGTCCTGCCTGTGGACATCCTCTGTGTAGACGCGTAGCACCAGGCAAGCACAGGGTCCACATCTGCCGATGCATGAGCCAGGGCACCTTCTGGTGGGTCCGGAGGGAGGGGTGGCTGCTCGGTGTGGGTCCTGAGCAGCTCCTCCCAGGGCCGGTTGGGAAGGGTGCACTGGGGCCTCCCCGGGGCAGGTGGGCAGGTGCCTGGGCCCCGGGAGGCTGGACAGGAGGTGCCTGGAGCAGCCCCGTCCGGCCAAGTGCCCGCTCCAGATGCTTCCTCCGCTTCCAGGCTGGCGCCCTCCCAAGACGAGAGGGAGGGGTGTTTGACTATGGTCCCTCCTGGCCCCTCCACAGTGAGCCTCGTTCCAGGCCCCTTCCTGGGTCCCTTATCCTCTGCAGACGACAGTCCCTCCCACAGCGAGAGAAGCATCCCATGGTGGCTGCTGAACCCGGCCCGGGGTGGGGGGTGCTGAGGACAGGCTGTTGCCACGGAGGAAGGAAAACCCGGTCCCCGGTCCCGGAGGGCGGGCGGGGGGCGGACACTTGAACTAGGGATGGAAAGCGTGTGGGAGCACCAGGAAGGAAAGGAGCTGGGCGTTCCACAGAAGGTCCGGGCCAGGCAGGGGCCCAGGTGACGGGAGTCTGGGGTGTGTGGACGGCAGAGGGGAGCAGCTGTGAGTGCCCAGAGCAGGAGGCCAGGGGCTTGGACTACAGCCCACGGTGCTGGGGAGCCACAGAGAGGGCAGAACCTGCCTGGCCTCGAACCAGCAATCGGCAAGCACCCACTGGGGTCCCCCCCCATGGGGCGGGACGCGGCGCCTCGTCTCAGGAGCTCCTGGGGGACCACAGCATGGGAATCGCCTTCCTGGAGTGACAGAGCCCGTGGGCTGGCCCGCAGCTGGAGAAGAGGGGGGAGCGGGCCGGAGGGTGGGCGCGCGGCGGGGAGGGGGCACTGCCCCTGCGAAGGGCAGAGACAGGAACGGGCAGGGTGTGTGCTCAGGATGGGGCGGAGCCGTCAAACTTGGCTGGGCCCTGGATGTCCAGAACAGTGGGGACGGCCCGACGCGGCTGGCCGCAGGCCCGTGGGGTTCTCGTGGCTCCCGGCCCACACGGCTCCCGGACAGGCGGCCCGGGGGCGGCCTCGGATCCCAGCCTCTGAGCTGCCAGCTGGACCAGAGCGGGGTGCGGGGTGGGGGCGGCCCTGCCCAGAGGGGTCTCAGGGTGGCCAGGTCCTCACCAAGCACCTGCTCATTGCTCCCGGAGGGAGCCACGAGCTAAAAACTCCACCGGTAAACAAAGTAGGGGGTGTGATTGCTTGTGAAATGGGAAGCCAAAACTCTGGGGGGACCCCCGGCCGCTTCAGGGAACAGCAGGACTGGCCCAGGGCAAGGGTCGGCCAAGGGCAAGGCCCGGGTGCAGGAGGTAGGGATCAGGCACACATTCCAGCCCGTGTAGATGCGT